>NW_028139043.1:0-343190 GCF_964270905.1 Leucopleurus acutus | reverse complement strand
AATCCATAGGTTTTAAGATACTTACTAGTCAGGTACATTCTTAGGCATTTAATATGGGCTGTTGAGTCCATTTCGTTAAGCAAGGAGTAGTTCTTGTCTATTCCATATTTGGCTTAAGGAACTTTATCTGTGCTCATTTCAATCTCTGGTTTTATGCAGCACCCCAACTCACCTTTCCCCTTAAGCAAGCATAAGTTGGTTTTCTAAATTTGAGACCCTGTTCTGTTTTGTAATCCAGTTCCTGTGTAGCCAAGTTTACATTCGGTGTATTAGTGATATCTTATGATGTTTCTTTTTCTGTGTGACTTATTTCAGTTAGAATCATCATACCTGAATCCACTCATTATGCTGCTATGGGCCTGATGACATAGATTTCATTGCTGAGTGATATTGCATTGTACGTAAGTACCACAACTTCTTTATCCATTTTTCACTTTCTGCGATATTGAACTTGTACCGTAAACGAGGTTCTTGTAAACAGAGCCGTCCCAAACTTTGGGGTGGCTGTGTCTTTCTGATTTTAATTTCCCAAGCTACAGGACCATAAGTGGAAGTGCCCTAGGCTCTGTTGCTTTGTTTTTTAGATGTTTCAGGAAACACCATACACCTCTCCCGAGTGGCTGTTGGCAATTTACATCCCGCCCATCAGCATAACAAGGCTCCCAGTTCTCCATGGCCTGTCCTGCCTTTCTGGATTTTACACTTTTTTCAGATGGCCCTTTTGACCGGGGGGAAGTGAGACTTCATTGTAGTGCAGATTTCCTTTACAAGCTTGCTTGGTTGGCCAAAAAGGGCGTATGCGTTTTTTCCTGAATATATTCAGGAAAAAACGCATACGCCCTTTTTGGCCAAGTGCATCATTGTGGACGTTCTGCCTCTTTTCCTATGCTTTAAATGCAATTCCAGTCTACCTCCTGAAATCGGTTTCCTGCAATTCTGCCCCGCTTTCAAGTCCTCTTGACAGCCTTACTTCAGTATATTTTTGGATGATAGCTGTCATTTATAACTCTGCAGGTTTGTGAATTACAGTGCCCCTGAGCTCCTTTCTTCAACTCGCTTTCTTGTGAGCTGGCCGCAACACCGCAGGATTGCTTCAGGCCCTAATCTGGTTCTGGCACAGCACGCTGAGCCTTTGGTTAATTCCTCTTCCTGGTGGGAAATGAGAGTTAAATTTGCCCGTCCAGACACCTCCACCTAGTCTCTCATTGGTTCTTCCTATTCCTGTTCATCTTCCTCAGAAATTGCAAATGGGCCAAACAGGAGGTTAAAGGCACTGACTCTCCAAGTCGGGAGAGTGTTAGTTAAGCGTCTGGAATGTTACACCCGAGTACCAGGGGACGAGAATTGAGACATATTGGAACACGTCTCCCGATCACACGGTTGATCATACTCTGGGTTCCACGTGCATGTTTTAGCTGAAGGAAGAATCCCTTAAACCTGGAGAGTTGAGACCCGTGGAATGGGTACCATGCAATATGACTTCAAAGGGTCTTCATTTGCTCACCGAACCTCTCCAATCCTATCACTGCTGCGTTTATGCCCCTGTACACACGCTTGATTTTCTTTCAGAGACATAGCAATCCATAGGTTTTAAGATACTTACTAGTCAGGTACATTCTTAGGCGTTTAATATGGGGTGTTGAGTCCATTTCATTGAGCAAGGAGTAGTTCTTGTCTATTCTATATTTGGCTTAAGGAACTTTATCTGTGCTCATTTCAATCTCTGGTTTTATGCAGCACCCCAACTCACCTTTCCCCTTAAGCAAGCATAAGTTGGTTTTCTAAATTTGAGACCCTGTTCTGTTTTGTAATCCAGTTCCTGTGTAGCCAAGTTTACATCCCGTGTATTAATGATATCTTATGATGTTTCTTTTTCTGTGTGACTTATTTCAGTTAGAATCATCATACCTGAATCCACTCATTATGCTGCTACGGGCCTGATGACATAGATTTCATTGCTGAGTGATATTGCATTGTACGTAAGTACCACAACTTCTTTATCCATTTTTCACTTTCTGCGCTATTGAACTTGTACCGTAAACGAGGTTCTTGTAAACAGAGCCGTCCCAAACTTTGGGGTGGCTGTGTCTTTTTGATTTTAATTTCCCTAAGCTATAGGACCATAAGTGGAAGTGCCCTAGGCTCTGTTGCTTTGTTTTTTAGATGTTTCAGGAAACACCATACACCTCTCCCGAGTGGCTCTTGGCAATTTACATCCCGCCCATCAGAATAACAAGGCTCCCAGTTCTCCATGGCCTGTCCTGCCTTTCTGGATTTTACACTTTTTTCAGATGGCCCTTTTGACCGGGGGGAAGTGAGACTTCATTGTAGTGCAGATTTCCTTTGCAAGCTTGCTTGGTTGGCCAAAAAGGGCGTATGCGTTTTTTCCTGAATATATTCAGGAAAAAACGCATACGCCCTTTTTGGCCAAGTGCATCATTGTGGACGTTCTGCCTCTTTTCCTATGCTTTAAATGCAATTCCAGTCTACCTCCTGAAATCGGTTTCCTGCAATTCTGCCCCGCTTTCAAGTCCTCTTGACAGCCTTACTTCAGTATATTTTTGGACGATAGCTGTCATTTATAACTCTGCAGGTTTGTGAATTACAGTGCCCCTGAGCTCCTTTCTTCAACTCGCTTTCTTGTGAGCTGGCCGCAACACCGCAGGATTGCTTCAGGCCCTAATCTGGTTCTGGCACAGCACGCTGAGCCTTTGGTTAATTCCTCTTCCTGGTGGGAAATGAGAGTTAAATTTGCCCGTCCAGACACCTCCACCTAGTCTCTCATTGGTTCTTCCTATTCCTGTTCATCTTCCTCAGAAATTGCAAATGGGCCAAACAGGAGGTTAAAGGCACTGACTCTCCAAGTCGGGAGAGTGTTAGTTAAGCGTCTGGAATGTTACACCCGAGTACCAGGGGACGAGAATTGAGACATATTGGAACACGTCTCCCGATCACACGGTTGATCATACTCTGGGTTCCACGTGCATGTTTTAGCTGAAGGAAGAATCCCTTAAACCTGGAGAGTTGAGACCCGTGGAATGGGTACCATGCAATATGACTTCAAAGGGTCTTCATTTGCTCACCGAACCTCTCCAATCCTATCACTGCTGCGTTTATGCCCCTGTACACACGCTTGATTTTCTTTCAGAGACATAGCAATCCATAGGTTTTAAGATACTTACTAGTCAGGTACATTCTTAGGCGTTTAATATGGGGTGTTGAGTCCATTTCGTTGAGCAAGGAGTAGTTCTTGTCTATTCCATATTTGGCTTAAGGAACTTTATCTGTGCTCATTTCAATCTCTGGTTTTATGCAGCACCCCAACTCACCTTTCCCCTTAAGCAAGCATAAGTTGGTTTTCTAAATTTGAGACCCTGTTCTGTTTTGTAATCCAGTTCCTGTGTAGCCAAGTTTACATTCGGTGTATTAGTGATATCTTATGATGTTTCTTTTTCTGTGTGACTTATTTCAGTTAGAATCATCATACCTGAATCCACTCATTATGCTGCTACGGGCCTGATGACATAGATTTCATTGCTGAGTGATATTGCATTGTACGTAAGTACCACAACTTCTTTATCCATTTTTCACTTTCTGTGATATTGAACTTGTACCGTAAACGATGTTCTTGTAAACAGAGCCGTCCCAAACTTTGGGGTGGCTGTGTCTTTTTGATTTTAATTTCCCTAAGCTATAGGACCATAAGTGGAAGTGCCCTAGGCTCTGTTGCTTTGTTTTTTAGATGTTTCAGGAAACACCATACACCTCTCCCGACTGGCTGTTGGCAATTTACATCCCGCCCATCAGCATAACAAGGCTCCCTGTTCTCCATGGCCTGTCCTGCCTTTCTGGATTTTACACTTTTTTCAGATGGCCCTTTTGACCGGGGGGAAGTGAGACTTCATTGTAGTGCAGATTTCCTTTGCAAGCTTGCTTGGTTGGCCAAAAAGGGCGTATGCGTTTTTTCCTGAATATATTCAGGAAAAAACGCATACGCCCTTTTTGGCCAAGTGCATCATTGTGGACGTTCTGCCTCTTTTCCTATGCTTTAAATGCAATTCCAGTCTACCTCCTGAAATCGGTTTCCTGCAATTCTGCCCCGCTTTCAAGTCCTCTTGGCAGCCTTACTTCAGTATATTTTTGGACGATAGCTGTCATTTATAAGTCTGCAGGTTTGTGAATTACAGTGCCCCTGAGCTCCTTTCTTCAACTCGCTTTCTTGTGAGCTGGCCGCAACACCACAGGATTGCTTCAGGCCCTAATCTGGTTCCGGCACGGCACGCTGAGCCTTTGGTTAATTCCTCTTCCTGGTGGGAAATGAGAGTTAAATTTGCCCGTCCAGACACCTCCAGCTAGTCTCTCATTGGTTCTCCCTATTCCTGTTCATCTTCCGCAGAAATTGCAAATGGGCCAAACAGGAGGTTAAAGGCACTGACTCTCCAAGTCGGGAGAGTGTTAGTAAAGCGTCTGGAATGTTACACCCGAGTACCAGGGGACGAGAATTGAGACATATTGGAACACGTCTCCCGATCACACGGTTGATCATACTCTGGGTTCCACGTGCATGTTTTAGCTGAAGGAAGAATCCCTTAAACCTGGAGAGTTGAGACCCGTGGAATGGGTACCAAGCAATATGACTTCAAAGGGTCTTCTTTTGCTCACCGAACCTCTCCAATCCTATCACTGCTGCGTTTATGCCCCTGTACACACGCTTGATTCTCTTTCAGAGACATAGCAATCCATAGGTTTTAAGATACTTACTAGTCAGGTACATTCTTAGGCGTTTAATATGGGGTGTTGAGTCCATTTCGTTGAGCAAGGAGTAGTTCTTGTCTATTCCATATTTGGCTTAAGGAACTTTATCTGTGCTCATTTCAATCTCTGGTTTTATGCAGCACCCCAACTCACCTTTCCCCTTAAGCAAGCATAAGTTGGTTTTCTAAATTTGAGACCCTGTTCTGTTTTGTAATCCAGTTCCTGTGTAGCCAAGTTTACATTCCGTGTATTAGTGATATCTTATGATGTTTCTTTTTCTGTGTGACTTATTTCAGTTAGAATCATCATACCTGAATCCACTCATTATGCTGCTATGGGCCTGATGACATAGATTTCATTGCTGAGTGATATTGCATTGTACGTAAGTACCACAACTTCTTTATCCATTTTTCACTTTCTGCGATATTGAACTTGTACCGTAAACGAGGTTCTTGTAAACAGAGCCGTCCCAAACTTTGGGGTGGCTGTGTCTTTCTGATTTTAATTTCCCAAGCTACAGGACCATAAGTGGAAGTGCCCTAGGCTCTGTTGCTTTGTTTTTTAGATGTTTCAGGAAACACCATACACCTCTCCCGAGTGGCTGTTGGCAATTTACATCCCGCCCATCAGCATAACAAGGCTCCCAGTTCTCCATGGCCTGTCCTGCCTTTCTGGATTTTACACTTTTTTCAGATGGCCCTTTTGACCGGGGGGAAGTGAGACTTCATTGTAGTGCAGATTTCCTTTGCAAGCTTGCTTGGTTGGCCAAAAAGTGCGTATGCGTTTTTTCCTGAATATATTCAGGAAAAAACGCATACGCCCTTTTTGGCCAAGTGCATCATTGTGGACGTTCTGCCTCTTTTCCTATGCTTTAAATGCAATTCCAGTCTACCTCCTGAAATCGGTTTCCTGCAATTCTGCCCCGCTTTCAAGTCCTCTTGGCAGCCTTACTTCAGTATATTTTTGGACGATAGCTGTCATTTATAAGTCTGCAGGTTTGTGAATTACAGTGCCCCTGAGCTCCTTTCTTCAACTCGCTTTCTTGTGAGCTGGCCGCAACACCGCAGGATTGCTTCAGGTCCTAATCTGGTTCCGGCACGGCACGCTGAGCCTTTGGTTAATTCCTCTTCCTGGTGGGAAATGAGAGTTAAATTTGCCCGTCCAGACACCTCCAGCTAGTCTCTCATTGGTTCTCCCTATTCCTGTTCATCTTCCGCAGAAATTGCAAATGGGCCAAACAGGAGGTTAAAGGCACTGACTCTCCAAGTCGGGAGAGTGTTTGTAAAGCGTCTGGAATGTTACACCCGAGTACCAGGGGATGAGAATTGAGACATATTGGAACACGTCTCCCGATCACACGGTTGATCATACTCTGGGTTCCACGTGCATGTTTTAGCTGAAGGAAGAATCCCTTAAACCTGGAGAGTTGAGACCCGTGGAATGGGTACCATGCAATATGACTTCAAAGGGTCTTCATTTGCTCACCGAACCTCTCCAATCCTATCACTGCTGCGTTTATGCCCCTGTACACACGCTTGATTTTCTTTCAGAGACATAGCAATCCATAGGTTTTAAGATACTTACTAGTCAGGTACATTCTTAGGCGTTTAATATGGGGTGTTGAGTCCATTTCGTTGAGCAAGGAGTAGTTCTTGTCTATTCCATATTTGGCTTAAGGAACTTTATCTGTGCTCATTTCAATCTCTGGTTTTATGCAGCACCCCAACTCACCTTTCCCCTTAAGCAAGCATAAGTTGGTTTTCTAAATTTGAGACCCTGTTCTGTTTTGTAATCCAGTTCCTGTGTAGCCAAGTTTACATTCGGTGTATTAGTGATATCTTATGATGTTTCTTTTTCTGTGTGACTTATTTCAGTTAGAATCATCATACCTGAATCCACTCATTATGCTGCTACGGGCCTGATGACATAGATTTCATTGCTGAGTGATATTGCATTGTACTTAAGTACCACAACTTCTTTATCCATTTTTCACTTTCTGCGATATTGAACTTGTACCGTAAACGATGTTCTTGTAAACAGAGCCGTCCCAAACTTTGGGGTGGCTGTGTCTTTTTGATTTTAATTTCCCTAAGCTATAGGACCATAAGTGGAAGTGCCCTAGGCTCTGTTGCTTTGTTTTTTAGATGTTTCAGGAAACACCATACACTTCTCCCGAGTGGCTGTTGGCAATTTACATCCCGCCCATCAGCATAACAAGGCTCCCTGTTCTCCATGGCCTGTCCTGCCTTTCTGGATTTTACACATTTTTCAGATGGCCCTTTTGACCGGGGGGAAGTGAGACTTCATTGTAGTGCAGATTTCCTTTGCAAGCTTGCTTGGTTGGCCAAAAAGGGCGTATGCGTTTTTTCCTGAATATATTCAGGAAAAAACGCATACGCCCTTTTTGGCCAAGTGCATCATTGTGGACGTTCTGCCTCTTTTCCTATGCTTTAAATGCAATTCCAGTCTCCCTCCTGAAATCGGTTTCCTGCAATTCTGCCCCGCTTTCAAGTCCTCTTGGCAGCCTTACTTCAGTATATTTTTGGATGATAGCTGTCATTTATAAGTCTGCAGGTTTGTGAATTACAGTGCCCCTGAGCTCCTTTCTTCAACTCGCTTTCTTGTGAGCTGGCCGCAACACCACAGGATTGCTTCAGGCCCTAATCTGGTTCCGGCACGGCACGCTGAGCCTTTGGTTAATTCCTCTTCCTGGTGGGAAATGAGAGTTAAATTTGCCCGTCCAGACACCTCCAGCTAGTTTCTCTTTGGTTCTCCCTATTCCTGTTCATCTTCCGCAGAAATTGCAAACTGGGCCAAACAGGAGGTTAAAGGCACTGACTCTCCAAGTCGGGAGAGTGTTAGTAAAGCGTCTGGAATGTTGCACCCGAGTACCAGGGGACGAGAAATGAGACATATTGGAACACGTCTCCCGATCACACGGTTGATCATACTCTGGGTTCCACGTGCATGTTTTAGCTGAAGGAAGAATCCCTTAAACCTGGAGAGTTGAGACCCGTGGAATGGGTACCATGCAATATGACTTCAAAGGGTCTTCATTTGCTCACCGAACCTCTCCAATCCTATCACTGCTGCGTTTATGCCCCTGTACACACGCTTGATTTTCTTTCAGAGACATAGCAATCCATAGGTTTTAAGATACTTACTAGTCAGGTACATTCTTAGGCGTTTAATATGGGGTGTTGAGTCCATTTCGTTGAGCAAGGAGTAGTTCTTGTCTATTCCATATTTGGCTTAAGGAACTTTATCTGTGCTCATTTCAATCTCTGGTTTTATGCAGCACCCCAACTCACCTTTCCCCTTAAGCAAGCATAAGTTGGTTTTCTAAATTTGAGACCCTGTTCTGTTTTGTAATCCAGTTCCTGTGTAGCCAAGTTTACATTCGGTGTATTAGTGATATCTTATGATGTTTCTTTTTCTGTGTGACTTATTTCAGTTAGAATCATCATACCTGAATCCACTCATTATGCTGCTACGGGCCTGATGACATAGATTTCATTGCTGAGTGATATTGCATTGTACGTAAGTACCACAACTTCTTTATCCATTTTTCACTTTCTGCGATATTGAACTTGTACCGTAAACGATGTTCTTGTAAACAGAGCCGTCCCAAACTTTGGGGTGGCTGTGTTTTTTTGATTTTAATTTCCCTAAGCTATAGGACCATAAGTGGAAGTGCCCTAGGCTCTGTTGCTTTGTTTTTTAGATGTTTCAGGAAACACCATACACCTCTCCCGACTGGCTGTTGGCAATTTACATCCCGCCCATCAGCATAACAAGGCTCCCAGTTCTCCATGGCCTGTCCTGCCTTTCTGGATTTTACACTTTTTTCAGATGGCCCTTTTGACCGGGGGGAAGTGAGACTTCATTGTAGTGCAGATTTCCTTTGCAAGCTTGCTTGGTTGGCCAAAAAGGGCGTATGCGTTTTTTCCTGAATATATTCAGGAAAAAACGCATACACCCTTTTTGGCCAAGTGCATCATTGTGGACGTTCTGCCTCTTTTCCTATGCTTTAAATGCAATTCCAGTCTACCTCCTGAAATCGGTTTCCTGCAATTCTGCCCCGCTTTCAAGTCCTCTTGGCAGCCTTACTTCAGTATATTTTTGGATGATAGCTGTCATTTATAACTCTGCAGGTTTGTGAATTACAGTGCCCCTGAGCTCCTTTCTTCAACTCGCTTTCTTGTGAGCTGGCCGCAACACCGCAGGATTGCTTCAGGCCCTAATCTGGTTCCGGCACGGCACGCTGAGCCTTTGGTTAATTCCTCTTCCTGGTGGGAAATGAGAGTTAAATTTGCCCGTCCAGACACCTCCAGCTAGTCTCTCTTTGGTTCTCCCTATTCCTGTTCATCTTCCGCAGAAATTGCAAACTGGGCCAAACAGGTGGTTAAAGGCACTGACTCTCCAAGTCGGGAGAGTGTTAGTAAAGCGTCTGGAATGTTGCACCCGAGTACCAGGGGACGAGAACTGAGACATATTGGAACACGTCTCCCGATCACACGGTTGATCATACTCTGGGTTCCACGTGCATGTTTTACCTGAAGGCAGAGTCCCTTAAACCTGGAGAGTTGAGGCCCGTGGAATGGGTACCATGCAATATGACTTCAAAGGGTCTTCATTTGCTCACCGAACCTCTCCAATCCTATCACTGCTGCGTTTATGCCCCTGTACACACGCTTGATTTTCTTTCAGAGACATAGCAATCCATAGGTTTTAAGATACTTACTAGTCAGGTACATTCTTAGGCGTTTAATATGGGGTGTTGAGTCCATTTCGTTGAGCAAGGAGTAGTTCTTGTCTATTCCATATTTGGCTTAAGGAACTTTATCTGTGCTCATTTCAATCTCTGGTTTTATGCAGCACCCCAACTCACCTTTCCCCTTAAGCAAGCATAAGTTGGTTTTCTAAATTTGAGACCCTGTTCTGTTTTGTAATCCAGTTCCTGTGTAGCCAAGTTTACATTCGGTGTATTAGTGATATCTTATGATGTTTCTTTTTCTGTGTGACTTATTTCAGTTAGAATCATCATACCTGAATCCACTCATTATGCTGCTACGGGCCTGATGACATAGATTTCATTGCTGAGTGATATTGCATTGTACTTAAGTACCACAACTTCTTTATCCATTTTTCACTTTCTGCGATATTGAACTTGTACCGTAAACGATGTTCTTGTAAACAGAGCCGTCCCAAACTTTGGGGTGGCTGTGTCTTTTTGATTTTAATTTCCCTAAGCTATAGGACCATAAGTGGAAGTGCCCTAGGCTCTGTTGCTTTGTTTTTTAGATGTTTCAGGAAACACCATACACTTCTCCCGAGTGGCTGTTGGCAATTTACATCCCGCCCATCAGCATAACAAGGCTCCCTGTTCTCCATGGCCTGTCCTGCCTTTCTGGATTTTACACATTTTTCAGATGGCCCTTTTGACCGGGGGGAAGTGAGACTTCATTGTAGTGCAGATTTCCTTTGCAAGCTTGCTTGGTTGGCCAAAAAGGGCGTATGCGTTTTTTCCTGAATATATTCAGGAAAAAACGCATACGCCCTTTTTGGCCAAGTGCATCATTGTGGACGTTCTGCCTCTTTTCCTATGCTTTAAATGCAATTCCAGTCTCCCTCCTGAAATCGGTTTCCTGCAATTCTGCCCCGCTTTCAAGTCCTCTTGGCAGCCTTACTTCAGTATATTTTTGGATGATAGCTGTCATTTATAAGTCTGCAGGTTTGTGAATTACAGTGCCCCTGAGCTCCTTTCTTCAACTCGCTTTCTTGTGAGCTGGCCGCAACACCACAGGATTGCTTCAGGCCCTAATCTGGTTCCGGCACGGCACGCTGAGCCTTTGGTTAATTCCTCTTCCTGGTGGGAAATGAGAGTTAAATTTGCCCGTCCAGACACCTCCAGCTAGTTTCTCTTTGGTTCTCCCTATTCCTGTTCATCTTCCGCAGAAATTGCAAACTGGGCCAAACAGGAGGTTAAAGGCACTGACTCTCCAAGTCGGGAGAGTGTTAGTAAAGCGTCTGGAATGTTGCACCCGAGTACCAGGGGACGAGAAATGAGACATATTGGAACACGTCTCCCGATCACACGGTTGATCATACTCTGGGTTCCACGTGCATGTTTTAGCTGAAGGAAGAATCCCTTAAACCTGGAGAGTTGAGACCCGTGGAATGGGTACCATGCAATATGACTTCAAAGGGTCTTCATTTGCTCACCGAACCTCTCCAATCCTATCACTGCTGCGTTTATGCCCCTGTACACACGCTTGATTTTCTTTCAGAGACATAGCAATCCATAGGTTTTAAGATACTTACTAGTCAGGTACATTCTTAGGCGTTTAATATGGGGTGTTGAGTCCATTTCGTTGAGCAAGGAGTAGTTCTTGTCTATTCCATATTTGGCTTAAGGAACTTTATCTGTGCTCATTTCAATCTCTGGTTTTATGCAGCACCCCAACTCACCTTTCCCCTTAAGCAAGCATAAGTTGGTTTTCTAAATTTGAGACCCTGTTCTGTTTTGTAATCCAGTTCCTGTGTAGCCAAGTTTACATTCGGTGTATTAGTGATATCTTATGATGTTTCTTTTTCTGTGTGACTTATTTCAGTTAGAATCATCATACCTGAATCCACTCATTATGCTGCTACGGGCCTGATGACATAGATTTCATTGCTGAGTGATATTGCATTGTACGTAAGTACCACAACTTCTTTATCCATTTTTCACTTTCTGCGATATTGAACTTGTACCGTAAACGATGTTCTTGTAAACAGAGCCGTCCCAAACTTTGGGGTGGCTGTGTTTTTTTGATTTTAATTTCCCTAAGCTATAGGACCATAAGTGGAAGTGCCCTAGGCTCTGTTGCTTTGTTTTTTAGATGTTTCAGGAAACACCATACACCTCTCCCGACTGGCTGTTGGCAATTTACATCCCGCCCATCAGCATAACAAGGCTCCCAGTTCTCCATGGCCTGTCCTGCCTTTCTGGATTTTACACTTTTTTCAGATGGCCCTTTTGACCGGGGGGAAGTGAGACTTCATTGTAGTGCAGATTTCCTTTGCAAGCTTGCTTGGTTGGCCAAAAAGGGCGTATGCGTTTTTTCCTGAATATATTCAGGAAAAAACGCATACACCCTTTTTGGCCAAGTGCATCATTGTGGACGTTCTGCCTCTTTTCCTATGCTTTAAATGCAATTCCAGTCTACCTCCTGAAATCGGTTTCCTGCAATTCTGCCCCGCTTTCAAGTCCTCTTGGCAGCCTTACTTCAGTATATTTTTGGATGATAGCTGTCATTTATAACTCTGCAGGTTTGTGAATTACAGTGCCCCTGAGCTCCTTTCTTCAACTCGCTTTCTTGTGAGCTGGCCGCAACACCGCAGGATTGCTTCAGGCCCTAATCTGGTTCCGGCACGGCACGCTGAGCCTTTGGTTAATTCCTCTTCCTGGTGGGAAATGAGAGTTAAATTTGCCCGTCCAGACACCTCCAGCTAGTCTCTCTTTGGTTCTCCCTATTCCTGTTCATCTTCCGCAGAAATTGCAAACTGGGCCAAACAGGTGGTTAAAGGCACTGACTCTCCAAGTCGGGAGAGTGTTAGTAAAGCGTCTGGAATGTTGCACCCGAGTACCAGGGGACGAGAACTGAGACATATTGGAACACGTCTCCCGATCACACGGTTGATCATACTCTGGGTTCCACGTGCATGTTTTACCTGAAGGCAGAGTCCCTTAAACCTGGAGAGTTGAGGCCCGTGGAATGGGTACCATGCAATATGACTTCAAAGGGTCTTCATTTGCTCACCGAACCTCTCCAATCCTATCACTGCTGCGTTTATGCCCCTGTACACACGCTTGATTTTCTTTCAGAGACATAGCAATCCATAGGTTTTAAGATACTTACTAGTCAGGTACATTCTTAGGCGTTTAATATGGGGTGTTGAGTCCATTTCGTTGAGCAAGGAGTAGTTCTTGTCTATTCCATATTTGGCTTAAGGAACTTTATCTGTGTTCATTTCAGTCTCTGGTTTTATGCAGCACCCCAACTCACCTTTCCCCTTAAGCAAGCATAAGTTGGTTTCCTAAATTTGAGACCCTGTTCTGTTTTGTAATCCAGTTCCTGTGTAGCCAAGTTTACATTCCGTGTATTAATGATATCTTATGATGTTTCTTTTTCTGTGTGACTTATTTCAGTTAGAATCATCATACCTGAATCCACTCATTATGCTGCTACGGGCCTGATGACATAGATTTCATTGCTGAGTGATATTGCATTGTACGTAAGTACCACAACTTCTTTATCCATTTTTCACTTTCTGCGATATTGAACTTGTACCGTAAACGAGGTTCTTGTAAACAGAGCCGTCCCAAACTTTGGGGTGGCTGTGTCTTTTTGATTTTAATTTCCCAAGCTACAGGACCATAAGTGGAAGTGCCCTAGGCTCTGTTGCTTTGTTTTTTAGATGTTTCAGGAAACACCATACACCTCTCCCGAGTGGCTCTTGGCAATTTACATCCCGCTCATCAGCATAACAAGGCTCCCAGTTCTCCATGGCCTGTCCTGCCTTTCTGGATTTTACACTTTTTTCAGGTGGCCCTTTTGACCGGGGGGAAGTGAGACTTCATTGTAGTGCAGATTTCCTTTGCAAGCTTGCTTGGTTGGCCAAAAAGGGCGTATGCGTTTTTTCCTGAATATATTCAGGAAAAAACGCATACGCCCTTTTTGGCCAAGTGCATCATTGTGGACGTTCTGCCTCTTTTCCTATGCTTTAAATGCAATTCCAGTCTACCTCCTGAAATCGGTTTCCTGCAATTCTGCCCCGCTTTCAAGTCCTCTTGGCAGCCTTACTTCAGTATATTTTTGGACGATAGCTGTCATTTATAAGTCTGCAGGTTTGTGAATTACAGTGCCCCTGAGCTCCTTTCTTCAACTCGCTTTCTTGTGAGCTGGCCGCAACACCGCAGGATTGCTTCAGGCCCTAATCTGGTTCCGGCACGGCACGCTGAGCCTTTGGTTAATTCCTCTTCCTGGTGGGAAATGAGAGTTAAATTTGCCCGTCCAGACACCTCCAGCTAGTCTCTCATTGGTTCTCCCTATTCCTGTTCATCTTCCGCAGAAATTGCAAATGGGCCAAACAGGAGGTTAAAGGCACTGACTCTCCAAGTCGGGAGAGTGTTAGTAAAGCGTCTGGAATGTTACACCCGAGTACCAGGGGACGAGAACCGAGACATATTGGAACACGTCTCCCGATCACACGGTTGATCATACTCTGGGTTCCATGTGCATGTTTTAGCTGAAGGAAGAATCCCTTAAACCTGGAGAGTTGAGACCCGTGGAATGGGTACCAAGCAATATGACTTCAAAGGGTCTTCATTTGCTCACCGAACCTCTCCAATCCTATCACTGCTGCGTTTATGCCCCTGTACACACGCTTGATTCTCTTTCAGAGACATAGCAATCCATAGGTTTTAAGATACTTACTAGTCAGGTACATTCTTAGGCGTTTAATATGGGCTGTTGAGTCCATTTCGTTGAGCAAGGAGTAGTTCTTGTCTATTCCATATTTGGCTTAAGGAACTTTATCTGTGCTCATTTCAATCTCTGGTTTTATGCAGCACCCCAACTCACCTTTCCCCTTAAGCAAGCATAAGTTGGTTTTCTAAATTTGAGACCCTGTTCTGTTTTGTAATCCAGTTCCTGTGTAGCCAAGTTTACATCCCGTGTATTAGTGATATCTTATGATGTTTCTTTTTCTGTGTGACTTATTTCAGTTAGAATCATCATACCTGAATCCACTCATTATGCTGCTACGGGCCTGATGACATAGATTTCATTGCTGAGTGATATTGCATTGTACGTAAGTACCACAACTTCTTTATCCATTTTTCACTTTCTGCGCTATTGAACTTGTACCGTAAACGAGGTTCTTGTAAACAGAGCCGTCCCAAACTTTGGGGTGGCTGTGTCTTTTTGATTTTAATTTCCCTAAGCTATAGGACCATAAGTGGAAGTGCCCTAGGCTCTGTTGCTTTGTTTTTTAGATGTTTCAGGAAACACCATACACCTCTCCCGAGTGGCTGTTGGCAATTTTCATCCCGCCCATCAGCATAACAAGGCTCCCAGTTCTCCATGGCCTGTCCTGCCTTTCTGGATTTTACACTTTTTTCAGATGGCCCTTTTGACCGGGGGGAAGTGAGACTTCATTGTAGTGCAGATTTCCTTTACAAGCTTGCTTGGTTGGCCAAAAAGGGCGTATGCGTTTTTTCCTGAATATATTCAGGAAAAAACGCATACGCCCTTTTTGGCCAAGTGCATCATTGTGGACGTTCTGCCTCTTTTCCTATGCTTTAAATGCAATTCCAGTCTACCTCCTGAAATCGGTTTCCTGCAATTCTGCCCCGCTTTCAAGTCCTCTTGACAGCCTTACTTCAGTATATTTTTTAATGATAGCTGTCATTTATAACTCTGCAGGTTTGTGAATTACAGTGCCCCTGAGCTCCTTTCTTCAACTCGCTTTCTTGTGAGCTGGCCGCAACACCGCAGGATTGCTTCAGGCCCTAATCTGGTTCCGGCACGGCACGCTGAGCCTTTGGTTAATTCCTCTTCCTGGTGGGAAATGAGAGTTAAATTTGCCCGTCCAGACACCTCCACCTAGTCTCTCATTGGTTCTCCCTATTCCTGTTCATCTTCCTCAGAAATTGCAAATGGGCCAAACAGGAGGTTAAAGGCACTGACTCTCCAAGTCGGGAGAGTGTTAGTAAAGCGTCTGGAATGTTGCACCCGAGTACCTTGGGACGAGAACTGAGACATATTGGAACACGTCTCCCGATCACACGGTTGATCATACTCTGGGTTCCACGTGCATGTTTTAGCTGAAGGAAGAATCCCTTAAACCTGGAGAGTTGAGACCCGTGGAATGGGTACCAAGCAATATGACTTCAAAGGGTCTTCATTTGCTCACCGAACCTCTCCAATCCTATCACTGCTGCGTTTATGCCCCTGTACACACGCTTGATTTTCTTTCAGAGACATAGCAATCCATAGGTTTTAAGATACTTACTAGTCAGGTACATTCTTAGGCGTTTAATATGGGGTGTTGAGTCCATTTCGTTGAGCAAGGAGTAGTTCTTGTCTATTCCATATTTGGCTTAAGGAACTTTATCTGTGCTCATTTCAATCTCTGGTTTTATGCAGCACCCCAACTCACCTTTCCCCTTAAGCAAGCATAAGTTGGTTTTCTAAATTTGAGACCCTGTTCTGTTTTGTAATCCAGTTCCTGTGTAGCCAAGTTTACATTCGGTGTATTAGTGATATCTTATGATGTTTCTTTTTCTGTGTGACTTATTTCAGTTAGAATCATCATACCTGAATCCACTCATTATGCTGCTACGGGCCTGATGACATAGATTTCATTGCTGAGTGATATTGCATTGTACGTAAGTACCACAACTTCTTTATCCATTTTTCACTTTCTGTGATATTGAACTTGTACCGTAAACGATGTTCTTGTAAACAGAGCCGTCCCAAAATTTGGGGTGGCTGTGTCTTTTTGATTTTAATTTCCCTAAGCTATAGGACCATAAGTGGAAGTGCCCTAGGCTCTGTTGCTTTGTTTTTTAGATGTTTCAGGAAACACCATACACCTCTCCCGACTGGCTGTTGGCAATTTACATCCCGCCCATCAGCATAACAAGGCTCCCAGTTCTCCATGGCCTGTCCTGCCTTTCTGGATTTTACACTTTTTTCAGATGGCCCTTTTGACCGGGGGGAAGTGAGACTTCATTGTAGTGCAGATTTCCTTTGCAAGCTTGCTTGGTTGGCCAAAAAGGGCATATGCGTTTTTTCCTGAATATATTCAGGAAAAAACGCATACGCCCTTTTTGGCCAAGTGCATCATTGTGGACGTTCTGCCTCTTTTCCTATGCTTTAAATGCAATTCCAGTCTACCTCCTGAAATCGGTTTCCTGCAATTCTGCCCCGCTTTCAAGTCCTCTTGGCAGCCTTACTTCAGTATATTTTTGGATGATAGCTGTCATTTATAACTCTGCAGGTTTGTGAATTACAGTGCCCCTGAGCTCCTTTCTTCAACTCGCTTTCTGTGAGCTGGCCGCAACACCACAGGATTGCTTCAGGCCCTAATCTGGTTCCGGCACGGCATGCTGAGCCTTTGGTTAATTCCTCTTCCTGGTGGGAAATGAGAGTTAAATTTGCCCGTCCAGACACCTCCAGCTAGTCTCTCTTTGGTTCTCCCTATTCCTGTTCATCTTCCGCAGAAATTGCAAACTGGGCCAAACAGGAGGTTAAAGGCACTGACTCTCCAAGTCGGGAGAGTGTTAGTAAAGCATCTGGAATGTTGCACCCGAGTACCAGGGGACGAGAACTGAGACATATTGGAACACGTCTCCCGATCACACGGTTGATCATACTCTGGGTTCCACGTGCATGTTTTACCTGAAGGCAGAGTCCCTTAAACCTGGAGAGTTGAGACCCGTGGAATGGGTACCATGCAATATGACTTCAAAGGGTCTTCATTTGCTCACCGAACCTCTCCAATCCTATCACTGCTGCGTTTATGCCCCTGTACACACGCTTGATTTTCTTTCAGAGACATAGCAATCCATAGTTTTTAAGATACTTATTGTTAGGTACATTCTTAGGCGTTTAATATGGGGTGTTGAGTCCATTTCGTTGAGCAAGGAGTAGTTCTTGTCTATTCTATATTTGGCTTAAGGAACTTTATCTGTGCTCATTTCAATCTCTGGTTTGATGCAGCACCCCAACTCACCTTTCCCCTTAAGCAAGCATAAGTTGGTTTTCTAAATTTGAGACCCTGTTCTGTTTTGTAATCCAGTTCCTGTGTAGCCAAGTTTACATCCCGTGTATTAGTGATATCTTATGATGTTTCTTTTTCTGTGTGACTTATTTCAGTTAGAATCATCATACCTGAATCCACTCATTATGCTGCTACGGGCCTGATGACATAGATTTCATTGCTGAGTGATATTGCATTGTACGTAAGTACCACAACTTCTTTATCCATTTTTCACTTTCTGCGCTATTGAACTTGTACCGTAAATGAGGTTCTTGTAAACAGAGCCGTCCCAAACTTTGGGGTGGCTGTGTCTTTTTGATTTTAATTTCCCTAAGCTATAGGACCATAAGTGGAAGTGCCCTAGGCTCTGTTGCTTTGTTTTTTAGATGTTTCAGGAAACACCATACACCTCTCCCGAGTGGCTGTTGGCAATTTTCATCCCGCCCATCAGCATAACAAGGCTCCCAGTTCTCCATGGCCTGTCCTGCCTTTCTGGATTTTACACTTTTTTCAGATGGCCCTTTTGACCGGGGGGAAGTGAGACTTCATTGTAGTGCAGATTTCCTTTGCAAGCTTGCTTGGTTGGCCAAAAAGGGCGTATGCGTTTTTTCCTGAATATATTCAGGAAAAAACGCATACGCCCTTTTTGGCCAAGTGCATCATTGTGGACGTTCTGCCTCTTTTCCTATGCTTTAAATGCAATTCCAGTCTACCTCCTGAAATCGGTTTCCTGCAATTCTGCCCCGCTTTCAAGTCCTCTTGGCAGCCTTACTTCAGTATATTTTTGGATGATAGCTGTCATTTATAACTCTGCAGGTTTGTGAATTACAGTGCCCCTGAGCTCCTTTCTTCAACTCGCTTTCTTGTGAGCTGGCCGCAACACCACAGGATTGCTTCAGGCCCTAATCTGGTTCCGGCACGGCATGCTGAGCCTTTGGTTAATTCCTCTTCCTGGTGGGAAATGAGAGTTAAATTTGCCCGTCCAGACACCTCCAGCTAGTCTCTCTTTGGTTCTCCCTATTCCTGTTCATCTTCCGCAGAAATTGCAAACTGGGCCAAACAGGAGGTTAAAGGCACTGACTCTCCAAGTCGGGAGAGTGTTAGTAAAGCATCTGGAATGTTGCACCCGAGTACCAGGGGACGAGAACTGAGACATATTGGAACACGTCTCCCGATCACACGGTTGATCATACTCTGGGTTCCACGTGCATGTTTTACCTGAAGGCAGAGTCCCTTAAACCTGGAGAGTTGAGACCCGTGGAATGGGTACCATGCAATATGACTTCAAAGGGTCTTCATTTGCTCACCGAACCTCTCCAATCCTATCACTGCTGCGTTTATGCCCCTGTACACACGCTTGATTTTCTTTCAGAGACATAGCAATCCATAGGTTTTAAGATACTTATTGTCAGGTACATTCTTAGGCGTTTAATATGGGGTGTTGAGTCCATTTCGTTGAGCAAGGAGTAGTTCTTGTCTATTCTATATTTGGCTTAAGGAACTTTATCTGTGCTCATTTCAATCTCTGGTTTGATGCAGCACCCCAACTCACCTTTCCCCTTAAGCAAGCATAAGTTGGTTTTCTAAATTTGAGACCCTGTTCTGTTTTGTAATCCAGTTCCTGTGTAGCCAAGTTTACATCCCGTGTATTAGTGATATCTTATGATGTTTCTTTTTCTGTGTGACTTATTTCAGTTAGAATCATCATACCTGAATCCACTCATTATGCTGCTACGGGCCTGATGACATAGATTTCATTGCTGAGTGATATTGCATTGTACGTAAGTACCACAACTTCTTTATCCATTTTTCACTTTCTGCGCTATTGAACTTGTACCGTAAATGAGGTTCTTGTAAACAGAGCCGTCCCAAACTTTGGGGTGGCTGTGTCTTTTTGATTTTAATTTCCCTAAGCTATAGGACCATAAGTGGAAGTGCCCTAGGCTCTGTTGCTTTGTTTTTTAGATGTTTCAGGAAACACCATACACCTCTCCCGAGTGGCTGTTGGCAATTTTCATCCCGCCCATCAGCATAACAAGGCTCCCAGTTCTCCATGGCCTGTCCTGCCTTTCTGGATTTTACACTTTTTTCAGATGGCCCTTTTGACCGGGGGGAAGTGAGACTTCATTGTAGTGCAGATTTCCTTTACAAGCTTGCTTGGTTGGCCAAAAAGGGCGTATGCGTTTTTTCCTGAATATATTCAGGAAAAAACGCATACGCCCTTTTTGGCCAAGTGCATCATTGTGGACGTTCTGCCTCTTTTCCTATGCTTTAAATGCAATTCCAGTCTACCTCCTGAAATCGGTTTCCTGCAATTCTGCCCCGCTTTCAAGTCCTCTTGACAGCCTTACTTCAGTATATTTTTGGATGATAGCTGTCATTTATAACTCTGCAGGTTTGTGAATTACAGTGCCCCTGAGCTCCTTTCTTCAACTCGCTTTCTTGTGAGCTGGCCGCAACACCGCAGGATTGCTTCAGGCCCTAATCTGGTTCCGGCACAGCACGCTGAGCCTTTGGTTAATTCCTCTTCCTGGTGGGAAATGAGAGTTAAATTTGCCCGTCCAGACACCTCCACCTAGTCTCTCATTGGTTCTTCCTATTCCTGTTCATCTTCCTCAGAAATTGCAAATGGGCCAAACAGGAGGTTAAAGGCACTGACTCTCCAAGTCGGGAGAGTGTTAGTTAAGCGTCTGGAATGTTACACCCGAGTACCAGGGGACGAGAATTGAGACATATTGGAATACGTCTCCCGATCACACGGTTGATCATACTCTGGGTTCCACGTGCATGTTTTACCTGAAGGCAGAGTCCCTTAAACCTGGAGAGTTGAGACCCGTGGAATGGGTACCATGCAATATGACTTCAAAGGGTCTTCATTTGCTCACCGAACCTCTCCAATCCTATCACTGCTGCGTTTATGCCCCTGTACACACGCTTGATTTTCTTTCAGAGACATAGCAATCCATAGGTTTTAAGATACTTATTGTCAGGTACATTCTTAGGCGTTTAATATGGGGTGTTGAGTCCATTTCGTTGAGCAAGGAGTAGTTCTTGTCTATTCCATATTTGGCTTAAGGAACTTTATCTGTGCTCATTTCAATCTCTGGTTTTATGCAGCACCCCAACTCACCTTTCCCCTTAAGCAAGCATAAGTTTGTTTTCTAAATTTGAGACCCTGTTCTGTTTTGTAATCCAGTTCCTGTGTAGCCAAGTTTACATCCCGTGTATTAGTGATATCTTATGATGTTTCTTTTTCTGTGTGACTTATTTCAGTTAGAATCATCATACCTGAATCCACTCATTATGCTGCTACGGGCCTGATGACATAGATTTCATTGCTGAGTGATATTGCATTGTACGTAAGTACCACAACTTCTTTATCCATTTTTCACTTTCTGTGATATTGAACTTGTACCGTAAACGAGGTTCTTGTAAACAGAGCCATCCCAAACTTTGGGGTGGCTGTGTCTTTTTGATTTTAATTTCCCTAAGCTATAGGACCATAAGTGGAAGTGCCCTAGGCTCTGTTGCTTTGTTTTTTAGATGTTTCAGGAAACACTATACACCTCTCCCAACTGGCTGTTGACAATTTACATCCCGCCCATCAGCATAACAAGGCTCCCAGTTCTCCATGGCCTGTCCTGCCTTTCTGGATTTTACACTTTTTTCAGATGGCCCTTTTGACCGGGGGGAAGTGAGACTTCATTGTAGTGCAGATTTCCTTTGCAAGCTTGCTTGGTTGGCCAAAAAGGGCGTATGCGTTTTATCCTGAATATATTCAGGAAAAAACGCATACGCCCTTTTTGGCCAAGTGCATCATTGTGGACGTTCTGCCTCTTTTCCTATGCTTTAAATGCAATTCCAGTCTACCTCCTGAAATCGGTTTCCTGCAATTCTGCTCCGCTTTCAAGTCCTCTTGGCAGCCTTACTTCAGTATATTTTTGGACGATAGCTGTCATTTATAACTCTGCAGGTTTGTGAATTACAGTGCCCCTGAGCTCCTTTCTTCAACTCGCTTTCTTGTGAGCTGGCCGCAACACCGCAGGATTGCTTCAGGCCCTAATCTGGTTCCGGCACGGCACGCTGAGCCTTTGGTTAATTCCTCTTCCTGGTGGGAAATGAGAGTTAAATTTGCCCGTCCAGACACCTCCACCTAGTCTCTCATTGGTTCTTCCTATTCCTGTTCATCTTCCTCAGAAATTGCAAATGGGCCAAACAGGAGGTTAAAGGCACTGACTCTCCAAGTCGGGAGAGTGTTAGTTAAGCGTCTGGAATGTTACACCCGAGTACCAGGGGACGAGAATTGAGACATATTGGAACACGTCTCCCGATCACACGGTTGATCATACTCTGGGTTCCACGTGCATGTTTTAGCTGAAGGAAGAATCCCTTAAACCTGGAGAGTTGAGACCCGTGGAATGGGTACCATGCAATATGACTTCAAAGGGTCTTCATTTGCTCACCGAACCTCTCCAATCCTATCACTGCTGCGTTTATGCCCCTGTACACACGCTTGATTTTCTTTCAGAGACATAGCAATCCATAGGTTTTAAGATACTTACTAGTCAGGTACATTCTTAGGCGTTTAATATGGGGTGTTGAGTCCATTTCGTTGAGCAAGGAGTAGTTCTTGTCTATTCTATATTTGGCTTAAGGAACTTTATCTGTGCTCATTTCAATCTCTGGTTTTATGCAGCACCCCAACTCACCTTTCCCCTTAAGCAAGCATAAGTTGGTTTTCTAAATTTGAGACCCTGTTCTGTTTTGTAATCCAGTTCCTGTGTAGCCAAGTTTATATCCCGTGTATTAATGATATCTTATGATGTTTCTTTTTCTGTGTGACTTATTTCAGTTAGAATCATCATACCTGAATCCACTCATTATGCTGCTACGGGCCTGATGACATAGATTTCATTGCTGAGTGATATTGCATTGTACGTAAGTACCACAACTTCTTTATCCATTTTTCACTTTCTGCGATATTGAACTTGTACCGTAAACGAGGTTCTTGTAAACAGAGCCGTCCCAAACTTTGGGGTGGCTGTGTCTTTTTGATTTTAATTTCCCTAAGCTATAGGACCATAAGTGGAAGTGCCCTAGGCTCTGTTGCTTTGTTTTTTAGATGTTTCAGGAAACACCATACACCTCTCCCGAGTGGCTGTTGGCAATTTACATCCCGCCCATCAGCATAACAAGGCTCCCAGTTCTCCATGGCCTGTCCTGCCTTTCTGGATTTTACACTTTTTTCAGATGGCCCTTTTGACCGGGGGGAAGTGAGACTTCATTGTAGTGCAGATTTCCTTTACAAGCTTGCTTGGTTGGCCAAAAAGGGCGTATGCGTTTTTTCCTGAATATATTCAGGAAAAAACGCATATGCCCTTTTTGGCCAAGTGCATCATTGTGGACGTTCTGCCTCTTTTCCTATGCTTTAAATGCAATTCCAGTCTACCTCCTGAAATCGGTTTCCTGCAATTCTGCCCCGTTTTCAAGTCCTCTTGGCAGCCTTACTTCAGTATATTTTTGGATGATAGCTGTCATTTATAACTCTGCAGGTTTGTGAATTACAGTGCCCCTGAGCTCCTTTCTTCAACTCGCTTTCTTGTGAGCTGGCCGCAACACCGCAGGATTGCTTCAGGCCCTAATCTGGTTCCGGCACAGCACGCTGAGCCTTTGGTTAATTCCTCTTCCTGGTGGGAAATGAGAGTTAAATTTGCCCGTCCAGACACCTCCAGCTAGTCTCTCATTGGTTCTTCCTATTCCTGTTCATCTTCCTCAGAAATTGCAAATGGGCCAAACAGGAGGTTAAAGGCACTGACTCTCCAAGTCGGGAGAGTGTTAGTTAAGCGTCTGGAATGTTACACCCGAGTACCAGGGGACGAGAATTGAGACATATTGGAACACGTCTCCCGATCACACGGTTGATCATACTCTGGGTTCCACGTGCATGTTTTAGCTGAAGGAAGAATCCCTTAAACCTGGAGAGTTGAGACCCGTGGAATGGGTACCATGCAATATGACTTCAAAGGGTCTTCATTTGCTCACCGAACCTCTCCAATCCTATCACTGCTGCGTTTATGCCCCTGTACACACGCTTGATTTTCTTTCAGAGACATAGCAATCCATAGGTTTTAAGATACTTACTAGTCAGGTACATTCTTAGGCGTTTAATATGGGGTGTTGAGTCCATTTCGTTGAGCAAGGAGTAGTTCTTGTCTATTCCATATTTGGCTTAAGGAACTTTATCTGTGCTCATTTCAATCTCTGGTTTTATGCAGCACCCCAACTCACCTTTCCCCTTAAGCAAGCATAAGTTGGTTTTCTAAATTTGAGACCCTGTTCTGTTTTGTAATCCAGTTCCTGTGTAGCCAAGTTTACATTCGGTGTATTAGTGATATCTTATGATGTTTCTTTTTCTGTGTGACTTATTTCAGTTAGAATCATCATACCTGAATCCACTCATTATGCTGCTACGGGCCTGATGACATAGATTTCATTGCTGAGTGATATTGCATTGTACGTAAGTACCACAACTTCTTTATCCATTTTTCACTTTCTGTGATATTGAACTTGTACCGTAAACGATGTTCTTGTAAACAGAGCCGTCCCAAACTTTGGGGTGGCTGTGTCTTTTTGATTTTAATTTCCCTAAGCTATAGGACCATAAGTGGAAGTGCCCTAGGCTCTGTTGCTTTGTTTTTTAGATGTTTCAGGAAACACTATACACCTCTCCCAACTGGCTGTTGACAATTTACATCCCGCCCATCAGCATAACAAGGCTCCCAGTTCTCCATGGCCTGTCCTGCCTTTCTGGATTTTACACTTTTTTCAGATGGCCCTTTTGACCGGGGGGAAGTGAGACTTCATTGTAGTGCAGATTTCCTTTGCAAGCTTGCTTGGTTGGCCAAAAAGGGCGTATGCGTTTTATCCTGAATATATTCAGGAAAAAACGCATACGCCCTTTTTGGCCAAGTGCATCATTGTGGACGTTCTGCCTCTTTTCATATGCTTTAAATGCAATTCCAGTCTACCTCCTGAAATCAGTTTCCTGCAATTCTGCCCCGCTTTCAAGTCCTCTTGGCAGCCTTACTTCAGTATATTTTTGGATGATAGCTGTCATTTATAACTCTGCAGGTTTGTGAATTACAGTGCCCCTGAGCTCCTTTCTTCAACTCGCTTTCTTGTCAGCTGGCCGCAACACCACAGGATTGCTTCAGGCCCTAATCTGGTTCCGGCACGGCACGCTGAGCCTTTGGTTAATTCCTCTTCCTGGTGGGAAATGAGAGTTAAATTTGCCCGTCCAGACACCTCCAGCTAGTCTCTCTTTGGTTCTCCCTATTCCTGTTCACCTTCCGCAGAAATTGCAAACTGGGCCAAACAGGAGGTTAAAGGCACTGACTCTCCAAGTCGGGAGAGTGTTAGTAAAGCGTCTGGAATGTTGCACCCGAGTACCAGGGGACGAGAATTGAGACATATTGGAACACGTCTCCCGATCACACGGTTGATCATACTCTGGGTTCCACGTGCATGTTTTACCTGAAGGCAGAGTCCCTTAAACCTGGAGAGTTGAGACCCGTGGAATGGGTACCATGCAATATGACTTCAAAGGGTCTTCATTTGCTCATCGAACCTCTCCAATCCTATCACTGCTGCGTTTATGCCCCTGTACACACGCTTGATTTTCTTTCAGAGACATAGCAATCCATAGGTTTTAACATACTTACTAGTCAGGTACATTCTTAGGCGTTTAATATGGGGTGTTGAGTCCATTTCGTTGAGCAAGGAGTAGTTCTTGTCTATTCTATATTTGGCTAAAGGAAATTTATCTGTGCTCATTTCAATCTCTGGTTTGATGCAGTACCCCAACTCACCTTTCCCCTTAAGCAAGCATAAGTTGGTTTTCTAAATTTGAGACCCTGTTCTGTTTTGTAATCCAGTTCCTGTGTAGCCAAGTTTACATCCCGTGTATTAGTGATATCTTATGATGTTTCTTTTTCTGTGATACTTATTTCAGTTAGAATCATCATACCTGAATCCACTCATCATGCTGCTACGGGCCTGATGACATAGATTTCATTGCTGAGTGATATTGCATTGTACGTAAGTACCACAACTTCTTTATCCATTTTTCACTTTCTGCGCTATTGAACTTGTACCGTAAACGAGGTTCTTGTAAACAGAGCCGTCCCAAACTTTGGGGTGGCTGTGTCTTTTTGATTTTAATTTCCCTAAGCTATAGGACCATAAGTGGAAGTGCCCTAGGCTCTGTTGCTTTGTTTTTTAGATGTTTCAGGAAACACCATACACCTCTCCCGAGTGGCTGTTGGCAATTTACATCCCGCCCATCAGCATAACAAGGCTCCCAGTTCTCCATGGCCTGTCCTGCCTTTCTGGATTTTACACTTTTTTCAGATGGCCCTTTTGACCGGGGGGAAGTGAGACTTCATTGTAGTGCAGATTTCCTTTACAAGCTTGCTTGGTTGGCCAAAAAGGGCGTATGCGTTTTTTCCTGAATATATTCAGGAAAAAACGCATACGCCCTTTTTGGCCAAGTGCATCATTGTGGACGTTCTGCCTCTTTTCCTATGCTTTAAATGCAATTCCAGTCTACCTCCTGAAATCGGTTTCCTGCAATTCTGCCCCGCTTTCAAGTCCTCCTGACAGCCTTACTTCAGTATATTTTTGGATGATAGCTGTCATTTATAACTCTGCAGGTTTGTGAATTACAGTGCCCCTGAGCTCCTTTCTTCAACTCGCTTTCTTGTGAGCTGGCCGCAACACCGCAGGATTGCTTCAGGCCCTAATATGGTTCCGGCACAGCATGCTGAGCCTTTGGTTAATTCCTCTTCCTGGTGGGAAATGAGAGTTAAATTTGCCCGTCCAGACACCTCCAGCTAGTCTCTCATTGGTTCTCCCTATTCCTGTTCATCTTCCGCAGAAATTGCAAATGGGCCATACAGGAGTTTAAAGGCACTGACTCTCCAAGTCGTGAGAGTGTTAGTAAAGCGTCTGGAATGTTACACCCGAGTACCAGGGGACGAGAATTGAGACATATTGGAACACGTCTCCCGATCACACGGTTGATCATACTCTGGGTTCCACGTGCATGTTTTAGCTGAAGGAAGCATCCCTTAAACCTGGAGAGTTGAGACCCGTGGAATGGGTACCATGCAATATGACTTCAAAGGGTCTTCATTTGCTCACCGAACCTCTCCAATCCTATCACTGCTGCGTTTATGCCCCTGTACACACGCTTGATTTTCTTTCAGAGACATAGCAATGCATAGGTTTTAAGATACTTACTAGTCAGGTACATTCTTAGGCGTTTAATATGGGGTGTTCAGTCCATTTCGTTGAGCAAGGAGTAGTTCTTGTCTATTCCATATTTGGCTTAAGGAACTTTATCTGTGCTCATTTCAATCTCTGGTTTTATGCAGCACCCCAACTCACCTTTCCCCTTAAGCAAGCATAAGTTGGTTTTCTAAATTTGAGACCCTGTTCTGTTTTGTAATCCAGTTCCTGTGTAGCCAAGTTTACATTCGGTGTATTAGTGATATCTTATGATGTTTCTTTTTCTGTGTGACTTATTTCAGTTAGAATCATCATACCTGAATCCACTCATTATGCTGCTACGGGCCTGATGACATAGATTTCATTGCTGAGTGATATTGCATTGTACGTAAGTACCACAACTTCTTTATCCATTTTTCACTTTCTGTGATATTGAACTTGTACCGTAAACGATGTTCTTGTAAACAGAGCCGTCCCAAACTTTGGGGTGGCTGTGTCTTTTTGATTTTAATTTCCCTAAGCTACAGGACCATAAGTGGAAGTGCCCTAGGCTCTGTTGCTTTGTTTTTTAGATGTTTCAGGAAACACCATACACCTCTCCCGAGTGGCTGTTGGCAATTTACATCCCGCCCATCAGCATAACAAGGCTCCCAGTTCTCCATGGCCTGTCCTGCCTTTCTGGATTTTACACTTTTTTCAGATGGCCCTTTTGACCGGGGGGGAAGTGAGACTTCATTGTAGTGCAGATTTCCTTTGCAAGCTTGCTTGGTTGGCCAAAAAGGGCGTATGCGTTTTTTCCTGAATATATTCAGGAAAAAACGCATACGCCCTTTTTGGCCAAGTGCATCATTGTGGACGTTCTGCCTCTTTTCCTATGCTTTAAATGCAATTCCAGTCTACCTCCTGAAATCGGTTTCCTGCAATTCTGCCCCGCTTTCAAGTCCTCTTGGCAGCCTTACTTCAGTATATTTTTGGATGATAGCTGTCATTTATAACTCTGCAGGTTTGTGAATTACAGTGCCCCTGAGCTCCTTTCTTCAACTCGCTTTCTTGTGAGCTGGCCGCAACACCACAGGATTGCTTCAGGCCCTAATCTGGTTCCGGCACGGCACGCTGAGCCTTTGGTTAATTCCTCTTCCTGGTGGGAAATGAGAGTTAAATTTGCCCGTCCAGACACCTCCAGCTAGTCTCTCTTTGGTTCTCCCTATTCCTGTTCATCTTCCGCAGAAATTGCAAATGGGCCAAACAGGAGGTTAAAGGCACTGACTCTCCAAGTCGGGAGAGTGTTAGTAAAGCGTCTGGAATGTTGCACCCGAGTACCAGGGGACGAGAACTGAGACATATTGGAACACGTCTCCCGATCACACGGTTGATCATACTCTGGGTTCCACGTGCATGTTTTACCTGAAGGCAGAGTCCCTTAAACCTGGAGAGTTGAGACCCGTGGAATGGGTACCATGCAATATGACTTCAAAGGGTCTTCATTTGCTCACCGAACCTCTCCAATCCTATCACTGCTGCGTTTATGCCCCTGTACACACGCTTGATTTTCGTTCAGAGACATAGCAATCCATAGGTTTTAAGATACTTATTGTCAGGTACATTCTTAGGCATTTAATATGGGGTGTTGAGTCCATTTCGTTGAGCAAGGAGTAGTTCTTGTGTATTCTATATTTGGCTTAAGGAACTTTATCTGTGCTCATTTCAATCTCTGGTTTGATGCAGCACCCCAACTCACCTTTCCCCTTAAGCAAGCATAAGTTGGTTTTCTAAATTTGAGACCCTGTTCTGTTTTGTAATCCAGTTCCTGTGTAGCCAAGTTTACATCCCGTGTATTAGTGATATCTTATGATGTTTCTTTTTCTGTGTGACTTATTTCAGTTAGAATCATCATACCTGAATCCACTCATTATGCTGCTATGGGCCTGATGACATAGATTTCATTGCTGAGTGATATTGCATTGTACGTAAGTACCACAACTTCTTTATCCATTTTTCACTTTCTGCGATATTGAACTTGTACCGTAAACGAGGTTCTTGTAAACAGAGCCGTCCCGAACTTTGGGGTGGCTGTGTCTTTTTGATTTTAATTTCCCTAAGCTATAGGACCATAAGTGGAAGTGCCCTAGGCTCTGTTGCTTTGTTTTTTAGATGTTTCAGGAAACACCATACACCTCTCCCGAGTGGCTGTTGGCAATTTACATCCCGCCCATCAGCATAACAAGGCTCCCAGTTCTCCATGGCCTGTCCTGCCTTTCTGGATTTTACACTTTTTTCAGATGGCCCTTTTGACCGGGGGGAAGTGAGACTTCATTGTAGTGCAGATTTCCTTTACAAGCTTGCTTGGTTGGCCAAAAAGGGCGTATGCGTTTTTTCCTGAATATATTCAGGAAAAAACGCATACGCCATTTTTGGCCAAGTGCATCATTGTGGACGTTCTGCCTCTTTTCCTATGCTTTAAATGCAATTCCAGTCTACCTCCTGAAATCGGTTTCCTGCAATTCTGCCCCGTTTTCAAGTCCTCTTGGCAGCCTTACTTCAGTATATTTTTGGATGATAGCTGTCATTTATAACTCTGCAGGTTTGTGAATTACAGTGCCCCTGAGCTCCTTTCTTCAACTCGCTTTCTTGTGAGCTGGCCGCAACACCGCAGGATTGCTTCAGGCCCTAATCTGGTTCCGGCACAGCACGCTGAGCCTTTGGTTAATTCCTCTTCCTGGTGGGAAATGAGAGTTAAATTTGCCCGTCCAGACACCTCCAGCTAGTCTCTCATTGGTTCTCCCTATTCCTGTTCATCTTCCGCAGAAATTGCAAATGGGCCAAACAGGAGTTTAAAGGCACTGACTCTCCAAGTCGGGAGAGTGTTAGTAAAGCGTCTGGAATGTTACACCCGAGTACCAGGGGACGAGAATTGAGACATATTGGAACACGTCTCCCGATCACACGGTTGATCATACTCTGGGTTCCACGTGCATGTTTTAGCTGAAGGAAGCATCCCTTAAACCTGGAGAGTTGAGACCCGTGGAATGGGTACCATGCAATATGACTTCAAAGGGTCTTCATTTGCTCACCGAACCTCTCCAATCCTATCACTGCTGCGTTTATGCCCCTGTACACACGCTTGATTTTCTTTCAGAGACATAGCAATGCATAGGTTTTAAGATACTTACTAGTCAGGTACATTCTTAGGCGTTTAATATGGGGTGTTGAGTCCATTTCGTTGAGCAAGGAGTAGTTCTTGTCTATTCCATATTTGGCTTAAGGAACTTTATCTGTGCTCATTTCAATCTCTGGTTTTATGCAGCACCCCAACTCACCTTTCCCCTTAAGCAAGCATAAGTTGGTTTTCTAAATTTGAGACCCTGTTCTGTTTTGTAATCCAGTTCCTGTGTAGCCAAGTTTACATTCGGTGTATTAGTGATATCTTATGATGTTTCTTTTTCTGTGTGACTTATTTCAGTTAGAATCATCATACCTGAATCCACTCATTATGCTGCTACGGGCCTGATGACATAGATTTCATTGCTGAGTGATATTGCATTGTACGTAAGTACCACAACTTCTTTATCCATTTTTCACTTTCTGTGATATTGAACTTGTACCGTAAACGATGTTCTTGTAAACAGAGCCGTCCCAAACTTTGGGGTGGCTGTGTCTTTTTGATTTTAATTTCCCTAAGCTACAGGACCATAAGTGGAAGTGCCCTAGGCTCTGTTGCTTTGTTTTTTAGATGTTTCAGGAAACACCATACACCTCTCCCAACTGGCTGTTGGCAATTTACATCCCGCCCATCAGCATAACAAGGCTCCCAGTTCTCCATGGCCTGTCCTGCCTTTCTGGATTTTACACTTTTTTCAGATGGCCCTTTTGACCGGGGGGGAAGTTAGACTTCATTGTAGTGCAGATTTCCTTTGCAAGCTTGCTTGGTTGGCCAAAAAGGGCGTATGCGTTTTTTCCTGAATATATTCAGGAAAAAACGCATACGCCCTTTTTGGCCAAGTGCATCATTGTGGACGTTCTGCCTCTTTTCCTATGCTTTAAATGCAATTCCAGTCTACCTCCTGAAATCGGTTTCCTGCAATTCTGCCCCGCTTTCAAGTCCTCTTGGCAGCCTTACTTCAGTATATTTTTGGATGATAGCTGTCATTTATAACTCTGCAGGTTTGTGAATTACAGTGCCCCTGAGCTCCTTTCTTCAACTCGCTTTCTTGTGAGCTGGCCGCAACACCACAGGATTGCTTCAGGCCCTAATCTGGTTCCGGCACGGCACGCTGAGCCTTTGGTTAATTCCTCTTCCTGGTGGGAAATGAGAGTTAAATTTGCCCGTCCAGACACCTCCAGCTAGTCTCTCTTTGGTTCTCCCTATTCCTGTTCATCTTCCGCAGAAATTGCAAATGGGCCAAACAGGAGGTTAAAGGCACTGACTCTCCAAGTCGGGAGAGTGTTAGTAAAGCGTCTGGAATGTTGCACCCGAGTACCAGGGGACGAGAACTGAGACATATTGGAACACGTCTCCCGATCACACGGTTGATCATACTCTGGGTTCCACGTGCATGTTTTACCTGAAGGCAGAGTCCCTTAAACCTGGAGAGTTGAGACCCGTGGAATGGGTACCATGCAATATGACTTCAAAGGGTCTTCATTTGCTCACCGAACCTCTCCAATCCTATCACTGCTGCGTTTATGCCCCTGTACACACGCTTGATTTTCGTTCAGAGACATAGCAATCCATAGGTTTTAAGATACTTATTGTCAGGTACATTCTTAGGCATTTAATATGGGGTGTTGAGTCCATTTCGTTGAGCAAGGAGTAGTTCTTGTCTATTCTATATTTGGCTTAAGGAACTTTATCTGTGCTCATTTCAATCTCTGGTTTGATGCAGCACCCCAACTCACCTTTCCCCTTAAGCAAGCATAAGTTGGTTTTCTAAATTTGAGACCCTGTTCTGTTTTGTAATCCAGTTCCTGTGTAGCCAAGTTTACATCCCGTGTATTAGTGATATCTTATGATGTTTCTTTTTCTGTGTGACTTATTTCAGTTAGAATCATCATACCTGAATCCACTCATTATGCTGCTACGGGCCTGATGACATAGATTTCATTGCTGAGTGATATTGCATTGTACGTAAGTACCACAACTTCTTTATCCATTTTTCACTTTCTGCGCTATTGAACTTGTACCGTAAACGAGGTTCTTGTAAACAGAGCCGTCCCAAACTTTGGGGTGGCTGTGTCTTTTTGATTTTAATTTCCCTAAGCTATAGGACCATAAGTGGAAGTGCCCTAGGCTCTGTTGCTTTGTTTTTTAGATGTTTCAGGAAACACCATACACCTCTCCCGAGTGGCTGTTGGCAATTTTCATCCCGCCCATCAGCATAACAAGGCTCCCAGTTCTCCATGGCCTGTCCTGCCTTTCTGGATTTTACACTTTTTTCAGATGGCCCTTTTGACCGGGGGGAAGTGAGACTTCATTGTAGTGCAGATTTCCTTTACAAGCTTGCTTGGTTGGCCAAAAAGGGCGTATGCGTTTTTTCCTGAATATATTCAGGAAAAAACGCATACGCCCTTTTTGGCCAAGTGCATCATTGTGGACGTTCTGCCTCTTTTCCTATGCTTTAAATGCAATTCCAGTCTACCTCCTGAAATCGGTTTCCTGCAATTCTGCCCCGCTTTCAAGTCCTCTTGACAGCCTTACTTCAGTATATTTTTGGATGATAGCTGTCATTTATAACTCTGCAGGTTTGTGAATTACAGTGCCCCTGAGCTCCTTTCTTCAACTCGCTTTCTTGTGAGCTGGCCGCAACACCGCAGGATTGCTTCAGGCCCTAATCTGGTTCCGGCACGGCACGCTGAGCCTTTGGTTAATTCCTCTTCCTGGTGGGAAATGAGAGTTAAATTTGCCCGTCCAGACACCTCCAGCTAGTCTCTCATTGGTTCTCCCTATTCCTGTTCATCTTCCTCAGAAATTGCAAATGGGCCAAACAGGAGGTTAAAGGCACTGACTCTCCAAGTCGGGAGAGTGTTAGTAAAGCGTCTGGAATGTTGCACCCGAGTACCAGGGGACGAGAACTGAGACATATTGGAACACGTCTCCCGATCACACGGTTGATCATACTCTGGGTTCCACGTGCATGTTTTAGCTGAAGGAAGAATCCCTTAAACCTGGAGAGTTGAGACCCGTGGAATGGGTACCAAGCAATATGACTTCAAAGGGTCTTCATTTGCTCACCGAACCTCTCCAATCCTATCACTGCTGCGTTTATGCCCCTGTACACACGCTTGATTCTCTTTCAGAGACATAGCAATCCATAGGTTTTAAGATACTTACTAGTCAGGTACATTCTTAGGCGTTTAATATGGGGTGTTGAGTCCATTTCGTTGAGCAAGGAGTAGTTCTTGTCTATTCCATATTTGGCTTAAGGAACTTTATCTGTGCTCATTTCAATCTCTGGTTTTATGCAGCACCCCAACTCACCTTTCCCCTTAAGCAAGCATAAGTTGGTTTTCTAAATTTGAGACCCTGTTCTGTTTTGTAATCCAGTTCCTGTGTAGCCAAGTTTACATTCGGTGTATTAGTGATATCTTATGATGTTTCTTTTTCTGTGTGACTTATTTCAGTTAGAATCATCATACCTGAATCCACTCATTATGCTGCTACGGGCCTGATGACATAGATTTCATTGCTGAGTGATATTGCATTGTACGTAAGTACCACAACTTCTTTATCCATTTTTCACTTTCTGTGATATTGAACTTGTACCGTAAACGATGTTCTTGTAAACAGAGCCGTCCCAAACTTTGGGGTGGCTGTGTCTTTTTGATTTTAATTTCCCTAAGCTATAGGACCATAAGTGGAAGTGCCCTAGGCTCTGTTGCTTTGTTTTTTAGATGTTTCTGGAAACACCATACACCTCTCCCGACTGGCTGTTGGCAATTTACATCCCGCCCATCAGCATAACAAGGCTCCCAGTTCTCCATGGCCTGTCCTGCCTTTCTGGATTTTACACTCTTTTCAGATGGCCCTTTTGACCGGGGGGAAGTGAGACTTCATTGTAGTGCAGATTTCCTTTGCAAGCTTGCTTGGTTGGCCAAAAAGGGCGTATGCGTTTTTTCCTGAATATATTCAGGAAAAAACGCATACGCCCTTTTTGGCCAAGTGCATCATTGTGGACGTTCTGCCTCTTTTCCTATGCTTTAAATGCAATTCCAGTCTACCTCCTGAAATCGGTTTCCTGCAATTCTGCCCCGCTTTCAAGTCCTCTTGGCAGCCTTACTTCAGTATATTTTTGGATGATAGCTGTCATTTATAACTCTGCAGGTTTGTGAATTACAGTGACCCTGAGCTCCTTTCTTCAACTCGCTTTCTTGTGAGCTGGCCGCAACACCACAGGATTGCTTCAGGCCCTAATCTGGTTCCGGCACGGCACGCTGAGCCTTTGGTTAATTCCTCTTCCTGGTGGGAAATGAGAGTTAAATTTGCCCGTCCAGACACCTCCAGCTAGTCTCTCTTTGGTTCTCCCTATTCCTGTTCATCTTCCGCAGAAATTGCAAACTGGGCCAAACAGGAGGTTAAAGGCACTGACTCTCCAAGTCGGGAGAGTGTTAGTAAAGCATCTGGAATGTTGCACCCGAGTACCAGGGGACGAGAACTGAGACATATTGGAACACGTCTCCCGATCACACGGTTGATCATACTCTGGGTTCCACGTGCATGTTTTACCTGAAGGCAGAGTCCCTTAAACCTGGAGAGTTGAGACCCGTGGAATGGGTACCATGCAATATGACTTCAAAGGGTCTTCATTTGCTCACCGAACCTCTCCAATCCTATCACTGCTGCGTTTATGCCCCTGTACACACGCTTGATTTTCTTTCAGAGACATAGCAATCCATAGGTTTTAAGATACTTATTGTCAGGTACATTCTTAGGCGTTTAATATGGGGTGTTGAGTCCATTTCGTTGAGCAAGGAGTAGTTCTTGTCTATTCTATATTTGGCTTAAGGAACTTTATCTGTGCTCATTTCAATCTCTGGTTTGATGCAGCACCCCAACTCACCTTTCCCCTTAAGCAAGCATAAGTTGGTTTTCTAAATTTGAGACCCTGTTCTGTTTTGTAATCCAGTTCCTGTGTAGCCAAGTTTACATCCCGTGTATTAGTGATATCTTATGATGTTTCTTTTTCTGTGTGACTTATTTCAGTTAGAATCATCATACCTGAATCCACTCATTATGCTGCTACGGGCCTGATGACATAGATTTCATTGCTGAGTGATATTGCATTGTACGTAAGTACCACAACTTCTTTATCCATTTTTCACTTTCTGCGCTCTTGAACTTGTACCGTAAATGAGGTTCTTGTAAACAGAGCCGTCCCAAACTTTGGGGTGGCTGTGTCTTTTTGATTTTAATTTCCCTAAGCTATAGGACCATAAGTGGAAGTGCCCTAGGCTCTGTTGCTTTGTTTTTTAGATGTTTCAGGAAACACCATACACCTCTCCCGAGTGGCTGTTGGCAATTTTCATCCCGCCCATCAGCATAACAAGGCTCCCAGTTCTCCATGGCCTGTCCTGCCTTTCTGGATTTTACACTTTTTTCAGATGGCCCTTTTGACCGGGGGGAAGTGAGACTTCATTGTAGTGCAGATTTCCTTTGCAAGCTTGCTTGGTTGGCCAAAAAGGGCGTATGCGTTTTTTCCTGAATATATTCAGGAAAAAACGCATACGCCCTTTTTGGCCAAGTGCATCATTGTGGACGTTCTGCCTCTTTTCCTATGCTTTAAATGCAATTCCAGTCTACCTCCTGAAATCGGTTTCCTGCAATTCTGCCCCGCTTTCAAGTCCTCTTGACAGCCTTACTTCAGTATATTTTTGGATGATAGCTGTCATTTATAACTCTGCAGGTTTGTGAATTACAGTGCCCCTGAGCTCCTTTCTTCAACTCGCTTTCTTGTGAGCTGGCCGCAACACCGCAGGATTGCTTCAGGCCCTAATCTGGTTCCGGCACAGCACGCTGAGCCTTTGGTTAATTCCTCTTCCTGGTGGGAAATGAGAGTTAAATTTGCCCGTCCAGACACCTCCACCTAGTCTCTGATTGGTTCTTCCTATTCCTGTTCATCTTCCTCAGAAATTGCAAATGGGCCAAACAGGAGGTTAAAGGCACTGACTCTCCAAGTCGGGAGAGTGTTAGTTAAGCGTCTGGAATGTTACACCCGAGTACCAGGGGACGAGAATTGAGACATATTGGAATACGTCTCCCGATCACACGGTTGATCATACTCTGGGTTCCACGTGCATGTTTTAGCTGAAGGAAGAATCCCTTAAACCTGGAGAGTTGAGACCCGTGGAATGGGTACCATGCAATATGACTTCAAAGGGTCTTCATTTGCTCACCGAACCTCTCCAATCCTATCACTGCTGCGTTTATGCCCCTGTACACACGCTTGATTTTCTTTCAGAGACATAGCAATCCATAGGTTTTAAGATACTTACTAGTCAGGTACATTCTTAGGCGTTTAATATGGGGTGTTGAGTCCATTTCATTGAGCAAGGAGTAGTTCTTGTCTATTCTATATTTGGCTTAAGGAACTTTATCTGTGCTCATTTCAATCTCTGGTTTGATGCAGCACCCCAACTCACCTTTCCCCTTAAGCAAGCATAAGTTGGTTTTCTAAATTTGAGACCCTGTTCTGTTTTGTAATCCAGTTCCTGTGTAGCCAAGATTACATCCAATGTATTAATGATATCTTATGATGTTTCTTTTTCTGTGTGACTTATTTCAGTTAGAATCATCATACCTGAATCCACTCATTATGCTGCTACGGGCCTGATGACATAGATTTCATTGCTGAGTGATATTGCATTGTACGTAAGTACCACAACTTCTTTATCCATTTTTCACTTTCTGTGATATTGAACTTGTACCGTAAAGGATGTTCTTGTAAACAGAGCCGTCCCAAACTTTGGGGTGGCTGTGTCTTTTTGATTTTAATTTCCCTAAGCTATAGGACCATAAGTGGAAGTGCCCTAGGCTCTGTTGCTTTGTTTTTTAGATGTTTCAGGAAACACCATACACCTCTCCCGAGTGGCTGTTGGCAATTTACATCCCGCCCATCAGCATAACAAGGCTCCCAGTTCTCCATGGCCTGTCCTGCCTTTCTGGATTTTACACTTTTTTCAGATGGCCCTTTTGACCGGGGGGAAGTGAGACTTCATTGTAGTGCAGATTTCCTTTGCAAGCTTGCTTGGTTGGCCAAAAAGGGCGTATGCGTTTTTTCCTGAATATATTCAGGAAAAAACGCATACGCCCTTTTTGGCCAAGTGCATCATTGTGGACGTTCTGCCTCTTTTCCTATGCTTTAAATGCAATTCCAGTCTACCTCCTGAAATCGGTTTCCTGCAATTCTGCCCCGCTTTCAAGTCCTCTTGGCAGCCTTACTTCAGTATATTTTTGGATGATAGCTGTCCTTTATAACTCTGCAGGTTTGTGAATTACAGTGCCCCTGAGCTCCTTTCTTCAACTCGCTTTCTTGTGAGCTGGCCGCAACACCACAGGATTGCTTCAGGCCCTAATCTGGTTCCGGCACGGCACACTGAGCCTTTGGTTAATTCCTCTTCCTGGTGGGAAATGAGAGTTAAATTTGCCCGTCCAGACACCTCCAGCTAGTCTCTCTTTGGTTCTCCCTATTCCTGTTCATCTTCCGCAGAAATTGCAAACTGGGCCAAACAGGAGGTTAAAGGCACTGACTCTCCAAGTCGGGAGAGTGTTAGTAAAGCGTCTGGAATGTTGCACCCGAGTACCAGGGGACGAGAACTGAGACATATTGGAACACGTCTCCCGATCACACGGTTGATCATACTCTGGGTTCCACGTGCATGTTTTACCTGAAGGCAGATTCCCTTAAACCTGGAGAGTTGAGACCCGTGGAATGGGTACCATGCAATATGACTTCAAAGGGTCTTCATTTGCTCACCGAACCTCTCCAATCCTATCACTGCTGCGTTTATGCCCCTGTACACACGCTTGATTTTCTTTCGGAGACATAGCAATCCATAGGTTTTAAGATACTTATTGTCAGGTACATTCTTAGGCGTTTAATATGGGGTGTTGAGTCCATTTCGTTGAGCAAGGAGTAGTTCTTGTCTATTCCATATTTGGCTTAAGGAACTTTATCTGTGCTCATTTCAGTCTCTGGTTTGATGCAGCACCCCAACTTATCTTTCCCCTTAAGCAAGCATAAGTTGGTTTTCTAAATTTGAGACCCTGTTCTGTTTTGTAATCCAGTTCCTGTGTAGCCAAGTTTACATCCCGTGTATTAGTGATATCTTATGATGTTTCTTTTTCTGTGTGACTTATTTCAGTTAGAATCATCATACCTGAATCCACTCATTATGCTGCTACGGGCCTGATGACATAGATTTCATTGCTGAGTGATATTGCATTGTACGTAAGTACCACAACTTCTTTATCCATTTTTCACTTTCTGCGCTATTGAACTTGTACCGTAAACGAGGTTCTTGTAAACAGAGCCGTCCCAAACTTTGGGGTGGCTGTGTCTTTTTGATTTTAATTTCCCTAAGCTATAGGACCATAAGTGGAAGTGCCCTAGGCTCTGTTGCTTTGTTTTTTAGATGTTTCAGGAAACACCATACACCTCTCCCGAGTGGCTGTTGGCAATTTACATCCCGCCCATCAGCATAACAAGGCTCCCAGTTCTCCATGGCCTGTCCTGCCTTTCTGGATTTTACACTTTTTTCAGATGGCCCTTTTGACCGGGGGGAAGTGAGACTTCATTGTAGTGCAGATTTCCTTTACAAGCTTGCTTGGTTGGCCAAAAGGTGCGTATGCGTTTTTTCCTGAATATATTCAGGAAAAAACGCATACGCCCTTTTTGGCCAAGTGCATCATTGTGGACGTTCTGCCTCTTTTCCGATGCTTTAAATGCAATTCCAGTCTACCTCCTGAAATCGGTTTCCTGCAATTCTGCCCCGCTTTCAAGTCCTCTTGACAGCCTTACTTCAGTATATTTTTGGATGATAGCTGTCATTTATAACTCTGCAGGTTTGTGAATTGCAGTGCCCCTGAGCTCCTTTCTTCAACTCGCTTTCTTGTGAGCTGGCCGCAACACCACAGGATTGCTTCAGGCCCTAATCTGGTTCCGGCACAGCATGCTGAGCCTTTGGTTAATTCCTCTGCCTGGTGGGAAATGAGAGTTAAATTTGCCCGTCCAGACACCTCCAGCTAGTCTCTCATTGGTTCTTCCTATTCCTGTTCATCTTCCTCAGAAATTGCAAATGGGCCAAACAGGAGGTTAAAGGCACTGACTCTCCAAGTCGGGAGAGTGTTTGTAAAGCGTCTGGAATGTTACACCCGAGTACCAGGGGACGAGAACTGAGACATATTGGAACACGTCTCCCGATCACACGGTTGATCATACTCTGGGTTCCACGTGCATGTTTTACCTGAAGGCAGAGTCCCTTAAACCTGGAGAGTTGAGACCCGTGGAATGGGTACCATGCAATATGACTTCAAAGGGTCTTCATTTGCTCACCGAACCTCTCCAATCCTATCACTGCTGCGTTTATGCCCCTGTACACACGCTTGATTTTCTTTCAGAGACATAGCAATCCATAGGTTTTAAGATACTTATTGTCAGGTACATTCTTAGGCGTTTAATATGGGGTGTTGAGTCCATTTCGTTGAGCAAGGAGTAGTTCTTGTCTATTCCATATTTGGCTTAAGGAACTTTATCTGTGCTCATTTCAATCTCTGGTTTGATGCAGCACCCCAACTCACCTTTCCCCTTAAGCAAGCATAAGTTGGTTTTCTAAATTTGAGACCCTGTTCTGTTTTGTAATCCAGTTCCTGTGTAGCCAAGTTTACATCCCGTGTATTAGTGATATCTTATGATGTTTCTTTTTCTGTGTGACTTATTTCAGTTAGAATCATCATACCTGAATCCACGCATTATGCTGCTACGGGCTGATGACATAGATTTCATTGCTGAGTGATATTGCATTGTACGTAAGTACCACAACTTCTTTATCCATTTTTCACTTTCTGCGCTATTGAACTTGTACCGTAAACGATGTTCTTGTAAACAGAGCCGTCCCAAACTTTGGGGTGGCTGTGTCTTTTTGATTTTAATTTCCCTAAGCTATAGGACCATAAGTGGAAGTGCCCTAGGCTCTGTTGCTTTGTTTTTTAGATGTTTCAGGAAACACCATACACCTCTCCCGAGTGGCTGTTGGCAATTTACATCCCGCCCATCAGCATAACAAGGCTCCCAGTTCTCCATGGCCTGTCCTGCCTTTCTGGATTTTACACTTTTTTCAGATGGCCCTTTTGACCGGGGGGAAGTGAGACTTCATTGTAGTGCAGATTTCCTTTACAAGCTTGCTTGGTTGGCCAAAAGGGGCGTATTCGTATTTTCCTGAATATATTCAGGAAAAAACGCATACGCCCTTTTTGGCCAAGTGCATCATTGTGGACGTTCTGCCTCTTTTCCGATGCTTTAAATGTAATTCCAGTCTACCTCCTGAAATCGGTTTCCTGCAATTCTGCCCCGCTTTCAAGTCCTCTTGACAGCCTTACTTCAGTATATTTTTGGATGATAGCTGTCATTTATAACTCTGCAGGTTTGTGAATTACAGTGCCCCTGAGCTCCTTTCTTCAACTCGCTTTCTTGTGAGCTGGCCGCAACACCGCAGGATTGCTTCAGACCTTAATCTGGTTCCGGCACGGCACGCTGAGCCTTTGGTTAATTCCTCTTCCTGGTGGGAAATGAGAGTTAAATTTGCCCGTCCAGACACCTCCAGCTAGTCTCTCATTGGTTCTCCCTATTCCTGTTCATCTTCCTCAGAAATTGCAAATGGGCCAAACAGGAGGTTAAAGGCACTGACTCTCCAAGTCGGGAGAGTGTTTGTAAAGCGTCTGGAATGTTACACCCGAGTACCAGGGGACGAGAATTGAGACATATTGGAACACGTCTCCCGATCACACGGTTGATCATAATCTGGGTTCCACGTGCATGTTTTAGCTGAAGGAAGAATCCCTTAAACCTGGAGAGTTGAGACCCGTGGAATGGGTACCATGCAATATGACTTCAAAGGGTCTTCATTTGCTCACCGAACCTCTCCAATCCTATCACTGCTGCGTTTATGCCCCTGTACACACGCTTGATTTTCTTTCAGAGACATAGCAATCCATAGGTTTTAAGATACTTACTAGTCAGGTACATTCTTAGGCGTTTAATATGGGGTGTTGAGTCCATTTCATTGAGCAAGGAGTAGTTCTTGTCTATTCTATATTTGGCTTAAGGAACTTTATCTGTGCTCATTTCAATCTCTGGTTTTATGCAGCACCCCAACTCACCTTTCCCCTTAAGCAAGCATAAGTTGGTTTTCTAAATTTGAGACCCTGTTCTGTTTTGTAATCCAGTTCCTGTGTAGCCAAGTTTACATCCCGTGTATTAATGATATCTTATGATGTTTCTTTTTCTGTGTGACTTATTTCAGTTAGAATCATCATACCTGAATCCACTCATTATGCTGCTACGGGCCTGATGACATAGATTTCATTGCTGAGTGATATTGCATTGTACGTAAGTACCACAACTTCTTTATCCATTTTTCACTTTCTGCGCTATTGAACTTGTACCGTAAACGAGGTTCTTGTAAACAGAGCCGTCCCAAACATTGGGGTGGCTGTGTCTTTTTGATTTTAATTTCCCTAAGCTATAGGACCATAAGTGGAAGTGCCCTAGGCTCTGTTGCTTTGTTTTTTAGATGTTTCAGGAAACACCATACACCTCTCCCGAGTGGCTGTTGGCAATTTACATCCCGCCCATCAGCATAACAAGGCTCCCAGTTCTCCATGGCCTGTCCTGCCTTTCTGGATTTTACACTCTTTTCAGATGGCCCTTTTGACCGGGGGGAAGTGAGACTTCATTGTAGTGCAGATTTCCTTTGCAAGCTTGCTTGGTTGGCCAAAAAGGGCGTATGCGTTTTTTCCTGAATATATTCAGGAAAAAACGCATACGCCCTTTTTGGCCAAGTGCATCATTGTGGACGTTCTGCCTCTTTTCCTATGCTTTAAATGCAATTCCAGTCTACCTCCTGAAATCGGTTTCCTGCAATTCTGCCCCGCTTTCAAGTCCTCTTGGCAGCCTTACTTCAGTATATTTTTGGACGATAGCTGTCATTTATAACTCTGCAGGTTTGTGAATTACAGTGCCCCTGAGCTCCTTTCTTCAACTCGCTTTCTTGGGAGCTGGCCGCAACACCGCAGGATTGCTTCAGGCCCTAATCTGGTTCCGGCACGGCACGCTGAGCCTTTGGTTAATTCCTCTTCCTGGTGGGAAATGAGAGTTAAATTTGCCCGTCCAGACACCTCCAGCTAGTCTCTCATTGGTTCTCCCTATTCCTGTTCATCTTCCTCAGAAATTGCAAATGGGCCAAACAGGAGGTTAAAGGCACTGACTCTCCAAGTCGGGAGAGTGTTAGTAAAGCGTCTGGAATGTTGCACCCGAGTACCAGGGGACGAGAACTGACACATATTGGAACACGTCTCCCGATCACACGGTTGATCATACTCTGGGTTCCACGTGCATGTTTTAGCTGAAGGAAGAATCCCTTAAACCTGGAGAGTTGAGACCCGTGGAATGGGTACCATGCAATATGACTTCAAAGGGTCTTCATTTGCTCACCGAACCTCTCCAATCCTATCACTGCTGCGTTTATGCCCCTGTACACACGGTTGATTTTCTTTCGGAGACATAGCAATCCATAGGTTTGAAAATTCTTACTAGTCAGGTACATTCTTAGGCGTTTAATATGGGGTGTTGAGTCCATTTCGTTGAGCAAGGAGTAGTTCTTGTCTATTCTATATTTGGCTTAAGGAACTTTATCTGTGCTCATTTCAATCTCTGGTTTTATGCAGCACCCCAACTCACCTTTCCCCTTAAGCAAGCATAAGTTGGTTTTCTAAATTTGAGACCCTGTTCTGTTTTGTAATCCAGTTCCTGTGTAGCCAAGTTTACATCCCGTGTATTAATGATATCTTATGATGTTTCTTTTTCTGTGTGACTTATTTCAGTTAGAATCATCATACCTGAATCCACTCATTATGCTGCTACGGGCCTGATGACATAGATTTCATTGCTGAGTGATATTGCATTGTACGTATGTACCACAAATTCTTTATCCATTTTTCACTTTCTGCGCTATTGAACTTGTACCGTAAACGAGGTTCTTGTAAACAGAGCCGTCCCAAACTTTGGGGTGGCTGTGTCTTTTTGATTTTAATTTCCCTAAGCTATAGGACCATAAGTGGAAGTGCCCTAGGTTTTGTTGCTTTGTTTTTTAGATGTTTCAGGAAACACCATACACTTCTCCCAAGTGGCTGTTGGCAATTTACATCCCGCCCATCAGCATAACAAGGCTCCCAGTTCTCCATGGCCTGTCCTGCCTTTCTGGATTTTACACTTTTTTCAGATGACCCTTTTGACCAGGGGGAAGTGAGACTTCATTGTAGTGCAGATTTCCTTTGCAAGCTTGCTTGGTTGGCCAAAAAGGGCGTATGCGTTTTTTCCTGAATATATTCAGGAAAAAACGCATACGCCCTTTTTGGCCAAGTGCATCATTGTGGACGTTCTGCCTCTTTTCCTATACTTTAAATGCAATTCCAGTCTACCTCCTGAAATCGGATTCCTGCAATTCTGCCCGGCTTTCAAGTCTTCCTGGCAGCCTTACTTCAGTATATTTTTGGACGATAGCTGTCATTTATAACTCTGCAGGTTTGTGAATTACAGTGCCCCTGAGCTCCTTACTTCAACTCGCTTTCTTGTGAGCTGGCCGCAACACCGCAGGATTGCTTCAGGCCCTAATCTCGTTCCGGCCGGGACGCTGAGCTTTTGGTTAATTCCTATTCCTGGTGCAAAATGAGAGTTAAATTTTCTCGTCCAGACACGTCCAACTAGTCTCTCATTGTTTCTCCCTATTCCTGTACATCTTCCGGAGATATTCCAAACTGGGCCAAACAGGAGGTTAAAGGCACTGACTCTCCAAGTCAGGAGAGTGTTAGTAAAGCGTCTGGAATGTTGCACCCGAGTACCAGAGGATGAGAACTGAGACATATTGGAACACGTCTCCCGATCACACGGTTGATCATACTCTGGGCTCCACATGCATGTTTTAGCTGAAGGAAGAATCCCTTAAACCTGGAGATTTGAGACCCGTGAAATGGGTACCATGCAATATGATTTCAAAGGGTCTGCATTTGCTCAACGGACTGCTCCAATCCTATCACTGCTGCGTTTATGTCCCTGTACAGACGCTTGATTCTCTTTCAGAGACATAGCAATCCATAGGTTTTAAGATACTTACTAGTCAGGTACGTTCTTAGGCGTTTAATATGGGGTGTTGAGTCCATTTCGTTGAACAAGGAGTAGTTCTTGTCTATTCCATATTTGGCTTAAGGAACTTTATCTGTGCTCATTTCAATCTCTGGTTTTATGCAGCACCCCAACTCACCTTTCCCCTTAAGCAAGCATAAGTTGGTTTTCTAAATTTGAGACCCTGTTCTGTTTTGTAATCCAGTTCCTGTGTAGCCAAGTTTACATCCCGTGTATTAGTGATATCTTATGATGTTTCTTTTTCTGTGTGACTTATTTCAGTTAGAATCATCATACCTGAATCCACTCATTATGCTGCTACGGGCCTGATGACATAGATTTCATTGCTGAGTGATATTGCATTGTACGTAAGTACCACAACTTCTTTATCCATTTTTCACTTTCTGCGCTATTGAACTTGTACCGTAAACGAGGTTCTTGTAAACAGAGCCGTCCCAAACTTTGGGGTGGCTGTGTCTTTTTGATTTTAATTTCCCTAAGCTATAGGACCATAAGTGGAAGTGCCCTAGGCTCTGTTGCTTTGTTTTTTAGATGTTTCAGGAAACACCATACACCTCTCCCGAGTGGCTCTTGGCAATTTACATCCCGCCCATCAGCATAACAAGGCTCCCAGTTCTACATGGCCTGTCCTGCCTTTCTGGATTTTACACTTTTTTCAGATGGCCCTTTTGACCGGGGGGAAGTGAGACTTCATTGTAGTGCAGATTTCCTTTGCAAGCTTGCTTGGTTGGCCAAAAAGTGCGTATGCGTTTTTTCCTGAATATATTCAGGAAAAAACGCATACGCCCTTTTTGGCCAAGTGCATCATTGTCCACGTTCTGCCTCCTTTCCTATGCTTTAAATGCAATTCCAGTCTACCTCCTGAAATCGGTTTCCTGCAATTCTGCCCCGCTTTCAAGTCCTCTTGGCAGCCTTACTTCAGTATATTTTTGGACGATAGCTGTCATTTATAACTCTGCAGGTTTGTGAATTACAGTGCCCCTGAGCTCCTTTCTTCAACTCGCTTTCTTGTGAGCTGGCCGCAACACCGCAGGATTGCTTCAGGCCCTAATCTGGTTCCGGCACGGCACGCTGAGCCTTTGGTTAATTCCTCTTCCTGGTGGGAAATGAGAGTTAAATTTGCCCGTCCAGACACCTCCAGCTAGTCTCTCATTGGTTCTCCCTATTCCTGTTCATCTTCCTCAGAAATTGCAAATGGGCCAAACAGGAGGTTAAAGGCACTGACTCTCCAAGTCGGGAGAGTGTTAGTAAAGCGTCTGGAATGTTGCACCCGAGTACCAGGGGACGAGAACTGAGACATATTGGAACACGTCTCCCGATCACACGGTTGATCATACTCTGGGTTCCACGTGCATGTTTTAGCTGAAGGAAGAATCCCTTAAACCTGGAGAGTTGAGACCCCTGGAATGGGTACCATGCAATATGACTTCAAAGGGTCTTCATTTGCTCACCGAACCTCTCCAATCCTATCACTGCTGCGTTTATGCCCCTGTACACACGCTTGATTTTCTTTCAGAGACATAGCAATCCATAGGTTTTAAGATACTTACTAGTCAGGTACATACTTAGGCGTTTAATATGGGCTGCTGAGTCCATTGCGTTGAACAAGGAGTAGTTCTTGTCTATTCCATATTTGGCTTAAGGAACTTTGTCTGTGCTCATTTCAATCTCTAGTTTTATGCAGCACCCCAACTCACCTTCCCCTTAAGCAAGCATAAGTTGGTTTTCTAAATTTGAGACCCTGTTCTGTTTTGTAATCCAGTTCCTGTGTAGCCAAGTTTACATTCGGTGTATTAGTGATATCTTATGATGTTTCTTTTTCTGTGTGACTTATTTCAGTTAGAATCATCATACCTGAATCCACTCATTATGCTGCTACGGGCCTGATGACATAGATTTCATTGCTGTGTGATATTGCATTGAACGTAAGTACCACAACTTCTTTATCCATTTTTCACTTTCTGCGATATTGAACTTGTACCGTAAACGAGGTTCTTGTAAACAGAGCCGTCCCAAACTTTGGGGTGGCTGTGTCTTTTTGATTTTAATTTCCCTAAGCTATAGGACCATAAGTGGAAGTGCCCTAGGCTCTGTTGCTTTGTTTTTTAGATGTTTCAGGAAACACCATACACCTCTCCCGAGTGGCTGTTGGCAATTTACATCCCGCCCATCAGCATAACAAGGCTCCCAGTTCTCCATGGCCTGTCCTGCCTTTCTGGATTTTACACTTTTTTCAGATGGCCCTTTTGACCGGGGGGAAGTGAGACTTCATTGTAGTGCAGATTTCCTTTGCAAGCTTGCTTGGTTGGCCAAAAAGGGCGTATGCGTTTTTTCCTGAATATATTCAGGAGAAAACGCATACGCCCTTTTTGGCCAAGTGCATCATTGTGGACGTTCTGCCTCTTTTCCTATGCTTTAAATGCAATTCCAGTCTACCTCCTGAAATCGGTTTCCTGCAATTCTGCCCCGCTTTCAAGTCCTCTTGGCAGCCTTACTTCAGTATATTTTTGGACGATAGCTGTCATTTATAACTCTGCAGGTTTGTGAATTACAGTGCCCCTGAGCTCCTTTCTTCAACTCGCTTTCTTGGGAGCTGGCCGCAACACCGCAGGATTGCTTCAGGCCCTAATCTGGTTCCGGCACGGCACGCTGAGCCTTTGGTTAATTCCTCTTCCTGGTGGGAAATGAGAGTTAAATTTGCCCGTCCAGACACCTCCAGCTAGTCTCTCATTGGTTCTCCCTATTCCTGTTCATCTTCCTCAGAAATTGCAAATGGGCCAAACAGGAGGTTAAAGGCACTGACTCTCCAAGTCGGGAGAGTGTTAGTAAAGCGTCTGGAATGTTGCACCCGAGTACCAGGGGACGAGAACTGAGACATATTGGAACACGTCTCCCGATCACACGGTTGATCATACTCTGGGTTCCACGTGCATGTTTTAGCTGAAGGAAGAATCCCTTAAACCTGGAGAGTTGAGACCCGTGGAATGGGTACCATGCAATATGACTTCAAAGGGTCTTCATTTGCTCACCGAACCTCTCCAATCCTATCACTGCTGCGTTTATGCCCCTGTACACACGCTTGATTTTCTTTCGGAGACATAGCAATCCATAGGTTTGAAAATTCTTACTAGTCAGGTACATTCTTAGGCGTTTAATATGGGGTGTTGAGTCCATTTCGTTGAGCAAGGAGTAGTTCTTGTCTATTCTATATTTGGCTTAAGGAACTTTATCTGTGCTCATTTCAATCTCTGGTTTTATGCAGCACCCCAACTCACCTTTCCCCTTAAGCAAGCATAAGTTGGTTTTCTAAATTTGAGACCCTGTTCTGTTTTGTAATCCAGTTCCTGTGTAGCCAAGTTTACATTCGGTGTATTAGTGATATCTTATGATGTTTCTTTTTCTGTGTGACTTATTTCAGTTAGAATCATCATACCTGAATCCACTCATTATGCTGCTACGGGCCTGATGACATAGATTTCATTGCTGAGTGATATTGCATTGTACGTAAGTACCACAACTTCTTTATCCATTTTTCACTTTCTGTGATATTGAACTTGTACCGTAAACGATGTTCTTGTAAACAGAGCCGTCCCAAACTTTGGGGTGGCTGTGTCTTTTTGATTTTAATTTCCCTAAGCTATAGGACCATAAGTGGAAGTGCCCTAGGCTCTGTTGCTTTGTTTTTTAGATGTTTCAGGAAACACTATACACCTCTCCCAACTGGCTGTTGACAATTTACATCCCGCCCATCAGCATAACAAGGCTCCCAGTTCTCCATGGCCTGTCCTGCCTTTCTGGATTTTACACTTTTTTCAGATGGCCCTTTTGACCGGGGGGAAGTGAGACTTCATTGTAGTGCAGATTTCCTTTACAAGCTTGCTTGGTTGGCCAAAAGGGGCGTATTCGTATTTTCCTGAATATATTCAGGAAAAAACGCATACGCCCTTTTTGGCCAAGTGCATCATTGTGGACGTTCTGCCTCTTTTCCGATGCTTTAAATGTAATTCCAGTCTACCTCCTGAAATCGGTTTCCTGCAATTCTGCCCCGCTTTCAAGTCCTCTTGACAGCCTTACTTCAGTATATTTTTGGATGATAGCTGTCATTTATAACTCTGCAGGTTTGTGAATTACAGTGCCCCTGAGCTCCTTTCTTCAACTCGCTTTCTTGTGAGCTGGCCGCAACACCGCAGGATTGCTTCAGACCTTAATCTGGTTCCGGCACGGCACGCTGAGCCTTTGGTTAATTCCTCTTCCTGGTGGGAAATGAGAGTTAAATTTGCCCGTCCAGACACCTCCAGCTAGTCTCTCATTGGTTCTCCCTATTCCTGTTCATCTTCCTCAGAAATTGCAAATGGGCCAAACAGGAGGTTAAAGGCACTGACTCTCCAAGTCGGGAGAGTGTTTGTAAAGCGTCTGGAATGTTACACCCGAGTACCAGGGGACGAGAATTGAGACATATTGGAACACGTCTCCCGATCACACGGTTGATCATAATCTGGGTTCCACGTGCATGTTTTAGCTGAAGGAAGAATCCCTTAAACCTGGAGAGTTGAGACCCGTGGAATGGGTACCATGCAATATGACTTCAAAGGGTCTTCATTTGCTCACCGAACCTCTCCAATCCTATCACTGCTGCGTTTATGCCCCTGTACACACGCTTGATTTTCTTTCAGAGACATAGCAATCCATAGGTTTTAAGATACTTACTAGTCAGGTACATTCTTAGGCGTTTAATATGGGGTGTTGAGTCCATTTCATTGAGCAAGGAGTAGTTCTTGTCTATTCTATATTTGGCTTAAGGAACTTTATCTGTGCTCATTTCAATCTCTGGTTTTATGCAGCACCCCAACTCACCTTTCCCCTTAAGCAAGCATAAGTTGGTTTTCTAAATTTGAGACCCTGTTCTGTTTTGTAATCCAGTTCCTGTGTAGCCAAGTTTACATCCCGTGTATTAATGATATCTTATGATGTTTCTTTTTCTGTGTGACTTATTTCAGTTAGAATCATCATACCTGAATCCACTCATTATGCTGCTACGGGCCTGATGACATAGATTTCATTGCTGAGTGATATTGCATTGTACGTAAGTACCACAACTTCTTTATCCATTTTTCACTTTCTGCGCTATTGAACTTGTACCGTAAACGAGGTTCTTGTAAACAGAGCCGTCCCAAACATTGGGGTGGCTGTGTCTTTTTGATTTTAATTTCCCTAAGCTATAGGACCATAAGTGGAAGTGCCCTAGGCTCTGTTGCTTTGTTTTTTAGATGTTTCAGGAAACACCATACACCTCTCCCGAGTGGCTGTTGGCAATTTACATCCCGCCCATCAGCATAACAAGGCTCCCAGTTCTCCATGGCCTGTCCTGCCTTTCTGGATTTTACACTCTTTTCAGATGGCCCTTTTGACCGGGGGGAAGTGAGACTTCATTGTAGTGCAGATTTCCTTTGCAAGCTTGCTTGGTTGGCCAAAAAGGGCGTATGCGTTTTTTCCTGAATATATTCAGGAAAAAACGCATACGCCCTTTTTGGCCAAGTGCATCATTGTGGACGTTCTGCCTCTTTTCCTATGCTTTAAATGCAATTCCAGTCTACCTCCTGAAATCGGTTTCCTGCAATTCTGCCCCGCTTTCAAGTCCTCTTGGCAGCCTTACTTCAGTATATTTTTGGACGATAGCTGTCATTTATAACTCTGCAGGTTTGTGAATTACAGTGCCCCTGAGCTCCTTTCTTCAACTCGCTTTCTTGGGAGCTGGCCGCAACACCGCAGGATTGCTTCAGGCCCTAATCTGGTTCCGGCACGGCACGCTGAGCCTTTGGTTAATTCCTCTTCCTGGTGGGAAATGAGAGTTAAATTTGCCCGTCCAGACACCTCCAGCTAGTCTCTCATTGGTTCTCCCTATTCCTGTTCATCTTCCTCAGAAATTGCAAATGGGCCAAACAGGAGGTTAAAGGCACTGACTCTCCAAGTCGGGAGAGTGTTAGTAAAGCGTCTGGAATGTTGCACCCGAGTACCAGGGGACGAGAACTGACACATATTGGAACACGTCTCCCGATCACACGGTTGATCATACTCTGGGTTCCACGTGCATGTTTTAGCTGAAGGAAGAATCCCTTAAACCTGGAGAGTTGAGACCCGTGGAATGGGTACCATGCAATATGACTTCAAAGGGTCTTCATTTGCTCACCGAACCTCTCCAATCCTATCACTGCTGCGTTTATGCCCCTGTACACACGGTTGATTTTCTTTCGGAGACATAGCAATCCATAGGTTTGAAAATTCTTACTAGTCAGGTACATTCTTAGGCGTTTAATATGGGGTGTTGAGTCCATTTCGTTGAGCAAGGAGTAGTTCTTGTCTATTCTATATTTGGCTTAAGGAACTTTATCTGTGCTCATTTCAATCTCTGGTTTTATGCAGCACCCCAACTCACCTTTCCCCTTAAGCAAGCATAAGTTGGTTTTCTAAATTTGAGACCCTGTTCTGTTTTGTAATCCAGTTCCTGTGTAGCCAAGTTTACATCCCGTGTATTAATGATATCTTATGATGTTTCTTTTTCTGTGTGACTTATTTCAGTTAGAATCATCATACCTGAATCCACTCATTATGCTGCTACGGGCCTGATGACATAGATTTCATTGCTGAGTGATATTGCATTGTACGTATGTACCACAAATTCTTTATCCATTTTTCACTTTCTGCGCTATTGAACTTGTACCGTAAACGAGGTTCTTGTAAACAGAGCCGTCCCAAACTTTGGGGTGGCTGTGTCTTTTTGATTTTAATTTCCCTAAGCTATAGGACCATAAGTGGAAGTGCCCTAGGTTTTGTTGCTTTGTTTTTTAGATGTTTCAGGAAACACCATACACTTCTCCCAAGTGGCTGTTGGCAATTTACATCCCGCCCATCAGCATAACAAGGCTCCCAGTTCTCCATGGCCTGTCCTGCCTTTCTGGATTTTACACTTTTTTCAGATGGCCCTTTTGACCAGGGGGAAGTGAGACTTCATTGTAGTGCAGATTTCCTTTGCAAGCTTGCTTGGTTGGCCAAAAAGGGCGTATGCGTTTTTTCCTGAATATATTCAGGAAAAAACGCATACGCCCTTTTTGGCCAAGTGCATCATTGTGGACGTTCTGCCTCTTTTCCTATACTTTAAATGCAATTCCAGTCTACCTCCTGAAATCGGATTCCTGCAATTCTGCCCGGCTTTCAAGTCTTCCTGGCAGCCTTACTTCAGTATATTTTTGGACGATAGCTGTCATTTATAACTCTGCAGGTTTGTGAATTACAGTGCCCCTGAGCTCCTTACTTCAACTCGCTTTCTTGTGAGCTGGCCGCAACACCGCAGGATTGCTTCAGGCCCTAATCTCGTTCCGGCCGGGACGCTGAGCTTTTGGTTAATTCCTATTCCTGGTGCAAAATGAGAGTTAAATTTTCTCGTCCAGACACGTCCAACTAGTCTCTCATTGTTTCTCCCTATTCCTGTACATCTTCCGGAGATATTCCAAACTGGGCCAAACAGGAGGTTAAAGGCACTGACTCTCCAAGTCAGGAGAGTGTTAGTAAAGCGTCTGGAATGTTGCACCCGAGTACCAGAGGATGAGAACTGAGACATATTGGAACACGTCTCCCGATCACACGGTTGATCATACTCTGGGCTCCACATGCATGTTTTAGCTGAAGGAAGAATCCCTTAAACCTGGAGATTTGAGACCCGTGAAATGGGTACCATGCAATATGATTTCAAAGGGTCTGCATTTGCTCAACGGACTGCTCCAATCCTATCACTGCTGCGTTTATGTCCCTGTACAGACGCTTGATTCTCTTTCAGAGACATAGCAATCCATAGGTTTTAAGATACTTACTAGTCAGGTACGTTCTTAGGCGTTTAATATGGGGTGTTGAGTCCATTTCGTTGAACAAGGAGTAGTTCTTGTCTATTCCATATTTGGCTTAAGGAACTTTATCTGTGCTCATTTCAATCTCTGGTTTTATGCAGCACCCCAACTCACCTTTCCCCTTAAGCAAGCATAAGTTGGTTTTCTAAATTTGAGACCCTGTTCTGTTTTGTAATCCAGTTCCTGTGTAGCCAAGTTTACATCCCGTGTATTAGTGATATCTTATGATGTTTCTTTTTCTGTGTGACTTATTTCAGTTAGAATCATCATACCTGAATCCACTCATTATGCTGCTACGGGCCTGATGACATAGATTTCATTGCTGAGTGATATTGCATTGTACGTAAGTACCACAACTTCTTTATCCATTTTTCACTTTCTGCGCTATTGAACTTGTACCGTAAACGAGGTTCTTGTAAACAGAGCCGTCCCAAACTTTGGGGTGGCTGTGTCTTTTTGATTTTAATTTCCCTAAGCTATAGGACCATAAGTGGAAGTGCCCTAGGCTCTGTTGCTTTGTTTTTTAGATGTTTCAGGAAACACCATACACCTCTCCCGAGTGGCTCTTGGCAATTTACATCCCGCCCATCAGCATAACAAGGCTCCCAGTTCTACATGGCCTGTCCTGCCTTTCTGGATTTTACACTTTTTTCAGATGGCCCTTTTGACCGGGGGGAAGTGAGACTTCATTGTAGTGCAGATTTCCTTTGCAAGCTTGCTTGGTTGGCCAAAAAGTGCGTATGCGTTTTTTCCTGAATATATTCAGGAAAAAACGCATACGCCCTTTTTGGCCAAGTGCATCATTGTCCACGTTCTGCCTCCTTTCCTATGCTTTAAATGCAATTCCAGTCTACCTCCTGAAATCGGTTTCCTGCAATTCTGCCCCGCTTTCAAGTCCTCTTGGCAGCCTTACTTCAGTATATTTTTGGACGATAGCTGTCATTTATAACTCTGCAGGTTTGTGAATTACAGTGCCCCTGAGCTCCTTTCTTCAACTCGCTTTCTTGTGAGCTGGCCGCAACACCGCAGGATTGCTTCAGGCCCTAATCTGGTTCCGGCACGGCACGCTGAGCCTTTGGTTAATTCCTCTTCCTGGTGGGAAATGAGAGTTAAATTTGCCCGTCCAGACACCTCCAGCTAGTCTCTCATTGGTTCTCCCTATTCCTGTTCATCTTCCTCAGAAATTGCAAATGGGCCAAACAGGAGGTTAAAGGCACTGACTCTCCAAGTCGGGAGAGTGTTAGTAAAGCGTCTGGAATGTTGCACCCGAGTACCAGGGGACGAGAACTGAGACATATTGGAACACGTCTCCCGATCACACGGTTGATCATACTCTGGGTTCCACGTGCATGTTTTAGCTGAAGGAAGAATCCCTTAAACCTGGAGAGTTGAGACCCCTGGAATGGGTACCATGCAATATGACTTCAAAGGGTCTTCATTTGCTCACCGAACCTCTCCAATCCTATCACTGCTGCGTTTATGCCCCTGTACACACGCTTGATTTTCTTTCAGAGACATAGCAATCCATAGGTTTTAAGATACTTACTAGTCAGGTACATACTTAGGCGTTTAATATGGGCTGCTGAGTCCATTGCGTTGAACAAGGAGTAGTTCTTGTCTATTCCATATTTGGCTTAAGGAACTTTGTCTGTGCTCATTTCAATCTCTAGTTTTATGCAGCACCCCAACTCACCTTCCCCTTAAGCAAGCATAAGTTGGTTTTCTAAATTTGAGACCCTGTTCTGTTTTGTAATCCAGTTCCTGTGTAGCCAAGTTTACATTCGGTGTATTAGTGATATCTTATGATGTTTCTTTTTCTGTGTGACTTATTTCAGTTAGAATCATCATACCTGAATCCACTCATTATGCTGCTACGGGCCTGATGACATAGATTTCATTGCTGTGTGATATTGCATTGAACGTAAGTACCACAACTTCTTTATCCATTTTTCACTTTCTGCGATATTGAACTTGTACCGTAAACGAGGTTCTTGTAAACAGAGCCGTCCCAAACTTTGGGGTGGCTGTGTCTTTTTGATTTTAATTTCCCTAAGCTATAGGACCATAAGTGGAAGTGCCCTAGGCTCTGTTGCTTTGTTTTTTAGATGTTTCAGGAAACACCATACACCTCTCCCGAGTGGCTGTTGGCAATTTACATCCCGCCCATCAGCATAACAAGGCTCCCAGTTCTCCATGGCCTGTCCTGCCTTTCTGGATTTTACACTTTTTTCAGATGGCCCTTTTGACCGGGGGGAAGTGAGACTTCATTGTAGTGCAGATTTCCTTTGCAAGCTTGCTTGGTTGGCCAAAAAGGGCGTATGCGTTTTTTCCTGAATATATTCAGGAGAAAACGCATACGCCCTTTTTGGCCAAGTGCATCATTGTGGACGTTCTGCCTCTTTTCCTATGCTTTAAATGCAATTCCAGTCTACCTCCTGAAATCGGTTTCCTGCAATTCTGCCCCGCTTTCAAGTCCTCTTGGCAGCCTTACTTCAGTATATTTTTGGACGATAGCTGTCATTTATAACTCTGCAGGTTTGTGAATTACAGTGCCCCTGAGCTCCTTTCTTCAACTCGCTTTCTTGGGAGCTGGCCGCAACACCGCAGGATTGCTTCAGGCCCTAATCTGGTTCCGGCACGGCACGCTGAGCCTTTGGTTAATTCCTCTTCCTGGTGGGAAATGAGAGTTAAATTTGCCCGTCCAGACACCTCCAGCTAGTCTCTCATTGGTTCTCCCTATTCCTGTTCATCTTCCTCAGAAATTGCAAATGGGCCAAACAGGAGGTTAAAGGCACTGACTCTCCAAGTCGGGAGAGTGTTAGTAAAGCGTCTGGAATGTTGCACCCGAGTACCAGGGGACGAGAACTGAGACATATTGGAACACGTCTCCCGATCACACGGTTGATCATACTCTGGGTTCCACGTGCATGTTTTAGCTGAAGGAAGAATCCCTTAAACCTGGAGAGTTGAGACCCGTGGAATGGGTACCATGCAATATGACTTCAAAGGGTCTTCATTTGCTCACCGAACCTCTCCAATCCTATCACTGCTGCGTTTATGCCCCTGTACACACGCTTGATTTTCTTTCGGAGACATAGCAATCCATAGGTTTGAAAATTCTTACTAGTCAGGTACATTCTTAGGCGTTTAATATGGGGTGTTGAGTCCATTTCGTTGAGCAAGGAGTAGTTCTTGTCTATTCTATATTTGGCTTAAGGAACTTTATCTGTGCTCATTTCAATCTCTGGTTTTATGCAGCACCCCAACTCACCTTTCCCCTTAAGCAAGCATAAGTTGGTTTTCTAAATTTGAGACCCTGTTCTGTTTTGTAATCCAGTTCCTGTGTAGCCAAGTTTACATTCGGTGTATTAGTGATATCTTATGATGTTTCTTTTTCTGTGTGACTTATTTCAGTTAGAATCATCATACCTGAATCCACTCATTATGCTGCTACGGGCCTGATGACATAGATTTCATTGCTGAGTGATATTGCATTGTACGTAAGTACCACAACTTCTTTATCCATTTTTCACTTTCTGTGATATTGAACTTGTACCGTAAACGATGTTCTTGTAAACAGAGCCGTCCCAAACTTTGGGGTGGCTGTGTCTTTTTGATTTTAATTTCCCTAAGCTATAGGACCATAAGTGGAAGTGCCCTAGGCTCTGTTGCTTTGTTTTTTAGATGTTTCAGGAAACACTATACACCTCTCCCAACTGGCTGTTGACAATTTACATCCCGCCCATCAGCATAACAAGGCTCCCAGTTCTCCATGGCCTGTCCTGCCTTTCTGGATTTTACACTTTTTTCAGATGGCCCTTTTGACCGGGGGGAAGTGAGACTTCATTGTAGTGCAGATTTCCTTTGCAAGCTTGCTTGGTTGGCCAAAAAGGGCGTATGCGTTTTATCCTGAATATATTCAGGAAAAAACGCATACGCCCTTTTTGGCCAAGTGCATCATTGTGGACGTTCTGCCTCTTTTCCTATGCTTTAAATGCAATTCCAGTCTACCTCCTGAAATCGGTTTCCTGCAATTCTGCTCCGCTTTCAAGTCCTCTTGGCAGCCTTACTTCAGTATATTTTTGGACGATAGCTGTCATTTATAACTCTGCAAGTTTGTGAATTACAGTGCCCCTGAGCTCCTTTCTTCAACTCGCTTTCTTGGGAGCTGGCCGCAACACCGCAGGATTGCTTCAGGCCCTAATCTGGTTCCGGCACGGCACGCTGAGCCTTTGGTTAATTCCTCTTCCTGGTGGGAAATGAGAGTTAAATTTGCCCGTCCAGACACCTCCACCTAGTCTCTCATTGGTTCTTCCTATTCCTGTTCATCTTCCTCAGAAATTGCAAATGGGCCAAACAGGAGGTTAAAGGCACTGACTCTCCAAGTCGGGAGAGTGTTAGTTAAGCGTCTGGAATGTTACACCCGAGTACCAGGGGACGAGAATTGAGACATATTGGAACACGTCTCCCGATCACACGGTTGATCATACTCTGGGTTCCACGTGCATGTTTTAGCTGAAGGAAGAATCCCTTAAACCTGGAGAGTTGAGACCCGTGGAATGGGTACCATGCAATATGACTTCAAAGGGTCTTCATTTGCTCACCGAACCTCTCCAATCCTATCACTGCTGCGTTTATGCCCCTGTACACACGCTTGATTTTCTTTCAGAGACATAGCAATCCATAGGTTTTAAGATACTTACTAGTCAGGTACATTCTTAGGCGTTTAATATGGGGTGTTGAGTCCATTTCGTTGAGCAAGGAGTAGTTCTTGTCTATTCTATATTTGGCTTAAGGAACTTTATCTGTGCTCATTTCAATCTCTGGTTTTATGCAGCACCCCAACTCACCTTTCCCCTTAAGCAAGCATAAGTTGGTTTTCTAAATTTGAGACCCTGTTCTGTTTTGTAATCCAGTTCCTGTGTAGCCAAGTTTACATCCCGTGTATTAATGATATCTTATGATGTTTCTTTTTCTGTGTGACTTATTTCAGTTAGAATCATCATACCTGAATCCACTCATTATGCTGCTACGGGCCTGATGACATAGATTTCATTGCTGAGTGATATTGCATTGTACGTAAGTACCACAACTTCTTTATCCATTTTTCACTTTCTGCGATATTGAACTTGTACCGTAAACGAGGTTCTTGTAAACAGAGCCGTCCCAAACTTTGGGGTGGCTGTGTCTTTTTGATTTTAATTTCCCTAAGCTATAGGACCATAAGTGGAAGTGCCCTAGGCTCTGTTGCTTTGTTTTTTAGATGTTTCAGGAAACACCATACACCTCTCCCGAGTGGCTGTTGGCAATTTACATCCCGCCCATCAGCATAACAAGGCTCCCAGTTCTCCATGGCCTGTCCTGCCTTTCTGGATTTTACACTTTTTTCAGATGGCCCTTTTGACCGGGGGGAAGTGAGACTTCATTGTAGTGCAGATTTCCTTTGCAAGCTTGCTTGGTTGGCCAAAAAGGGCGTATGCGTTTTTTCCTGAATATATTCAGGAAAAAACGCATACGCCCTTTTTGGCCAAGTGCATCATTGTGGACGTTCTGCCTCTTTTCCTATGCTTTAAATGCAATTCCAGTCTACCTCTTGAAATCGGTTTCCTGCAATTCTGCCCCGCTTTCAAGTCCTCTTGGCAGCCTTACTTCAGTATATTTTTGGACGATAGCTGTCATTTATAACTCTGCAGGTTTGTGAATTACAGTGCCCCTGAGCTCCTTTCTTCAACTCGCTTTCTTGGGAGCTGGCCGCAACACCGCAGGATTGCTTCAGGCCCTAATCTGGTTCCGGCACGGCACGCTGAGCCTTTGGTTAATTCCTCTTCCTGGTGGGAAATGAGAGTTAAATTTGCCCGTCCAGACACCTCCAGCTAGTCTCTCATTGGTTCTCCCTATTCCTGTTCATCTTCCTCAGAATTTGCAAATGGGCCAAACAGGAGGTTAAAGGCACTGACTCTCCAAGTCGGGAGAGTGTTAGTAAAGCGTCTGGAATGTTGCACCCGAGTACCAGGGGACGAGAATTGAGACATATTGGAACACGTCTCCCGATCACACGGTTGATCATACTCTGGGTTCCACGTGCATGTTTTAGCTGAAGGAAGAATCCCTTAAACCTGGAGAGTTGAGACCCGTGGAATGGGTACCATGCAATATGACTTCAAAGGGTCTTCATTTGCTCACCGAACCTCTCCAATCCTATCACTGCTGCGTTTATGCCCCTGTACACACGCTTGATTTTCTTTCGGAGACATAGCAATCCATAGGTTTGAAAATTCTTACTAGTCAGGTACATTCTTAGGCGTTTAATATGGGGTGTTGAGTCCATTTCGTTGAGCAAGGAGTAGTTCTTGTCTATTCTATATTTGGCTTAAGGAACTTTATCTGTGCTCATTTCAATCTCTGGTTTGATGCAGCACCCCAACTCACCTTTCCCCTTAAGCAAGCATAAGTTGGTTTTCTAAATTTGAGACCCTGTTCTGTTTTGTAATCCAGTTCCTGTGTAGCCAAGTTTACATCCCGTGTATTAATGATATCTTATGATGTTTCTTTTTCTGTGTGACTTATTTCAGTTAGAATCATCATACCTGAATCCACTCATTATGCTGCTACGGGCCTGATGACATAGATTTCATTGCTGAGTGATATTGCATTGTACGTAAGTACCACAACTTCTTTATCCATTTTTCACTTTCTGCGCTATTGAACTTGTACCGTAAACGAGGTTCTTGTAAACAGAGCCGTCCCAAACTTTGGGGTGGCTGTGTCTTTTTGATTTTAATTTCCCTAAGCTATAGGACCATAAGTGGAAGTGCCCTAGGCTCTGTTGCTTTGTTTTTTAGATGTTTCAGGAAACACCATACACCTCTCCCGAGTGGCTGTTGGCAATTTACATCCCGCCCATCAGCATAACAAGGCTCCCAGTTCTCCATGGCCTGTCCTGCCTTTCTGGATTTTACACTTTTTCAGATGGCCCTTTTGACCGGGGGGAAGTGAGACTTCATTGTAGTGCAGATTTCCTTTACAAGCTTGCTTGGTTGGCCAAAAAGGGCGTATGCGTTTTTTCCTGAATATATTCAGGAAAAAACGCATACGCCCTTTTTGGCCAAGTGCATCATTGTGGACGTTCTGCCTCTTTTCCTATGCTTTAAATGCAATTCCAGTCTACCTCCTGAAATCGGTTTCCTGCAATTCTGCCCCGCTTTCAAGTCCTCTTGACAGCCTTACTTCAGTATATTTTTGGATGATAGCTGTCATTTATAACTCTGCAGGTTTGTGAATTACAGTGCCCCTGAGCTCCTTTCTTCAACTCGCTTTCTTGTGAGCTGGCCGCAACACCGCAGGATTGCTTCAGGCCCTAATCTGGTTCCGGCACGGCACGCTGAGCCTTTGGTTAATTCCTCTTCCTGGTGGGAAATGAGAGTTAAATTTGCCCGTCCAGACACCTCCAGCTAGTCTCTCATTGGTTCTCCCTATTCCTGTTCATCTTCCTCAGAAATTGCAAATGGGCCAAACAGGAGGTTAAAGGCACTGACTCTCCAAGTCGGGAGAGTGTTAGTAAAGCGTCTGGAATGTTGCACCCGAGTACCAGGGGACGAGAACTGAGACATATTGGAACACGTCTCCCGATCACACGGTTGATCATACTCTGGGTTCCACGTGCATGTTTTACCTGAAGGAAGAATCCCTTAAACCTGGAGAGTTGAGACCCGTGGAATGGGTACCAAGCAATATGACTTCAAAGGGTCTTCATTGGCTCACCGAACCTCTCCAATCCTATCACTGCTGCGTTTATGCCCCTGTACACACGCTTGATTCTCTTTCAGAGACATAGCAATCCATAGGTTTTAAGATACTTACTAGTCAGGTACATTCTTAGGCGTTTAATATGGGGTGTTGAGTCCATTTCGTTGAGCAAGGAGTAGTTCTTGTCTATTCCATATTTGGCTTAAGGAACTTTATCTGTGCTCATTTCAATCTCTGGTTTTATGCAGCACCCCAACTCACCTTTCCCCTTAAGCAAGCATAAGTTGGTTTTCTAAATTTGAGACCCTGTTCTGTTTTGTAATCCAGTTCCTGTGTAGCCAAGTTTACATTCGGTGTATTAGTGATATCTTATGATGTTTCTTTTTCTGTGTGACTTATTTCAGTTAGAATCATCATACCTGAATCCACTCATTATGCTGCTACGGGCCTGATGACATAGATTTCATTGCTGAGTGATATTGCATTGTACGTAAGTACCACAACTTCTTTATCCATTTTTCACTTTCTGTGATATTGAACTTGTACCATAAACGATGTTCTTGTAAACAGAGCCGTCCCAAACTTTGGGGTGGCTGTGTCTTTTTGATTTTAATTTCCCTAAGCTATAGGACCATAAGTGGAAGTGCCCTAGGCTCTGTTGCTTTGTTTTTTAGATGTTTCAGGAAACACCATACACCTCTCCCGACTGGCTGTTGGCAATTTACATCCCGCCCATCAGCATAACAAGGCTCCCAGTTCTCCATGGCCTGTCCTGCCTTTCTGGATTTTACACTTTTTTCAGATGGCCCTTTTGACCGGGGGGAAGTGAGACTTCATTGTAGTGCAGATTTCCTTTGCAAGCTTGCTTGGTTGGCCAAAAAGGGCGTATGCGTTTTTTCCTGAATATATTCAGGAAAAAACGCATACGCCCTTTTTGGCCAAGTGCATCATTGTGGACGTTCTGCCTCTTTTCCTATGCTTTAAATGCAATTCCAGTCTACCTCCTGAAATCGGTTTCCTGCAATTCTGCCCCGCTTTCAAGTCCTCTTGGCAGCCTTACTTCAGTATATTTTTGGATGATAGCTGTCATTTATAACTCTGCAGGTTTGTGAATTACAGTGCCCCTGAGCTCCTTTCTTCAACTCGCTTTCTTGTGAGCTGGCCGCAACACCACAGGATTGCTTCAGGCCCTAATCTGGTTCCGGCACGGCCCGCTGAGCCTTTGGTTAATTCCTCTTCCTGGTGGGAAATGAGAGTTAAATTTGCCCGTCCAGACACCTCCAGCTAGTCTCTCTTTGGTTCTCCCTATTCCTGTTCATCTTCCGCAGAAATTGCAAACTGGGCCAAACAGGAGGTTAAAGGCACTGACTCTCCAAGTCGGGAGAGTGTTAGTAAAGCATCTGGAATGTTGCACCCGAGTACCAGGGGACGAGAACTGAGACATATTGGAACACGTCTCCCGATCACACGGTTGATCATACTCTGGGTTCCACGTGCATGTTTTACCTGAAGGCAGAGTCCCTTAAACCTGGAGAGTTGAGACCCGTGGAATGGGTACCATGCAATATGACTTCAAAGGGTCTTCATTTGCTCACCGAACCTCTCCAATCCTATCACTGCTGCGTTTATGCCCCTGTACACACGCTTGATTTTCTTTCAGAGACATAGCAATCCATAGGTTTTAAGATACTTATTGTCAGGTACATTCTTAGGCGTTTAATATGGGGTGTTGAGTCCATTTCGTTGAGCAAGGAGTAGTTCTTGTCTATTCTATATTTGGCTTAAGGAACTTTATCTGTGCTCATTTCAATCTCTGGTTTGATGCAGCACCCCAACTCACCTTTCCCCTTAAGCAAGCATAAGTTGGTTTTCTAAATTTGAGACCCTGTTCTGTTTTGTAATCCAGTTCCTGTGTAGCCAAGTTTACATCCCGTGTATTAGTGATATCTTATGATGTTTCTTTTTCTGTGTGACTTATTTCAGTTAGAATCATCATACCTGAATCCACTCATTATGCTGCTACGGGCCTGATGACATAGATTTCATTGCTGAGTGATATTGCATTGTACGTAAGTACCACAACTTCTTTATCCATTTTTCACTTTCTGCGCTATTGAACTTGTACCGTAAACGAGGTTCTTGTAAACAGAGCCGTCCCAAACTTTGGGGTGGCTGTGTCTTTTTGATTTTAATTTCCCTAAGCTATAGGACCATAAGTGGAAGTGCCCTAGGCTCTGTTGCTTTGTTTTTTAGATGTTTCAGGAAACACCATACACCTCTCCCGAGTGGCTGTTGGCAATTTTCATCCCGCCCATCAGCATAACAAGGCTCCCAGTTCTCCATGGCCTGTCCTGCCTTTCTGGATTTTACACTTTTTTCAGATGGCCCTTTTGACCGGGGGGAAGTGAGACTTCATTGTAGTGCAGATTTCCTTTACAAGCTTGCTTGGTTGGCCAAAAAGGGCGTATGCGTTTTTTCCTGAATATATTCAGGAAAAAACGCATACGCCCTTTTTGGCCAAGTGCATCATTGTGGACGTTCTGCCTCTTTTCCTATGCTTTAAATGCAATTCCAGTCTACCTCCTGAAATCGGTTTCCTGCAATTCTGCCCCGCTTTCAAGTCCTCTTGACAGCCTTACTTCAGTATATTTTTGGATGATAGCTGTCATTTATAACTCTGCAGGTTTGTGAATTACAGTGCCCCTGAGCTCCTTTCTTCAACTCGCTTTCTTGTGAGCTGGCCGCAACACCGCAGGATTGCTTCAGGCCCTAATCTGGTTCCGGCCCAGCACGCTGAGCCTTTGGTTAATTCCTCTTCCTGGTGGGAAATGAGAGTTAAATTTGCCCGTCCAGACACCTCCACCTAGTCTCTCATTGGTTCTTCCTATTCCTGTTCATCTTCCTCAGAAATTGCAAATGGGCCAAACAGGAGGTTAAAGGCACTGACTCTCCAAGTCGGGAGAGTGTTAGTTAAGCGTCTGGAATGTTACACCCGAGTACCAGGGGACGAGAATTGAGACATATTGGAACACGTCTCCCGATCACACGGTTGATCATACTCTGGGTTCCACGTGCATGTTTTAGCTGAAGGAAGAATCCCTTAAACCTGGAGAGTTGAGACCCGTGGAATGGGTACCATGCAATATGACTTCAAAGGGTCTTCATTTGCTCACCGAACCTCTCCAATCCTATCACTGCTGCGTTTATGCCCCTGTACACACGCTTGATTTTCTTTCAGAGACATAGCAATCCATAGGTTTTAAGATACTTACTAGTCAGGTACATTCTTAGGCGTTTAATATGGGGTGTTGAGTCCATTTCATTGAGCAAGGAGTAGTTCTTGTCTATTCTATATTTGGCTTAAGGAACTTTATCTGTGCTCATTTCAATCTCTGGTTTGATGCAGCACCCCAACTCACCTTTCCCCTTAAGCAAGCATAAGTTGGTTTTCTAAATTTGAGACCCTGTTCTGTTTTGTAATCCAGTTCCTGTGTAGCCAAGTTTACATCCCATGTATTAATGATATCTTATGATGTTTCTTTTTCTGTGTGACTTATTTCAGTTAGAATCATCATACCTGAATCCACTCATTATGCTGCTACGGGCCTGATGACATAGATTTCATTGCTGAGTGATATTGCATTGTACGTAAGTACCACAACTTCTTTATCCATTTTTCACTTTCTGTGATATTGAACTTGTACCGTAAACGATGTTCTTGTAAACAGAGCCGTCCCAAACTTTGGGGTGGCTGTGTCTTTTTGATTTTAATTTCCCTAAGCTATAGGACCATAAGTGGAAGTGCCCTAGGCTCTGTTGCTTTGTTTTTTAGATGTTTCAGGAAACACCATACACCTCTCCCGAGTGGCTGTTGGCAATTTACATCCCGCCCATCAGCATAACAAGGCTCCCAGTTCTCCATGGCCTGTCCTGCCTTTCTGGATTTTACACTTTTTTCAGATGGCCCTTTTGACCGGGGGGAAGTGAGACTTCATTGTAGTGCAGATTTCCTTTGCAAGCTTGCTTGGTTGGCCAAAAAGGGCGTATGCGTTTTTTCCTGAATATATTCAGGAAAAAACGCATACGCCCTTTTTGGCCAAGTGCATCATTGTGGACGTTCTGCCTCTTTTCCTATGCTTTAAATGCAATTCCAGTCTACCTCCTGAAATCGGTTTCCTGCAATTCTGCCCCGCTTTCAAGTCCTCTTGGCAGCCTTACTTCAGTATATTTTTGGACGATAGCTGTCATTTATAACTCTGCAGGTTTGTGAATTACAGTGCCCCTGAGCTCCTTTCTTCAACTCGCTTTCTTGTGAGCTGGCCGCAACACCGCAGGATTGCTTCAGGCCCTAATCTGGTTCCGGCACGGCACGCTGAGCCTTTGGTTAATTCCTCTTCCTGGTGGGAAATGAGAGTTAAATTTGCCCGTCCAGACACCTCCAGCTAGTCTCTCATTGGTTCTCCCTATTCCTGTTCATCTTCCGCAGAAATTGCAAATGGGCCAAACAGGAGGTTAAAGGCACTGACTCTCCAAGTCGGGAGAGTGTTTGTAAAGCGTCTGGAATGTTACACCCGAGTACCAGGGGACGAGAATTGAGACATATTGGAACACGTCTCCCGATCACACGGTTGATCATACTCTGGGTTCCACGTGCATGTTTTAGCTGAAGGAAGAATCCCTTAAACCTGGAGAGTTGAGACCCGTGGAATGGGTACCATGCAATATGACTTCAAAGGGTCTTCATTTGCTCACCGAACCTCTCCAATCCTATCACTGCTGCGTTTATGCCCCTGTGCACATGCTTGATTTTCTTTCGGAGACATAGCAATCCATAGGTTTTAAGATACTTACTAGTCAGGTACATTCTTAGGCGTTTAATATGGGGTGTTGAGTCCATTTCGTTGAGCAAGGAGTAGTTCTTGTCTATTCCATATTTGGCTTAAGGAACTTTATCTGTGCTCATTTCAATCTCTGGTTTTATGCAGCACCCCAACTCACCTTTCCCCTTAAGCAAGCATAAGTTGGTTTTCTAAATTTGAGACCCTGTTCTGTTTTGTAATCCAGTTCCTGTGTAGCCAAGTTTACATTCGGTGTATTAGTGATATCTTATGATGTTTCTTTTTCTGTGTGACTTATTTCAGTTAGAATCATCATACCTGAATCCACTCATTATGCTGCTACGGGCCTGATGACATAGATTTCATTGCTGAGTGATATTGCATTGTACGTAAGTACCACAACTTCTTTATCCATTTTTCACTTTCTGTGATATTGAACTTGTACCGTAAACGATGTTCTTGTAAACAGAGCCGTCCCAAACTTTGGGGTGGCTGTGTCTTTTTGATTTTAATTTCCCTAAGCTATAGGACCATAAGTGGAAGTGCCCTAGGCTCTGTTGCTTTGTTTTTTAGATGTTTCAGGAAACACCATACACCTCTCCCAACTGGCTGTTGGCAATTTACATCCCGCCCATCAGCATAACAAGGCTCCCAGTTCTCCATGGCCTGTCCTGCCTTTCTGGATTTTACACTTTTTTCAGATGGCCCTTTTGACCGGGGGGAAGTGAGACTTCATTGTAGTGCAGATTTCCTTTGCAAGCTTGCTTGGTTCGCCAAAAAGGGCGTATGCGTTTTTTCCTGAATATATTCAGGAAAAAACGCATACGCCCTTTTTGGCCAAGTGCATCATTGTGGACGTTCTGCCTCTTTTCCGATGCTTTAAATGCAATTCCAGTCTACCTCCTGAAATCGGTTTCCTGCAATTCTGCCCTGCTTTCAAGTCCTCTTGGCAGCCTTACTTCAGTATATTTTTGGATGATAGCTGTCATTTATAACTCTGCAGGTTTGTGAATTACAGTGCCCCTGAGCTCCTTTCTTCAACTCGCTTTCTTGTGAGCTGGCCGCAACACCACAGGATTGCTTCAGGCCCTAATCTGGTTCCGGCACGGCACGCTGAGCCTTTGGTTAATTCCTCTTCCTGGTGGGAAATGAGAGTTAAATTTGCCCGTCCAGACACCTCCAGCTAGTCTCTCTTTGGTTCTCCCTATTCCTGTTCATCTTCCGCAGAAATTGCAAACTGGGCCAAACAGGAGGTTAAAGGCACTGACTCTCCAAGTCGGGAGAGTGTTAGTAAAGCGTCTGGAATGTTGCACCCGAGTACCAGGGGACGAGAACTGAGACATATTGGAACACGTCTCCCGATCACATGGTTGATCATACTCTGGGTTCCACGTGCATGTTTTACCTGAAGGCAGAGTCCCTTAAACCTGGAGAGTTGAGACCCGTGGAATGGGTACCATGCAATATGACTTCAAAGGGTCTTCATTTGCTCACCGAACCTCTCCAATCCTATCACTGCTGCGTTTATGCCCCTGTACACACGCTTGATTTTCTTTCAGAGACATAGCAATCCATAGGTTTTAAGATACTTATTGTCAGGTACATTCTTAGGCGTTTAATATGGGGTGTTGAGTCCATTTCGTTGAGCAAGGAGTAGTTCTTGTCTATTCCATATTTGGCTTAAGGAACTTTATCTGTGCTCATTTCAGTCTCTGGTTTTATGCAGCACCCCAACTCACCTTTCCCCTTAAGCAAGCATAAGTTGGTTTTCTAAATTTGAGACCCTGTTCTGTTTTGTAATCCAGTTCCTGTGTAGCCAAGTTTACATCCCGTGTATTAGTGATATCTTATGATGTTTCTTTTTCTGTGTGACTTATTTCAGTTAGAATCATCATACCTGAATCCACTCATTATGCTGCTACGGGCCTGATGACATAGATTGCATTGCTGAGTGATATTGCATTGTACGTAAGTACCACAACTTCTTTATCCATTTTTCACTTTCTGCGCTATTGAACTTGTACCGTAAACGAGGTTCTTGTAAACAGAGCCGTCCCAAACTTTGGGGTGGCTGTGTCTTTTTGATTTTAATTTCCCTAAGCTATAGGACCATAAGTGGAAGTGCCCTAGGCTCTGTTGCTTTGTTTTTTAGATGTTTCAGGAAACACCATACACCTCTCCCGAGTGGCTGTTGGCAATTTACATCCCGCCCATCAGCATAACAAGGCTCCCAGTTCTCCATGGCCTGTCCTGCCTTTCTGGATTTTACACTTTTTTCAGATGGCCCTTTTGACCGGGGGGAAGTGAGACTTCATTGTAGTGCAGATTTCCTTTACAAGCTTGCTTGGTTGGTCAAAAGGTGCGTATGCGTTTTTTCCTGAATATATTCAGGAAAAAACGCATACGCCCTTTTTGGCCAAGTGCATCATTGTGGACGTTCTGCCTCTTTTCCGATGCTTTAAATGCAATTCCAGTCTACCTCCTGAAATCGGTTTCCTGCAATTCTGCCCCGCTTTCAAGTCCTCTTGACAGCCTTACTTCAGTATATTTTTGGATGATAGCTGTCATTTATAACTCTGCAGGTTTGTGAATTACAGTGCCCCTGAGCTCCTTTCTTCAACTCGCTTTCTTGTGAGCTGGCCGCAACACCGCAGGATTGCTTCAGGCCCTAATCTGGTTCCGGCACAGCATGCTGAGCCTTTGGTTAATTCCTCTGCCTGGTGGGAAATGAGAGTTAAATTTGCCCGTCCAGACACCTCCAGCTAGTCTCTCATTGGTTCTTCCTATTCCTGTTCATCTTCCTCAGAAATTGCAAATGGGCCAAACAGGAGGTTAAAGGCACTGACTCTCCAAGTCGGGAGAGTGTTTGTAAAGCGTCTGGAATGTTACACCCGAGTACCAGGGGACGAGAACTGAGACATATTGGAACACGTCTCCCGATCACACGGTTGATCATACTCTGGGTTCCACGTGCATGTTTTACCTGAAGGCAGAGTCCCTTAAACCTGGAGAGTTGAGACCCGTGGAATGGGTACCATGCAATATGACTTCAAAGGGTCTTCATTTGCTCACCGAACCTCTCCAATCCAATCACTGCTGCGTTTATGCCCCTGTACACACGCTTGATTTTCTTTCAGAGACATAGCAATCCATAGGTTTTAAGATACTTATTGTCAGGTACATTCTTAGGCGTTTAATATGAGGTGTTGAGTCCATTTCGTTGAGCAAGGAGTAGTTCTTGTCTATTCCATATTTGGCTTAAGGAACTTTATCTGTGCTCATTTCAATCTCTGGTTTGATGCAGCACCCCAACTCACCTTTCCCCTTAAGCAAGCATAAGTTGGTTTTCTAAATTTGAGACCCTGTTCTGTTTTGTAATCCAGTTCCTGTGTAGCCAAGTTTACATCCCGTGTATTAGTGATATCTTATGATGTTTCTTTTTCTGTGTGACTTATTTCAGTTAGAATCATCATACCTGAATCCACGCATTATGCTGCTACGGGCCTGATGACATAGATTCCATTGCTGAGTGATATTGCATTGTACGTAAGTACCACAACTTCTTTATCCATTTTTCACTTTCTGCGCTATTGAACTTGTACCGTAAACGAGGTTCTTGTAAACAGAGCCGTCCCAAACTTTGGGGTGGCTGTGTCTTTTTGATTTTAATTTCCCTAAGCTATAGGACCATAAGTGGAAGTGCCCTAGGCTCTGTTGCTTTGTTTTTTAGATGTTTCAGGAAACACCATACACCTCTCCCGAGTGGCTGTTGGCAATTTACATCCCGCCCATCAGCATAACAAGGCTCCCAGTTCTCCATGGCCTGTCCTGCCTTTCTGGATTTTACACTTTTTTCAGATGGCCCTTTTGACCGGGGGGAAGTGAGACTTCATTGTAGTGCAGATTTCCTTTACAAGCTTGCTTGATTGGCCAAAAGGGGCGTATGCGTTTTTTCCTGAATATATTCAGGAAAAAACGCATACGCCCTTTTTGGCCAAGTGCATCATTGTGGACGTTCTGCCTCTTTTCCGATGCTTTAAATGCAATTCCAGTCTACCTCCTGAAATTGGTTTCCTGCAATTCTGCCCCGCTTTCAAGTCCTCTTGACAGCCTTACTTCAGTATATTTTTGGATGATAGCTGTCATTTATAACTCTGCAGGTTTGTGAATTACAGTGCCCCTGAGCTCCTTTCTTCAACTCGCTTTCTTGTGAGCTGGCCGCAACACCACAGGATTGCTTCAGGCCCTAATCTGGTTCCGGCACAGCATGCTGAACCTTTGGTTAATTCCTCTGCCTGGTGGGAAATGAGAGTTAAATTTGCCCGTCCAGACACCTCCAGCTAGTCTCTCATTGGTTCTTCCTATTCCTGTTCATCTTCCTCAGAAATTGCAAATGGGCCAAACAGGAGGTTAAAGGCACTGACTCTCCAAGTCGGGAGAGTGTTTGTAAAGCGTCTGGAATGTTACACCCGAGTACCAGGGGACGAGAATTGAGACATATTGGAACACGTCTCCCGATCACACGGTTGATCATACTCTGGGTTCCACGTGCATGTTTTAGCTGAAGGAAGAATCCCTTAAACCTGGAGAGTTGAGACCCGTGGAATGGGTACCATGCAATATGACTTCAAAGGGTCTTCATTTGCTCACCGAACCTCTCCAATCCTATCACTGCTGCGTTTATGCCCCTGTACACACGCTTGATTTTCTTTCAGAGACATAGCAATCCATAGGTTTTAAGATACTTACTAGTCAGGTACATTCTTAGGCGTTTAATATGGGGTGTTGAGTCCATTTCATTGAGCAAGGAGTAGTTCTTGTCTATTCTATATTTGGCTTAAGGAACTTTATCTGTGCTCATTTCAATCTCTGGTTTTATGCAGCACCCCAACTCACCTTTCCCCTTAAGCAAGCATAAGTTGGTTTTCTAAATTTGAGACCCTGTTCTGTTTTGTAATCCAGTTCCTGTGTAGCCAAGTTTACATCCCGTGTATTAATGATATCTTATGATGTTTCTTTTTCTGTGTGACTTATTTCAGTTAGAATCATCATACCTGAATCCACTCATTATGCTGCTACGGGCCTGATGACATAGATTTCATTGCTGAGTGATATTGCATTGTACGTAAGTACCACAACTTCTTTATCCATTTTTCACTTTCTGCGATATTGAACTTGTACCGTAAACGAGGTTCTTGTAAACAGAGCCGTCCCAAACTTTGGGGTGGCTGTGTCTTTTTGATTTTAATTTCACTAAGCTATAGGACCATAAGTGGAAGTGCCCTAGGCTGTGTTGCTTTGTTTTTTAGATGTTTCAGGAAACACTATACACCTCTCCAGAGTGGCTGTTGGCAATTTACATCCCGCCCATCAGCATAACAAGGCTCCCAGTTCTCCATGGCCTGTCCTGCCTTTCTGGATTTTACACTTTTTTCAGATGGCGCTTTTGACCGGGGGGAAGTGAGACTTCATTGTAGTGCAGATTTCCTTTGCAAGCTTGCTTGGTTGGCCAAAAAGGGCGTATGCGTTTTTTCCTGAATATATTCAGGAAAAAACGCATACACCCTTTTTGGCCAAGTGCATCATTGTGGACGTTCTGCCTCTTTTCCTATGCTTTAAATGCAATTCCAGTCTACCTCCTGAAATCGGTTTCCTGCAATTCTGCCCCGCTTTCAAGTCCTCTTGGCAGCCTTACTTCAGTATATTTTTGGACGATAGCTGTCCTTTATAACTCTGCAGGTTTGTGAATTACAGTGCCCCTGAGCTCCTTTCTTCAACTCGCTTTCTTGTGAGCTGGCCGTAACACCGCAGAATTGCTTCAGGCCCTAATCTGGTTCCGGCACGGCACGCTGAGCCTTTGGTTAATTCCTCTTCCTGGTGGGAAATGAGAGTTAAATTTGCCCGTCCAGACACCTCCAGCTAGTCTCTCATTGGTTCTCCCTATTCCTGTTCATCTTCCGCAGAAATTGCAAATGGGCCAAACAGGAGGTTAAAGGCACTGACTCTCCAAGTCGGGAGAGTGTTAGTTAAGTGTCTGGAATGTTACACCCGAGTACCAGGGGACGAGAATTGAGACATATTGGAACACGTCTCCCGATCACACAGTTGATCATACTCTGGGTTCCACGTGCATGTTTTAGCTGAAGGAAGAATCCCTTAAACCTGGAGAGTTGAGACCCGTGGAATGGGTACCATGCAATATGACTTCAAAGGGTCTTCATTTGCTCACCGAACCTCTCCAATCCTATCACTGCTGCGTTTATGCCCCTGTACACACGCTTGATTTTCTTTCAGAGACATAGCAATGCATAGGTTTTAAGATACTTACTAGTCAGGTACATTCTTAGGCGTTTAATATGGGGTGTTGAGTCCATTTCGTTGAGCAAGGAGTAGTTCTTGTCTATTCCATATTTGGCTTAAGGAACTTTATCTGTGCTCATTTCAATCTCTGGTTTTATGCAGCACCCCAACTCACCTTTCCCCTTAAGCAAGCATAAGTTGGTTTTCTAAATTTGAGACCCTGTTCTGTTTTGTAATCCAGTTCCTGTGTAGCCAAGTTTACATCCCGTGTATTAGTGATATCTTATGATGTTTCTTTTTCTGTGTGACTTATTTCAGTTAGAATCATCATACCTGAATCGACTCATTATGCTGCTACGGGCCTGATGACATAGATTTCATTGCTGAGTGATATTGCATTGTACGTAAGTACCACAACTTCTTTATCCATTTTTCACTTTCTGTGATATTGAACTTGTACCGTAAACGATGTTCTTGTAAACAGAGCCGTCCCAAACTTTGGGGTGGCTGTGTCTTTTTGATTTTAATTTCCCTAAGCTACAGGACCATAAGTGGAAGTGCCCTAGGCTCTGTTGCTTTGTTTTTTAGATGTTTCAGGAAACACCATACACCTCTCCCGAGTGGCTGTTGGCAATTTACATCCCGCCCATCAGCATAACAAGGCTCCCAGTTCTCCATGGCCTGTCCTGCCTTTCTGGATTTTACACTTTTTTCAGATGGCCCTTTTGACCGGGGGGAAGTGAGACTTCATTGTAGTGCAGATTTCCTTTGCAAGCTTGCTTGGTTGGCCAAAAAGGGCGTATGCGTTTTTTCCTGAATATATTCAGGAAAAAACGCATACGCCCTTTTTGGCCAAGTGCATCATTGTGGACGTTCTGCCTCTTTTCCTATGCTTTAAATGCAATTCCAGTCTACCTCCTGAAATCGGTTTCCTGCAATTCTGCCCCGCTTTCAAGTCCTCTTGGCAGCCTTACTTCAGTATATTTTTGGATGATAGCTGTCATTTATAACTCTGCAGGTTTGTGAATTACAGTGCCCCTGAGCTCCTTTCTTCAACTCGCTTTCTTGTGAGCTGGCCGCAACACCACAGGATTGTTTCAGGCCCTAATCTGGTTCCGGCACGGCACGCTGAGCCTTTGGTTAATTCCTCTTCCTGGTGGGAAATGAGAGTTAAATTTGCCCGTCCAGACACCTCCAGCTAGTCTCTCTTTGGTTCTCCCTATTCCTGTTCATCTTCCGCAGAAATTGCAAACTGGGCCAAACAGGAGGTTAAAGGCACTGACTCTCCAAGTCGGGAGAGTGTTAGTAAAGCGTCTGGAATGTTGCACCCGAGTACCAGGGGACGAGAACTGAGACATATTGGAACACGTCTCCCGATCACACGGTTGATCATACTCTGGGTTCCACGTGCATGTTTTACCTGAAGGCAGAGTCCCTTAAACCTGGAGAGTTGAGACCCGTGGAATGGGTACCATGCAATATGACTTCAAAGGGTCTTCATTTGCTCACCGAACCTCTCCAATCCTATCACTGCTGCGTTTATGCCCCTGTACACACGCTTGATTTTCTTTCAGAGACATAGCAATCCATAGGTTTTAAGATACTTATTGTCAGGTACATCCTTAGGCGTTTAATATGGGGTGTTGAGTCCATTTCGTTGAGCAAGGAGTAGTTCTTGTCTATTCTATATTTGGCTTAAGGAACTTTATCTGTGCTCATTTCAATCTCTGGTTTGATGCAGCACCCCAACTCACCTTTCCCCTTAAGCAAGCATAAGTTGGTTTTCTAAATTTGAGACCCTGTTCTGTTTTGTAATCCAGTTCCTGTGTAGCCAAGTTTACATCCCGTGTATTAGTGATATCTTATGATGTTTCTTTTTCTGTGTGACTTATTTCAGTTAGAATCATCATACCTGAATCCACTCATTATGCTGCTACGGGCCTGATGACATAGATTTCATTGCTGAGTGATATTGCATTGTACGTAAGTACCACAACTTCTTTATCCATTTTTCACTTTCTGCGCTATTGAACTTGTACCGTAAACGAGGTTCTTGTAAACAGAGCTGTCCCAAACTTTGGGGTGGCTGTGTCTTTTTGATTTTAATTTCCCTAAGCTATAGGATCATAAGTGGAAGTGCCCTAGGCTCTGTTGCTTTGTTTTTTAGATGTTTCAGGAAACACCATACACCTCTCCCGAGTGGCTGTTGGCAATTTTCATCCCGCCCATCAGCATAACAAGGCTCCCAGTTCTCCATGGCCTGTCCTGCCTTTCTGGATTTTACACTTTTTTCAGATGGCCCTTTTGACCAGGCGGAAGTGAGACTTCATTGTAGTGCAGATTTCCTTTACAAGCTTGCTTGGTTGGCCAAAAAGGGCGTATGCGTTTTTTCCTGAATATATTCAGGAAAAAACGCATACGCCCTTTTTGGCCAAGTGCATCATTGTGGACGTTCTGCCTCTTTTCCTATGCTTTAAATGCAATTCCAGTCTACCTCCTGAAATCGGTTTCCTGCAATTCTGCCCCGCTTTCAAGTCCTCTTGACAGCCTTACTTCAGTATATTTTTGGATGATAGCTGTCATTTATAACTCTGCAGGTTTGTGAATTACAGTGCCCCTGAGCTCCTTTCTTCAACTCGCTTTCTTGTGAGCTGGCCGCAACACCGCAGGATTGCTTCAGGCCCTAATCTGGTTCCGGCACAGCACGCTGAGCCTTTGGTTAATTCCTCTTCCTGGTGGGAAATGAGAGTTAAATTTGCCCGTCCAGACACCTCCACCTAGTCTCTCATTGGTTCTTCCTATTCCTGTTCATCTTCCTCAGAAATTGCAAATGGGCCAAACAGGAGGTTAAAGGCACTGACTCTCCAAGTCGGGAGAGTGTTAGTTAAGCGTCTGGAATGTTACACCCGAGTACCAGGGGACGAGAATTGAGACATATTGGAACACGTCTCCCGATCACACGGTTGATCATACTCTGGGTTCCACGTGCATGTTTTAGCTGAAGGAAGAATCCCTTAAACCTGGAGAGTTGAGACCCGTGGAATGGGTACCATGCAATATGACTTCAAAGGGTCTTCATTTGCTCACCGAACCTCTCCAATCCTATCACTGCTGCGTTTATGCCCCTGTACACACGCTTGATTTTCTTTCAGAGACATAGCAATCCATAGGTTTTAAGATACTTACTAGTCAGGTACATTCTTAGGCGTTTAATATGGGGTGTTGAGTCCATTTCATTGAGCAAGGAGTAGTTCTTGTCTATTTTATATTTGGCTTAAGGAACTTTATCTGTGCTCATTTCAATCTCTGGTTTTATGCAGCACCCCAACTCACCTTTCCCCTTAAGCAAGCATAAGTTGGTTTTCTAAATTTGAGACCCTGTTCTGTTTTGTAATCCAGTTCCTGTGTAGCCAAGTTTACATCCCATGTATTAATGATATCTTATGATGTTTCTTTTTCTGTGTGACTTATTTCAGTTAGAATCATCATACCTGAATCCACTCATTATGCTGCTACGGGCCTGATGACATAGATTTCATTGCTGAGTGATATTGCATTGTACGTAAGTACCACAACTTCTTTATCCATTTTTCACTTTCTGCGATATTGAACTTGTACTGTAAACGAGGTTCTTGTAAACAGAGCCGTCCCGAACTTTGGGGTGGCTGTGTCTTTTTGATTTTAATTTCCCTAAGCTATAGGACCATAAGTGGAAGTGCCCTAGGCTCTGTTGCTTTGTTTTTTAGATGTTTCAGGAAACACCATACACCTCTCCCGAGTGGCTGTTGGCAATTTACATCCCGCCCATCAGCATAACAAGGCTCCCAGTTCTCCATGGCCTGTCCTGCATTTCTGGATTTTACACTTTTTTCAGATGGCCCTTTTGACCGTGGGGAAGTGAGACTTCATTGTAGTGCAGATTTCCTTTGCAAGCTTGCTTGGTTGGCCAAAAAGGGCGTATGCGTTTTTTCCTGAATATATTCAGGAAAAAACGCATACGCCCTTTTTGGCCAAGTGCATCATTGTGGACGTTCTGCCTCTTTTCCTATGCTTTAAATGCAATTCCAGTCTACCTCCTGAAATCGGTTTCCTGCAATTCTGCCCCGCTTTCAAGTCCTCTTGGCAGCCTTACTTCAGTATATTTTTGGATGATAGCTGTCATTTATAACTCTGCAGGTTTGTGAATTACAGTGCCCCTGAGCTCCTTTCTTCAACTCGCTTTCTTGTGAGCTGGCCGCAACACCACAGGATTGCTTCAGGCCCTAATCTGGTTCCGGCACGGCACGCTGAGCCTTTGGTTAATTCCTCTTCCTGGTGGGAAATGAGAGTTAAATTTGCCCGACCAGACACCTCCAGCTAGTCTCTCTTTTGTTCTCCCTATTCCTGTTCATCTTCCGCAGAAATTGCAAACTGGGCCAAACAGGAGGTTAAAGGCACTGACTCTCCAAGTCGGGAGAGTGTTAGTAAAGCGTCTGGAATGTTGCACCCGAGTACCAGGGGACGAGAACTGAGACATATTGGAACACGTCTCCCGATCACACGGTTGATCATACTCTGGGTTCCACGTGCATGTTTTACCTGAAGGCAGAGTCCCTTAAACCTGGAGAGTTGAGACCCGTGGAATGGGTACCATGCAATATGACTTCAAAGGGTCTTCATTTGCTCACCGAACCTCTCCAATCCTATCACTGCTGCGTTTATGCCCCTGTACACACGCTTGATTTTCTTTCAGAGACATAGCAATCCATAGGTTTTAAGATACTTATTGTCAGGTACATTCTTAGGCGTTTAATATGGGGTGTTGAGTCCATTTCGTTGAGCAAGGAGTAGTTCTTGTCTATTCCATATTTGGCTTAAGGAACTTTATCTGTGCTCATTTCAGTCTCTGGTTTTATGCAGCACCCCAACTCCCCTTTCCCCTTAAGCAAGCATAAGTTGGTTTTCTAAATTTGAGGCCCTGTTCTGTTTTGTAATCCAGTTCCTGTGTAGCCAAGTTTACATCCCGTGTATTAGTGATATCTTATGATGTTTCTTTTTCTGTGTGACTTATTTCAGTTAGAATCATCATACCTGAATCCACTCATTATGCTGCTACGGGCCTGATGACATAGATTTCATTGCTGAGTGATATTGCATTGTACGTAAGTACCACAACTTCTTTATCCATTTTTCACTTTCTGCGCTATTGAACTTGTACCGTAAACGAGGTTCTTGTAAACAGAGCCGTCCCAAACTTTGGGGTGGCTGTGTCTTTTTGATTTTAATTTCCCTAAGCTATAGGACCATAAGTGGAAGTGCCCTAGGCTCTGTTGCTTTGTTTTTTAGATGTTTCAGGAAACACCATACACCTCTCCCGAGTGGCTGTTGGCAATTTACATCCCGCCCATCAGCATAACAAGGCTCCCAGTTCTCCATGGCCTGTCCTGCCTTTCTGGATTTTACACTTTTTTCAGATGGCCCTTTTGACCAGGCGGAAGTGAGACTTCATTGTAGTGCAGATTTCCTTTACAAGCTTGCTTGGTTGGTCAAAAGGTGCGTATGCGTTTTTTCCTGAATATATTCAGGAAAAAACGCATACGCCCTTTTTGGCCAAGTGCATCATTGTGGACGTTCTGCCTCTTTTCCGATGCTTTAAATGCAATTCCAGTCTACCTCCTGAAATCGGTTTCCTGCAATTCTGCCCCGCTTTCAAGTCCTCTTGACAGCCTTACTTCAGTATATTTTTGGATGATAGCTGTCATTTATAACTCTGCAGGTTTGTGAATTACAGTGCCCCTGAGCTCCTTTCTTCAACTCGCTTTCTTGTGAGCTGGCCGCAACACCGCAGGATTGCTTCAGGCCCTAATCTGGTTCCGGCACAGCATGCTGAGCCTTTGGTTAATTCCTCTGCCTGGTTGGAAATGAGAGTTAAATTTGCCCGTCCAGACACCTCCAGCTAGTCTCTCATTGGTTCTTCCTATTCCTGTTCATCTTCCTCAGAAATTGCAAATGGGCCAAACAGGAGGTTAAAGGCACTGACTCTCCAAGTCGGGAGAGTGTTTGTAAAGCGTCTGGAATGTTACACCCGAGTACCAGGGGACGAGAACTGAGACATATTGGAACACGTCTCCCGATCACACGGTTGATCATACTCTGGGTTCCACGTGCATGTTTTACCTGAAGGCAGAGTCCCTTAAACCTGGAGAGTTGAGACCCGTGGAATGGGTACCATGCAATATGACTTCAAAGGGTCTTCATTTGCTCACCGAACCTCTCCAATCCAATCACTGCTGCGTTTATGCCCCTGTACACACGCTTGATTTTCTTTCAGAGACATAGCAATCCATAGGTTTTAAGATACTTATTGTCAGGTACATTCTTAGGCGTTTAATATGGGGTGTTGAGTCCATTTCGTTGAGCAAGGAGTAGTTCTTGTCTATTCTATATTTGGCTTAAGGAACTTTATCTGTGCTCATTTCAATCTCTGGTTTGATGCAGTACCCCAACTCACCTTTCCCCTTAAGCAAGCATAAGTTGGTTTTCTAAATTTGAGACCCTGTTCTGTTTTGTAATCCAGTTCCTGTGTAGCCAAGTTTACATCCCGTGTATTAGTGATATCTTATGATGTTTCTTTTTCTGTGTGACTTATTTCAGTTAGAATCATCATACCTGAATCCACGCATTATGCTGTTACGGGCCTGATGACATAGATTTCATTGCTGAGTGATATTGCATTGTACGTAAGTACCACAACTTCTTTATCCATTTTTCACTTTCTGCGCTATTGAACTTGTACCGTAAACGAGGTTCTTGTAAACAGAGCCGTCCCAAACTTTGGGGTGGCTGTGTCTTTTTGATTTTAATTTCCCTAAGCTATAGGACCATAAGTGGAAGTGCCCTAGGCTCTGTTGCTTTGTTTTTTAGATGTTTCAGGAAACACCATACACCTCTCCCGAGTGGCTGTTGGCAATTTACATCCCGCCCATCAGCATAACAAGGCTCCCAGTTCTCCATGGCCTGTCCTGCCTTTCTGGATTTTACACTTTTTTCAGATGGCCCTTTTGACCGGGGGGAAGTGAGACTTCATTGTAGTGCAGATTTCCTTTACAAGCTTGCTTGGTTGGCCAAAAGGGGCGTATGCGTTTTTTCCTGAATATATTCAGGAAAAAACGCATACGCCCTTTTTGGCCAAGTGCATCATTGTGGACGTTCTGCCTCTTTTCCGATGCTTTAAATGCAATTCCAGTCTACCTCCTGAAATTGGTTTCCTGCAATTCTGCCCCGCTTTCAAGTCCTCTTGACAGCCTTACTTCAGTATATTTTTGGATGATAGCTGTCATTTATAACTCTGCAGGTTTGTGAATTACAGTGCCCCTGAGCTCCTTTCTTCAACTCGCTTTCTTGTGAGCTGGCCGCAACACCACAGGATTGCTTCAGGCCCTAATCTGGTTCCGGCACAGCATGCTGAACCTTTGGTTAATTCCTCTGCCTGGTGGGAAATGAGAGTTAAATTTGCCCGTCCAGACACCTCCAGCTAGTCTCTCATTGGTTCTTCCTATTCCTGTTCATCTTCCTCAGAAATTGCAAATGGGCCAAACAGGAGGTTAAAGGCACTGACTCTCCAAGTCGGGAGAGTGTTTGTAAAGCGTCTGGAATGTTACACCCGAGTACCAGGGGACGAGAATTGAGACATATTGGAACACGTCTCCCGATCACACGGTTGATCATACTCTGGGTTCCACGTGCATGTTTTAGCTGAAGGAAGAATCCCTTAAACCTGGAGAGTTGAGACCCGTGGAATGGGTACCATGCAATATGACTTCAAAGGGTCTTCATTTGCTCACCGAACCTCTCCAATCCTATCACTGCTGCGTTTATGCCCCTGTACACACGCTTGATTTTCTTTCAGAGACATAGCAATCCATAGGTTTTAAGATACTTACTAGTCAGGTACATTCTTAGGCGTTTAATATGGGGTGTTGAGTCCATTTCATTGAGCAAGGAGTAGTTCTTGTCTATTCTATATTTGGCTTAAGGAACTTTATCTGTGCTCATTTCAATCTCTGGTTTTATGCAGCACCCCAACTCACCTTTCCCCTTAAGCAAGCATAAGTTGGTTTTCTAAATTTGAGACCCTGTTCTGTTTTGTAATCCAGTTCCTGTGTAGCCAAGTTTACATCCCGTGTATTAGTGATATCTTATGATGTTTCTTTTTCTGTGTGACTTATTTCAGTTAGAATCATCATACCTGAATCCACTCATTATGCTGCTACGGGCCTGATGACATAGATTTCATTGCTGAGTGATATTGCATTGTACGTAAGTACCACAACTTCTTTATCCATTTTTCACTTTCTGCGCTATTGAACTTGTACCGTAAACGAGGTTCTTGTAAACAGAGCTGTCCCAAACTTTGGGGTGGCTGTGTCTTTTTGATTTTAATTTCCCTAAGCTATAGGATCATAAGTGGAAGTGCCCTAGGCTCTGTTGCTTTGTTTTTTAGATGTTTCAGGAAACACCATACACCTCTCCCGAGTGGCTGTTGGCAATTTTCATCCCGCCCATCAGCATAACAAGGCTCCCAGTTCTCCATGGCCTGTCCTGCCTTTCTGGATTTTACACTTTTTTCAGATGGCCCTTTTGACCAGGCGGAAGTGAGACTTCATTGTAGTGCAGATTTCCTTTACAAGCTTGCTTGGTTGGCCAAAAAGGGCGTATGCGTTTTTTCCTGAATATATTCAGGAAAAAACGCATACGCCCTTTTTGGCCAAGTGCATCATTGTGGACGTTCTGCCTCTTTTCCTATGCTTTAAATGCAATTCCAGTCTACCTCCTGAAATCGGTTTCCTGCAATTCTGCCCCGCTTTCAAGTCCTCTTGACAGCCTTACTTCAGTATATTTTTGGATGATAGCTGTCATTTATAACTCTGCAGGTTTGTGAATTACAGTGCCCCTGAGCTCCTTTCTTCAACTCGCTTTCTTGTGAGCTGGCCGCAACACCGCAGGATTGCTTCAGGCCCTAATCTGGTTCCGGCACAGCACGCTGAGCCTTTGGTTAATTCCTCTTCCTGGTGGGAAATGAGAGTTAAATTTGCCCGTCCAGACACCTCCACCTAGTCTCTCATTGGTTCTTCCTATTCCTGTTCATCTTCCTCAGAAATTGCAAATGGGCCAAACAGGAGGTTAAAGGCACTGACTCTCCAAGTCGGGAGAGTGTTAGTTAAGCGTCTGGAATGTTACACCCGAGTACCAGGGGACGAGAATTGAGACATATTGGAACACGTCTCCCGATCACACGGTTGATCATACTCTGGGTTCCACGTGCATGTTTTAGCTGAAGGAAGAATCCCTTAAACCTGGAGAGTTGAGACCCGTGGAATGGGTACCATGCAATATGACTTCAAAGGGTCTTCATTTGCTCACCGAACCTCTCCAATCCTATCACTGCTGCGTTTATGCCCCTGTACACACGCTTGATTTTCTTTCAGAGACATAGCAATCCATAGGTTTTAAGATACTTACTAGTCAGGTACATTCTTAGGCGTTTAATATGGGGTGTTGAGTCCATTTCATTGAGCAAGGAGTAGTTCTTGTCTATTCTATATTTGGCTTAAGGAACTTTATCTGTGCTCATTTCAATCTCTGGTTTTATGCAGCACCCCAACTCACCTTTCCCCTTAAGCAAGCATAAGTTGGTTTTCTAAATTTGAGACCCTGTTCTGTTTTGTAATCCAGTTCCTGTGTAGCCAAGTTTACATCCCATGTATTAATGATATCTTATGATGTTTCTTTTTCTGTGTGACTTATTTCAGTTAGAATCATCATACCTGAATCCACTCATTATGCTGCTACGGGCCTGATGACATAGATTTCATTGCTGAGTGATATTGCATTGTACGTAAGTACCACAACTTCTTTATCCATTTTTCACTTTCTGCGATATTGAACTTGTACCGTAAACGAGGTTCTTGTAAACAGAGCCGTCCCGAACTTTGGGGTGGCTGTGTCTTTTTGATTTTAATTTCCCTAAGCTATAGGACCATAAGTGGAAGTGCCCTAGGCTCTGTTGCTTTGTTTTTTAGATGTTTCAGGAAACACCATACACCTCTCCCGAGTGGCTGTTGGCAATTTACATCCCGCCCATCAGCATAACAAGGCTCCCAGTTCTCCATGGCCTGTCCTGCATTTCTGGATTTTACACTTTTTTCAGATGGCCCTTTTGACCGTGGGGAAGTGAGACTTCATTGTAGTGCAGATTTCCTTTGCAAGCTTGCTTGGTTGGCCAAAAAGGGCGTATGCGTTTTTTCCTGAATATATTCAGGAAAAAACGCATACGCCCTTTTTGGCCAAGTGCATCATTGTGGACGTTCTGCCTCTTTTCCTATGCTTTAAATGCAATTCCAGTCTACCTCCTGAAATCGGTTTCCTGCAATTCTGCCCCGCTTTCAAGTCCTCTTGGCAGCCTTACTTCAGTATATTTTTGGATGATAGCTGTCATTTATAACTCTGCAGGTTTGTGAATTACAGTGCCCCTGAGCTCCTTTCTTCAACTCGCTTTCTTGTGAGCTGGCCGCAACACCACAGGATTGCTTCAGGCCCTAATCTGGTTCCGGCACGGCACGCTGAGCCTTTGGTTAATTCCTCTTCCTGGTGGGAAATGAGAGTTAAATTTGCCCGTCCAGACACCTCCAGCTAGTCTCTCTTTGGTTCTCCCTATTCCTATACATCTTCCGCAGAAATTGCAAACTGGGCCAAACAGGAGGTTAAAGGCACTGACTCTCCAAGTCGGGAGATTGTTAGTAAAGCGTCTGGAATGTTGCACCCGAGTACCAGGGGACGAGAACTGAGACATATTGGAACACGTCTCCCGATCACACGGTTGATCATACTCTGGGTTCCACGTGCATGTTTTACCTGAAGGCAGAGTCCCTTAAACATGGAGAGTTGAGACCCGTGGAATGGGTACCATGCAATATGACTTCAAAGGGTATTCATTTGCTCACCGAACCTCTCCAATCCTATCACTGCTGCGTTTATGCCCCTGTACACACGCTTGATTTTCTTTCAGAGACATAGCAATCCATAGGTTTTAAGATACTTATTGTCAGGTACATTCTTAGGCGTTTAATATGGGCTGTTGAGTCCATTTCGTTGAGCAAGGAGTAGTTCTTGTCTATTCTATATTTGGCTTAAGGAACTTTATCTGTGCTCATTTCAATCTCTGGTTTGATGCAGCACCCCAACTCACCTTTCCCCTTAAGCAAGCATAAGTTGGTTTTCTAAATTTGAGACCCTGTTCTGTTTTGTAATCCAGTTCCTGTGTAGCCAAGTTTACATCCCGTGTATTAGTGATATCTTATGATGTTTCTTTTTCTGTGTGACTTATTTCAGTTAGAATCATCATACCTGAATCCACTCATTATGCTGCTACGGGCCTGATGACATAGATTTCATTGCTGAGTGATATTGCATTGTACGTAAGTACCACAACTTCTTTATCCATTTTTCACTTTCTGCGATATTGAACTTGTACCGTAAACGAGGTTCTTGTAAACAGAGCCGTCCCGAACTTTGGGGTGGCTGTGTCTTTTTGATTTTAATTTCCCTAAGCTATAGGACCATAAGTGGAAGTGCCCTAGGCTCTGTTGCTTTGTTTTTTAGATGTTTCAGGAAACACCATACACCTCTCCCGAGTGGCTGTTGGCAATTTACATCCCGCCCATCAGCATAACAAGGCTCCCAGTTCTCCATGGCCTGTCCTGCCTTTCTGGATTTTACACTTTTTTCAGATGGCCCTTTTGACCGGGGGGAAGTGAGACTTCATTGTAGTGCAGATTTCCTTTGCAAGCTTGCTTGGTTGGCCAAAAAGGGCGTATGCGTTTTTTCCTGAATATATTCAGGAAAAAACGCATACGCCCTTTTTGGCCAAGTGCATCATTGTGGACGTTCTGCCTCTTTTCCTATGCTTTAAATGCAATTCCAGTCTACCTCCTGAAATCGGTTTCCTGCAATTCTGCCCCGCTTTCAAGTCCTCTTGACAGCCGTACTTCAGTATATTTTTGGATGATAGCTGTCATTTATAACTCTGCAGGTTTGTGAATTACAGTGCCCCTGAGCTCCTTTCTTCAACTCGCTTTCTTGTGAGCTGGCCGCAACACCGCAGGATTGCTTCAGGCCCTAATCTGGTTCCGGCACAGCACGCTGAGCCTTTGGTTAATTCCTCTTCCTGGTGGGAAATGAGAGTTAAATTTGCCCGTCCAGACACCTCCACCTAGTCTCTCATTGGTTCTCCCTATTCCTGTTCATCTTCCTCAGAAATTGCAAATGGGCCAAACAGGAGGTTAAAGGCACTGACTCTCCAAGTCGGGAGAGTGTTAGTTAAGCGTCTGGAATGTTACACCCGAGTACCAGGGGACGAGAATTGAGACATATTGGAACACGTCTCCCGATCACACGGTTGATCATACTCTGGGTTCCACGTGCATGTTTTAGCTGAAGGAAGAATCCCTTAAACCTGGAGAGTTGAGACCCGTGGAATGGGTACCATGCAATATGACTTCAAAGGGTCTTCATTTGCTCACCGAACCTCTCCAATCCTATCACTGCTGCGTTTATGCCCCTGTACACACGCTTGATTTTCTTTCAGAGACATAGCAATCCGTAGGTTTTTAGATACTTACTAGTCAGGTACATTCTTAGGCGTTTAATATGGGGTGTTGAGTCCATTTCATTGAGCAAGGAGTAGTTCTTGTCTATTCCATATTTGGCTTAAGGAACTTTATCTGTGCTCATTTCAATCTCTGGTTTTATGCAGCACCCCAACTCACCTTTCCCCTTAAGCAAGCATAAGTTGGTTTTCTAAATTTGAGACCCTGTTCTGTTTTGTAATCCAGTTCCTGTGTAGCCAAGTTTACATCCCATGTATTAATGATATCTTATGATGTTTCTTTTTCTGTGTGACTTATTTCAGTTAGAATCATCATACCTGAATCCACTCATTATGCTGCTACGGGCCTGATGACATAGATTTCATTGCTGAGTGATATTGCATTGTACGTAAGTACCACAACTTCTTTATCCATTTTTCACTTTCTGCGCTATTGAACTTGTACCGTAAACGAGGTTCTTGTAAACAGAGCCGTCCCAAACTTTGGGGTGGCTGTGTCTTTTTGATTTTAATTTCCCTAAGCTATAGGACCATAAGTGGAAGTGCCCTAGGCTCTGTTGCTTTGTTTTTTAGATGTTTCAGGAAACACCATACACCTCTCCCGAGTGGCTGTTGGCAATTTACATCCCGCCCATCAGCATAACAAGGCTCCCAGTTCTCCATGGCCTGTCCTGCCTTTCTGGATTTTACACTTTTTTCAGATGGCCCTTTTGACCGGGGGGAAGTGAGACTTCATTGTAGTGCAGATTTCCTTTGCAAGCTTGCTTGGTTGGCCAAAAAGGGCGTATGCGTTTTTTCCTGAATATATTCAGGAAAAAACGCATACGCCCTTTTTGGCCAAGTGCATCATTGTGGACGTTCTGCCTCTTTTCCTATGCTTTAAATGCAATTCCAGTCTACCTCCTGAAATCGGTTTCCTGCAATTCTGCCCCGCTTTCAAGTCCTCTTGACAGTCTTACTTCAGTATATTTTTGGATGATAGCTGTCATTTATAACTCTGCAGGTTTGTGAATTACAGTGCCCCTGAGCTCCTTTCTTCAACTCGCTTTCTTGTGAGCTGGCCGCAACACCGCAGGATTGCTTCAGGCCCTAATCTGGTTCCGGCTCAGCACGCTGAGCCTTTGGTTAATTCCTCTTCCTGGTGGGAAATGAGAGTTAAATTTGCCCGTCCAGACACCTCCACCTAGTCTCTCATTGGTTCTTCCTATTCCTGTTCATCTTCCTCAGAAATTGCAAATGGGCCAAACAGGAGGTTAAAGGCACTGACTCTCCAAGTCAGGAGAGTATTAGTTAAGCGTCTGGAATGTTACACCCGAGTACCAGGGGACGAGAATTGAGACATATTGGAACACGTCTCCCGATCACACGGTTGATCATACTCTGGGTTCCACGTGCATGTTTTAGCTGAAGGAAGAATCCCTTAAACCTGGAGAGTTGAGACCCGTGGAATGGGTACCATGCAATATGACTTCAAAGGGTCTTCATTTGCTCACCGAACCTCTCCAATCCTATCACTGCTGCGTTTATGCGCCTGTACACACGCTTGATTTTCTTTCAGAGACATAGCAATCCATAGGTTTTAAGATACTTACTAGTCAGGTACATTCTTAGGCGTTTAATATGGGGTGTTGAGTCCATTTCATTGAGCAAGGAGTAGTTCTTGTCTATTCTATATTTGGCTTAAGGAACTTTATCTGTGCTCATTTAAATCTCTGGTTTTATGCAGCACCCCAACTCACCTTTCCCCTTAAGCAAGCATAAGTTGGTTTTCTAAATTTGAGACCCTGTTCTGTTTTGTAATCCAGTTCCTGTGTAGCCAAGTTTACATCCCGTGTATTAATGATATCTTATGATGTTTCTTTTTCTGTGTGACTTATTTCAGTTAGAATCATCATACCTGAATCCACTCATTATGCTGCTACGGGCCTGATGACATAGATTTCATTGCTGAGTGATATTGCATTGTACGTAAGTACCACCACTTCTTTATCCATTTTTCACTTTCTGCGATATTGAACTTGTACCGTAAACGAGGTTCTTGTAAACAGAGCCGTCCCGAACTTTGGGGTGGCTGTGTCTTTTTGATTTTAATTTCCCTAAGCTATAGGACCATAAGTGGAAGTGCCCTAGGCTCTGTTGCTTTGTTTTTTAGATGTTTCAGGAAACACCATACACCTCTCCCGAGTGGCTCTTGGCAATTTACATCCCGCCCATCAGCATAACAAGGCTCCCAGTTCTCCATGGCCTGTCCTGCCTTTCTGGATTTTACACTTTTTTCAGATGGCCCTTTTGACCGGGGGGAAGTGAGACTTCATTGTAGTGCAGATTTCCTTTGCAAGCTTGCTTGGTTGGCCAAAAAGGGCGTATGCGTTTTTTCCTGAATATATTCAGGAAAAAACGCATACGCCCTTTTTGGCCAAGTGCATCATTGTGGACGTTCTGCCTCTTTTCCTATGCTTTAAATGCAATTCCAGTCTACCTCCTGAAATCGGTTTCCTGCAATTCTGCCCCGCTTTCAAGTCCTCTTGGCAGCCTTACTTCAGTATATTTTTGGATGATAGCTGTCATTTATAACTCTGCAGGTTTGTGAATTACAGTGCCCCTGAGCTCCTTTCTTCAACTCGCTTTCTTGTGAGCTGGCCGCAACACTGCAGGATTGCTTCAGGCCCTAATCTGGTTCCGGCACGGCACGCTGAGCCTTTGGTTAATTCCTCTTCCTGGTGGGAAATGAGAGTTAAATTTGCCCGTCCAGACACCTCCAGCTAGTCTCTCATTGGTTCTCCCTATTCCTGTTCATCTTCCTCAGAAATTGCAAATGGGCCAAATAGGAGGTTAAAGGCACTGACTCTCCAAGTCGGGAGAGTGTTAGTAAAGCGTCTGGAATGTTGCACCCAAGTACCAAGGGACGAGAACTGAGACATATTGGAACACGCCTCCCGATCACACGGTTGATCATACTCTGGGTTCCACGTGCATGTTTTAGCTGAAGGAAGAATCCCTTAAACCTGGAGAGTTGAGACCCGTGGAATGGGTACCATGCAATATGACTTCAAAGGGTCTTCATTTGCTCACCGAACCTCTCCAATCCTATCACTGCTGCGTTTATGCCTCTGTACACACGCTTGATTCTCTTTCAGAGACATAGCAATCCATACGTTTTAAGATACTTACTAGTCAGGTACATTCTTAGGCGTTTAATATGGGCTGTTGAGTCCATTTCGTTGAGCAAGGAGTAGTTCTTGTCTATTCCATATTTGGCTTAAGGAACTTTATCTGTGCTCATTTCAATCTCTGGTTTTATGCAGCACCCCAACTCACCTTTCCCCTTAAGCAAGCATAAGTTTGTTTTCTAAATTTGAGACCCTGTTCTGTTTTGTAATCCAGTTCCTGTGTAGCCAAGTTTACATTCCGTGTATTAGTGATATCTTATGATGTTTCTTTTTCTGTGTGACTTATTTCAGTTAGAATCATCATACCTGAATCCACTCATTATGCTGCTATGGGCCTGATGACATAGATTTCATTGCTGAGTGATATTGCATTGTACGTAAGTACCACAACTTCTTTATCCATTTTTCACTTTCTGCGATATTGAACTTGTACCGTAAACGAGGTTCTTGTAAACAGAGCCGTCCCAAACTTTGGGGTGGCGGTGTCTTTTTGATTTTAATTTCCCAAGCTACAGGACCATAAGTGGAAGTGCCCTAGGCTCTGTTGCTTTGTTTTTTAGATGTTTCAGGAAACACCATACACCTCTCCCGAGTGGCTGTTGGCAATTTACATCCCGCCCATCAGCATAACAAGGCTCCCAGTTCTCCATGGCCTGTCCTGCCTTTCTGGATTTTACACTTTTTTCAGATGGCCCTTTTGACCAGGGGGAAGTGAGACTTCATTGTAGTGCAGATTTCCTTTGCAAGCTTGCTTGGTTGGCCAAAAAGGGCGTATGCGTTTTTTCTTGAATATATTCAGGAAAAAACGCATACGCCCTTTTTGGCCAAGTGCATCATTGTGGACGTTCTGCCTCTTTTCCTATGCTTTAAATGCAATTCCAGTCTACCTCCTGAAATCGGTTTCCTGCAATTCTGCCCCGCTTTCAAGTCCTCTTGACAGTCTTACTTCAGTATATTTTTGGATGATAGCTGTCATTTATAACTCTGCAGGTTTGTGAATTACAGTGCCCCTGAGCTCCTTTCTTCAACTCGCTTTCTTGTGAGCTGGCCGCAACACCGCAGGATTGCTTCAGGCCCTAATCTGGTTCCGGCTCAGCACGCTGAGCCTTTGGTTAATTCCTCTTCCTGGTGGGAAATGAGAGTTAAATTTGCCCGTCCAGACACCTCCACCTAGTCTCTCATTGGTTCTTCCTATTCCTGTTCATCTTCCTCAGAAATTGCAAATGGGCCAAACAGGAGGTTAAAGGCACTGACTCTCCAAGTCAGGAGAGTATTAGTTAAGCGTCTGGAATGTTACACCCGAGTACCAGGGGACGAGAATTGAGACATATTGGAACACGTCTCCCGATCACACGGTTGATCATACTCTGGGTTCCACGTGCATGTTTTAGCTGAAGGAAGAATCCCTTAAACCTGGAGAGTTGAGACCCGTGGAATGGGTACCATGCAATATGACTTCAAAGGGTCTTCATTTGCTCACCGAACCTCTCCAATCCTATCACTGCTGCGTTTATGCGCCTGTACACACGCTTGATTTTCTTTCAGAGACATAGCAATCCATAGGTTTTAAGATACTTACTAGTCAGGTACATTCTTAGGCGTTTAATATGGGGTGTTGAGTCCATTTCATTGAGCAAGGAGTAGTTCTTGTCTATTCTATATTTGGCTTAAGGAACTTTATCTGTGCTCATTTCAATCTCTGGTTTTATGCAGCACCCCAACTCACCTTTCCCCTTAAGCAAGCATAAGTTGGTTTTCTAAATTTGAGACCCTGTTCTGTTTTGTAATCCAGTTCCTGTGTAGCCAAGTTTACATCCCGTGTATTAATGATATCTTATGATGTTTCTTTTTCTGTGTGACTTATTTCAGTTAGAATCATCATACCTGAATCCACTCATTATGCTGCTACGGGCCTGATGACATAGATTTCATTTCTGAGTGATATTGCATTGTACGTAAGTACCACAACTTCTTTATCCATTTTTCACTTTCTGCGATATTGAACTTGTACCGTAAACGAGGTTCTTGTAAACAGAGCCGTCCCAAACTTTGGGGTGGCTGTGTCTTTTTGATTTTAATTTCCCTAAGCTATAGGACCATAAGTGGAAGTGCCCTAGGCTCTGTTGCTTTGTTTTTTAGATGTTTCAGGAAACACCATACACCTCTCCCGAGTGGCTGTTGGCAATTTACATCCCGCCCATCAGCATAACAAGGCTCCCAGTTCTCCATGGCCTGTCCTGCCTTTCTGGATTTTACACTTTTTTCAGATGGCCCTTTTGACCGTGGGGAAGTGAGACTTCATTGTAGTGCAGATTTCCTTTGCAAGCTTGCTTGGTTGGCCAAAAAGGGCGTATGCGTTTTTTCCTGAATATATTCAGGAAAAAACGCATACGCCCTTTTTGGCCAAGTGCATCATTGTGGACGTTCTGCCTCTTTTCCTATGCTTTAAATGCAATTCCAGTCTACCTCCTGAAATCGGTTTCCTGCAATTCTGCCCCGCTTTCAAGTCCTCTTGGCAGCCTTACTTCAGTATATTTTTGGACGATAGCTGTCATTTATAACTCTGCAGGTTTGTGAATTACAGTGCCCCTGAGCTCCTTTCTTCAACTCGGTTTCTTGTGAGCTGGCCGAAACACCGCAGGATTGCTTCAGGCCCTAATCTGGTTCCGGCACGGCACGCTGAGCCTTTGGTTAATTCCTCTTCCTGGTGGGAAATGACAATTAAATTTGCCCGTCCAGACACCTCCAGCTAGTCTCTCATTGGTTCTCCCTATTCCTGTTCATCTTCCTCAGAAATTGCAAATGGGCCAAACAGGAGGTTAAAGGCACTGACTCTCCAAGTCGGGAGAGTGTTAGTTAAGCGTCTGGAATGTTACACCCGAGTACCAGGGGACGAGAATTGAGACATATTGGAACACGTCTCCCCATCACACGGTTGATCATACTCTGGGTTCCACGTGCATGTTTTAGCTGAAGGAAGAATCCCTTAAACCTGGAGAGTTGAGACCCGTGGAATGGGTACCATGCAATATGACTTCAAAGGGTCTTCATTTGCTCACCGAACCTCTCCAATCCTATCACTGCTGCGTTTATGCCCCTGTACACACGCTTGATTTTCTTTCAGAGACATAGCAATCCATAGGTTTTAAGATACTTACTAGTCAGGTACATTCTTAGGCGTTTAATATGGGGTGTTGTGTCCATTTCGTTGAGCAAGGAGTAGTTCTTGTCTATTCCATAGTTGGCTTAAGGAACTTTATCTGTGCTCATTTCAATCTCTGGTTTGATGCAGTACCCCAACTCACCTTTCCCCTTAAGCAAGCATAAGTTGGTTTTCTAAATTTGAGACCCTGTTCTGTTTTGTAATCCAGTTCCTGTGTAGCCAAGTTTACATCCCGTGTATTAGTGATATCTTATGATGTTTCTTTTTCTGTGTGACTTATTTCAGTTAGAATCATCATACCTGAATCCACTCATTATGCTGCTACGGGCCTGATGACATAGATTTCATTGCTGAGTGATATTGCATTGTACGTAAGTACCACAACTTCTTTATCCATTTTTCACTTTCTGCGCTATTGAACTTGTACCGTAAACGAGGTTCTTGTAAACAGAGCCGTCCCAAACTTTGGGGTGGCTGTGTCTTTTTGATTTTAATTTCCCTAAGCTATAGGACCATAAGTGGAAGTGCCCTAGGCTCTGTTGCTTTGTTTTTTAGATGTTTCAGGAAACACCATACACCTCTCCCGAGTGGCTGTTGGCAATTTACATCCCGCCCATCAGCATAACAAGGCTCCCAGTTCTCCATGGCCTGTCCTGCCTTTCTGGATTTTACACTTTTTTCAGATGGCCCTTTTGACCGGGGGGAAGTGAGACTTCATTGTAGTGCAGATTTCCTTTACAAGCTTGCTTGGTTGGCCAAAAAGGGCGTATGCGTTTTTTCCTGAATATATTCAGGAAAAAACGCATACGCCCTTTTTGGCCAAGTGCATCATTGTGGACGTTCTGCCTCTTTTCCTATGCTTTAAATGCAATTCCAGTCTACCTCCTGAAATCGGTTTCCTGCAATTCTGCCCCGCTTTCAAGTCCTCCTGACAGCCTTACTTCAGTATATTTTTGGATGATAGCTGTCATTTATAACTCTGCAGGTTTGTGAATTACAGTGCCCCTGAGCTCCTTTCTTCAACTCGCTTTCTTGTGAGCTGGCCGCAACACTGCAGGATTGCTTCAGGCCCTAATCTGGTTCCGGCACAGCATGCTGAGCCTTTGGTTAATTCCTCTTCCTGGTGGGAAATGAGAGTTAAATTTGCCCGTCCAGACACCTCCACCTAGTCTCTCATTGGTTCTCCCTATTCCTGTTCATCTTCCGCAGAAATTGCAAATGGGCCAAACAGGTGTTTAAAGGCACTGACTCTCCAAGTCGGGAGAGTGTTAGTAAAGCGTCTGGAATGTTACACCCGAGTACCAGGGGACGAGAATTGAGACATATTGGAACACGTCTCCCGATCACACGGTTGATCATACTCTGGGTTCCACGTGCATGTTTTACCTGAAGGAAGAATCCCTTAAACCTGGAGAGTTGAGACCCGTGGAATGGGTACCAAGCAATATGACTTCAAAGGGTCTTCATTTGCTCACCGAACCTCTCCAATCCTATCACTGCTGCGTTTATGCCCCTGTACACACGCTTGATTCTCTTTCAGAGACATAGCAATCCATAGGTTTTAAGATACTTACTAGTCAGGTACATTCTTAGGCGTTTAATATGGGCTGTTGAGTCCATTTCGTTGAGCAAGGAGTAGTTCTTGTCTATTCCATATTTGGCTTAAGGAACTTTATCTGTGCTCATTTCAATCTCTGGTTTTATGCAGCACCCCAACTCACCTTTCCCCTTAAGCAAGCATAAGTTGGTTTTCTAAATTTGAGACCCTGTTCTGTTTTGTAATCCAGTTCCTGTGTAGCCAAGTTTACATTCCGTGTATTAGTGATATCTTATGATGTTTCTTTTTCTGTGTGACTTATTTCAGTTAGAATCATCATACCTGAATCCACTCATTATGCTGCTATGGGCCTGATGACATAGATTTCATTGCTGAGTGATATTGCATTGTACGTAAGTACCACAACTTCTTTATCCATTTTTCACTTTCTGCGATATTGAACTTGTACCGTAAACGAGGTTCTTGTAAACAGAGCCGTCCCAAACTTTGGGGTGGCTGTGTCTTTTTGATTTTAATTTCCCTAAGCTATAGGACCATAAGTGGAAGTGCCCTAGGCTCTGTTGCTTTGTTTTTTAGATGTTTCAGGAAACACCATACACCTCTCCCGAGTGGCTGTTGGCAATTTACATCCCGCCCATCAGCATAACAAGGCTCCCAGTTCTCCATGGCCTGTCCTGCCTTTCTGGATTTTACACTTTTTTCAGATGGCCCTTTTGACCGGGGGGAAGTGAGACTTCATTGTAGTGCAGATTTCCTTTACAAGCTTGCTTGGTTGGCCAAAAAGGGCGTATGCGTTTTTTCCTGAATATATTCAGGAAAAAACGCATACGCCCTTTTTGGCCAAGTGCATCATTGTGGACGTTCTGCCTCTTTTCCTATGCTTTAAATGCAATTCCAGTCTACCTCCTGAAATCGGTTTCCTGCAATTCTGCCCCGCTTTCAAGTCCTCCTGACAGCCTTACTTCAGTATATTTTTGGATGATAGCTGTCATTTATAACTCTGCAGGTTTGTGAATTACAGTGCCCCTGAGCTCCTTTCTTCAACTCGCTTTCTTGTGAGCTGGCCGCAACACTGCAGGATTGCTTCAGGCCCTAATCTGGTTCCGGCACAGCATGCTGAGCCTTTGGTTAATTCCTCTTCCTGGTGGGAAATGAGAGTTAAATTTGCCCGTCCAGACACCTCCACCTAGTCTCTCATTGGTTCTCCCTATTCCTGTTCATCTTCCGCAGAAATTGCAAATGGGCCAAACAGGTGTTTAAAGGCACTGACTCTCCAAGTCGGGAGAGTGTTAGTAAAGCGTCTGGAATGTTACACCCGAGTACCAGGGGACGAGAATTGAGACATATTGGAACACGTCTCCCGATCACACGGTTGATCATACTCTGGGTTCCACGTGCATGTTTTACCTGAAGGAAGAATCCCTTAAACCTGGAGAGTTGAGACCCGTGGAATGGGTACCAAGCAATATGACTTCAAAGGGTCTTCATTTGCTCACCGAACCTCTCCAATCCTATCACTGCTGCGTTTATGCCCCTGTACACACGCTTGATTCTCTTTCAGAGACATAGCAATCCATAGGTTTTAAGATACTTACTAGTCAGGTACATTCTTAGGCGTTTAATATGGGCTGTTGAGTCCATTTCGTTGAGCAAGGAGTAGTTCTTGTCTATTCCATATTTGGCTTAAGGAACTTTATCTGTGCTCATTTCAATCTCTGGTTTTATGCAGCACCCCAACTCACCTTTCCCCTTAAGCAAGCATAAGTTGGTTTTCTAAATTTGAGACCCTGTTCTGTTTTGTAATCCAGTTCCTGTGTAGCCAAGTTTACATTCCGTGTATTAGTGATATCTTATGATGTTTCTTTTTCTGTGTGACTTATTTCAGTTAGAATCATCATACCTGAATCCACTCATTATGCTGCTATGGGCCTGATGACATAGATTTCATTGCTGAGTGATATTGCATTGTACGTAAGTACCACAACTTCTTTATCCATTTTTCACTTTCTGCGATATTGAACTTGTACCGTAAACGAGGTTCTTGTAAACAGAGCCGTCCCAAACTTTGGGGTGGCTGTGTCTTTCTGATTTTAATTTCCCAAGCTACAGGACCATAAGTGGAAGTGCCCTAGGCTCTGTTGCTTTGTTTTTTAGATGTTTCAGGAAACACCATACACCTCTCCCGAGTGGCTGTTGGCAATTTACATCCCGCCCATCAGCATAACAAGGCTCCCAGTTCTCCATGGCCTGTCCTGCCTTTCTGGATTTTACACTTTTTTCAGATGGCCCTTTTGACCGGGGGGAAGTGAGACTTCATTGTAGTGCAGATTTCCTTTGCAAGCTTGCTTGGTTGGCCAAAAAGGGCGTATGCGTTTTTTCCTGAATATATTCAGGAAAAAACGCATACGCCCTTTTTGGCCAAGTGCATCATTGTGGACGTTCTGCCTCTTTTCCTATGCTTTAAATGCAATTCCAGTCTACCTCCTGAAATCGGTTTCCTGCAATTCTGCCCCGCTTTCAAGTCCTCTTGACAGTCTTACTTCAGTATATTTTTGGATGATAGCTGTCATTTATAACTCTGCAGGTTTGTGAATTACAGTGCCCCTGAGCTCCTTTCTTCAACTCGCTTTCTTGTGAGCTGGCCGCAACACCGCAGGATTGCTTCAGGCCCTAATCTGGTTCCGGCTCAGCACGCTGAGCCTTTGGTTAATTCCTCTTCCTGGTGGGAAATGAGAGTTAAATTTGCCCGTCCAGACACCTCCACCTAGTCTCTCATTGGTTCTTCCTATTCCTGTTCATCTTCCTCAGAAATTGCAAATGGGCCAAACAGGAGGTTAAAGGCACTGACTCTCCAAGTCAGGAGAGTATTAGTTAAGCGTCTGGAATGTTACACCCGAGTACCAGGGGACGAGAATTGAGACATATTGGAACACGTCTCCCGATCACACGGTTGATCATACTCTGGGTTCCACGTGCATGTTTTAGCTGAAGGAAGAATCCCTTAAACCTGGAGAGTTGAGACCCGTGGAATGGGTACCATGCAATATGACTTCAAAGGGTCTTCATTTGCTCACCGAACCTCTCCAATCCTATCACTGCTGCGTTTATGCGCCTGTACACACGCTTGATTTTCTTTCAGAGACATAGCAATCCATAGGTTTTAAGATACTTACTAGTCAGGTACATTCTTAGGCGTTTAATATGGGGTGTTGAGTCCATTTCATTGAGCAAGGAGTAGTTCTTGTCTATTCTATATTTGGCTTAAGGAACTTTATCTGTGCTCATTTAAATCTCTGGTTTTATGCAGCACCCCAACTCACCTTTCCCCTTAAGCAAGCATAAGTTGGTTTTCTAAATTTGAGACCCTGTTCTGTTTTGTAATCCAGTTCCTGTGTAGCCAAGTTTACATCCCGTGTATTAATGATATCTTATGATGTTTCTTTTTCTGTGTGACTTATTTCAGTTAGAATCATCATACCTGAATCCACTCATTATGCTGCTACGGGCCTGATGACATAGATTTCATTGCTGAGTGATATTGCATTGTACGTAAGTACCACCACTTCTTTATCCATTTTTCACTTTCTGCGATATTGAACTTGTACCGTAAACGAGGTTCTTGTAAACAGAGCCGTCCCGAACTTTGGGGTGGCTGTGTCTTTTTGATTTTAATTTCCCTAAGCTATAGGACCATAAGTGGAAGTGCCCTAGGCTCTGTTGCTTTGTTTTTTAGATGTTTCAGGAAACACCATACACCTCTCCCGAGTGGCTCTTGGCAATTTACATCCCGCCCATCAGCATAACAAGGCTCCCAGTTCTCCATGGCCTGTCCTGCCTTTCTGGATTTTACACTTTTTTCAGATGGCCCTTTTGACCGGGGGGAAGTGAGACTTCATTGTAGTGCAGATTTCCTTTGCAAGCTTGCTTGGTTGGCCAAAAAGGGCGTATGCGTTTTTTCCTGAATATATTCAGGAAAAAACGCATACGCCCTTTTTGGCCAAGTGCATCATTGTGGACGTTCTGCCTCTTTTCCTATGCTTTAAATGCAATTCCAGTCTACCTCCTGAAATCGGTTTCCTGCAATTCTGCCCCGCTTTCAAGTCCTCTTGGCAGCCTTACTTCAGTATATTTTTGGATGATAGCTGTCATTTATAACTCTGCAGGTTTGTGAATTACAGTGCCCCTGAGCTCCTTTCTTCAACTCGCTTTCTTGTGAGCTGGCCGCAACACTGCAGGATTGCTTCAGGCCCTAATCTGGTTCCGGCACGGCACGCTGAGCCTTTGGTTAATTCCTCTTCCTGGTGGGAAATGAGAGTTAAATTTGCCCGTCCAGACACCTCCAGCTAGTCTCTCATTGGTTCTCCCTATTCCTGTTCATCTTCCTCAGAAATTGCAAATGGGCCAAATAGGAGGTTAAAGGCACTGACTCTCCAAGTCGGGAGAGTGTTAGTAAAGCGTCTGGAATGTTGCACCCAAGTACCAAGGGACGAGAACTGAGACATATTGGAACACGCCTCCCGATCACACGGTTGATCATACTCTGGGTTCCACGTGCATGTTTTAGCTGAAGGAAGAATCCCTTAAACCTGGAGAGTTGAGACCCGTGGAATGGGTACCATGCAATATGACTTCAAAGGGTCTTCATTTGCTCACCGAACCTCTCCAATCCTATCACTGCTGCGTTTATGCCTCTGTACACACGCTTGATTCTCTTTCAGAGACATAGCAATCCATACGTTTTAAGATACTTACTAGTCAGGTACATTCTTAGGCGTTTAATATGGGCTGTTGAGTCCATTTCGTTGAGCAAGGAGTAGTTCTTGTCTATTCCATATTTGGCTTAAGGAACTTTATCTGTGCTCATTTCAATCTCTGGTTTTATGCAGCACCCCAACTCACCTTTCCCCTTAAGCAAGCATAAGTTTGTTTTCTAAATTTGAGACCCTGTTCTGTTTTGTAATCCAGTTCCTGTGTAGCCAAGTTTACATTCCGTGTATTAGTGATATCTTATGATGTTTCTTTTTCTGTGTGACTTATTTCAGTTAGAATCATCATACCTGAATCCACTCATTATGCTGCTATGGGCCTGATGACATAGATTTCATTGCTGAGTGATATTGCATTGTACGTAAGTACCACAACTTCTTTATCCATTTTTCACTTTCTGCGATATTGAACTTGTACCGTAAACGAGGTTCTTGTAAACAGAGCCGTCCCAAACTTTGGGGTGGCGGTGTCTTTTTGATTTTAATTTCCCAAGCTACAGGACCATAAGTGGAAGTGCCCTAGGCTCTGTTGCTTTGTTTTTTAGATGTTTCAGGAAACACCATACACCTCTCCCGAGTGGCTGTTGGCAATTTACATCCCGCCCATCAGCATAACAAGGCTCCCAGTTCTCCATGGCCTGTCCTGCCTTTCTGGATTTTACACTTTTTTCAGATGGCCCTTTTGACCAGGGGGAAGTGAGACTTCATTGTAGTGCAGATTTCCTTTGCAAGCTTGCTTGGTTGGCCAAAAAGGGCGTATGCGTTTTTTCTTGAATATATTCAGGAAAAAACGCATACGCCCTTTTTGGCCAAGTGCATCATTGTGGACGTTCTGCCTCTTTTCCTATGCTTTAAATGCAATTCCAGTCTACCTCCTGAAATCGGTTTCCTGCAATTCTGCCCCGCTTTCAAGTCCTCTTGACAGTCTTACTTCAGTATATTTTTGGATGATAGCTGTCATTTATAACTCTGCAGGTTTGTGAATTACAGTGCCCCTGAGCTCCTTTCTTCAACTCGCTTTCTTGTGAGCTGGCCGCAACACCGCAGGATTGCTTCAGGCCCTAATCTGGTTCCGGCTCAGCACGCTGAGCCTTTGGTTAATTCCTCTTCCTGGTGGGAAATGAGAGTTAAATTTGCCCGTCCAGACACCTCCACCTAGTCTCTCATTGGTTCTTCCTATTCCTGTTCATCTTCCTCAGAAATTGCAAATGGGCCAAACAGGAGGTTAAAGGCACTGACTCTCCAAGTCAGGAGAGTATTAGTTAAGCGTCTGGAATGTTACACCCGAGTACCAGGGGACGAGAATTGAGACATATTGGAACACGTCTCCCGATCACACGGTTGATCATACTCTGGGTTCCACGTGCATGTTTTAGCTGAAGGAAGAATCCCTTAAACCTGGAGAGTTGAGACCCGTGGAATGGGTACCATGCAATATGACTTCAAAGGGTCTTCATTTGCTCACCGAACCTCTCCAATCCTATCACTGCTGCGTTTATGCGCCTGTACACACGCTTGATTTTCTTTCAGAGACATAGCAATCCATAGGTTTTAAGATACTTACTAGTCAGGTACATTCTTAGGCGTTTAATATGGGGTGTTGAGTCCATTTCATTGAGCAAGGAGTAGTTCTTGTCTATTCTATATTTGGCTTAAGGAACTTTATCTGTGCTCATTTCAATCTCTGTTTTATGCAGCACCCCAACTCACCTTTCCCCTTAAGCAAGCATAAGTTGGTTTTCTAAATTTGAGACCCTGTTCTGTTTTGTAATCCAGTTCCTGTGTAGCCAAGTTTACATCCCGTGTATTAATGGATATCTTATGATGTTTCTTTTTCTGTGTGACTTATTTCAGTTAGAATCATCATACCTGAATCCACTCATTATGCTGCTACGGGCCTGATGACATAGATTTCATTGCTGAGTGATATTGCATTGTACGTAAGTACCACAACTTCTTTATCCATTTTTCACTTTCTGCGATATTGAACTTGTACCGTAAACGAGGTTCTTGTAAACAGAGCCGTCCCGAACGTTGGGGTGGCTGTGTCTTTTTGATTTTAATTTCCCTAAGCTATAGGACCATAAGTGGAAGTGCCCTAGGCTCTGTTGCTTTGTTTTTTAGATGTTTCAGGAAACACCATACACCTCTCCCGAGTGGCTGTTGGCAATTTACATCCCGCCCATCAGCATAACAAGGCTCCCAGTTCTCCATGGCCTGTCCTGCCTTTCTGGATTTTACACTTTTTTCAGATGGCCCTTTTGACCGGGGGGAAGTGAGACTTCATTGTAGTGCAGATTTCCTTTGCAAGCTTGCTTGGTTGGCCAAAAAGGGCGTATGCGTTTTTTCCTGAATATATTCAGGAAAAAACGCATACGCCCTTTTTGGCCAAGTGCATCATTGTGGACGTTCTGCCTCTTTTCCTATGCTTTAAATGCAATTCCAGTCTACCTCCTGAAATCGGTTTCCTGCAATTCTGCCCCGCTTTCAAGTCCTCTTGACAGCCGTACTTCAGTATATTTTTGGATGATAGCTGTCATTTATAACTCTGCAGGTTTGTGAATTACAGTGCCCCTGAGCTCCTTTCTTCAACTCGCTTTCTTGTGAGCTGGCCGCAACACCGCAGGATTGCTTCAGGCCCTAATCTGGTTCCGACACAGCACGCTGAGCCTTTGGTTAATTCCTCTTCCTGGTGGGAAATGAGAGTTAAATTTGCCCGTCCAGACACCTCCACCTAGTCTCTCATTGGTTCTTCCTATTCCTGTTCATCTTCCTCAGAAATTGCAAATGGGCCAAACAGGAGGTTAAAGGCACTGACTCTCCAAGTCGGGAGAGTGTTAGTTAAGTGTCTGGAATGTTACACCCGAGTACCAGGGGACGAGAATTGAGACATATTGGAACACGTCTCCTGATCACACGGTTGATCATACTCTGGGTTCCACGTGCATGTTTTAGCTGAAGGAAGAATCCCTTAAACCTGGAGAGTTGAGACCCGTGGAATGGGTACCATGCAATATGACTTCAAAGGGTCTTCATTTGCTCACCGAACCTCTCCAATCCTATCACTGCTGCGTTTATGCCCCTGTACACACGCTTGATTTTCTTTCAGAGACATAGCAATCCGTAGGTTTTAAGATACTTACTAGTCAGGTACATTCTTAGGCGTTTAATATGGGGTGTTGAGTCCATTTCATTGAGCAAGGAGTAGTTCTTGTCTATTCTATATTTGGCTTAAGGAACTTTATCTGTGCTCATTTCAATCTCTGGTTTTATGCAGCACCCCAACTCACCTTTCCCCTTAAGCAAGCATAAGTTGGTTTTCTAAATTTGAGACCCTGTTCTGTTTTGTAATCCAGTTCCTGTGTAGCCAAGTATACATCCCATGTATTAATGATATCTTATGATGTTTCTTTTTCTGTGTGACTTATTTCAGTTAGAATCATCATACCTGAATCCACTCATTATGCTGCTACGGGCCTGATGACATAGATTTCATTGCTGAGTGATATTGCATTGTACGTAAGTACCACAACTTCTTTATCCATTTTTCACTTTCTGCGCTATTGAACTTGTACCGTAAACGAGGTTCTTGTAAACAGAGCCGTCCCAAACTTTGGGGTGGCTGTGTCTTTTTGATTTTAATTTCCCTAAGCTATAGGACCATAAGTGGAAGTGCCCTAGGCTCTGTTGCTTTGTTTTTTAGATGTTTCAGGAAACACCATACACCTCTCCCGAGTGGCTGTTGGCAATTTACATCCCGCCCATCAGCATAACAAGGCTCCCAGTTCTCCATGGCCTGTCCTGCCTTTCTGGATTTTACACTTTTTTCAGATGGCCCTTTTGACCGTGGGGAAGTGAGACTTCATTGTAGTGCAGATTTCCTTTGCAAGCTTGCTTGGTTGGCCAAAAAGGGCGTATGCGTTTTTTCCTGAATATATTCAGGAAAAAACGCATACGCCCTTTTTGGCCAAGTGCATCATTGTGGACGTTCTGCCTCTTTTCCTATGCTTTAAATGCAATTCCAGTCTACCTCCTGAAATCGGTTTCCTGCAATTCTGCCCCGCTTTCAAGTCCTCTTGGCAGCCTTACTTCAGTATATTTTTGGATGATAGCTGTCATTTATAACTCTGCAGGTTTGTGAATTACAGTGCCCCTGAGCTCCTTTCTTCAACTCGCTTTCTTGTGAGCTGGCCGCAACACTGCAGGATTGCTTCAGGCCCTAATCTGGTTCCGGCACGGCACGCTGAGCCTTTGGTTAATTCCTCTTCCTGGTGGGAAATGAGAGTTAAATTTGCCCGTCCAGACACCTCCAGCTAGTCTCTCATTGGTTCTCCCTATTCCTGTTCATCTTCCTCAGAAATTGCAAATGGGCCAAAGAGGAGGTTAAAGGCACTGACTCTCCAAGTCAGGAGAGTGTTAGTAAAGCGTCTGGAATGTTGCACCCAAGTACCAAGGGACGAGAACTGAGACATATTGGAACACGCCTCCCGATCACACGGTTGATCATACTCTGGGTTCCACGTGCATGTTTTAGCTGAAGGAAGAATCCCTTAAACCTGGAGAGTTGAGACCCGTGGAATGGGTACCATGCAATATGACTTCAAAGGGTCTTCATTTGCTCACCGAACCTCTCCAATCCTATCACTGCTGCGTTTATGCCTCTGTACACACGCTTGATTCTCTTTCAGAGACATAGCAATCCATAGGTTTTAAGATACTTACTAGTCAGGTACATTCTTAGGCGTTTAATATGGGGTGTTGAGTCCATTTCGTTGAGCAAGGAGTAGTTCTTGTCTATTCCATATTTGGCTTAAGGAACTTTATCTGTGCTCATTTCAATCTCTGGTTTTATGCAGCACCCCAACTCACCTTTCCCCTTAAGCAAGCATAAGTTGGTTTTCTAAATTTGAGACCCTGTTCTGTTTTGTAATCCAGTTCCTGTGTAGCCAAGTTTACATTCCCTGTATTAGTGATATCTTATGATGTTTCTTTTTCTGTGTGACTTATTTCAGTTAGAATCATCATACCTGAATCCACTCATTATGCTGCTATGGGCCTGATGACATAGATTTCATTGCTGAGTGATATTGCATTGTACGTAAGTACCACAACTTCTTTATCCATTTTTCACTTTCTGCGATATTGAACTTGTACCGTAAACGAGGTTCTTGTAAACAGAGCCGTCCCAAACTTTGGGGTGGCTGTGTCTTTTTGATTTTAATTTCCCAAGCTACAGGACCATAAGTGGAAGTGCCCTAGGCTCTGTTGCTTTGTTTTTTAGATGTTTCAGGAAACACCATACACCTCTCCCGAGTGGCTGTTGGCAATTTACATCCCGCCCATCAGCATAACAAGGCTCCCAGTTCTCCATGGCCTGTCCTGCCTTTCTGGATTTTACACTTTTTTCAGATGGCCCTTTTGACCAGGGGGAAGTGAGACTTCATTGTAGTGCAGATTTCCTTTGCAAGCTTGCTTGGTTGGCCAAAAAGGGCGTATGCGTTTTTTCTTGAATATATTCAGGAAAAAACGCATACGCCCTTTTTGGCCAAGTGCATCATTGTGGACGTTCTGCCTCTTTTCCTATGCTTTAAATGCAATTCCAGTCTACCTCCTGAAATCGGTTTCCTGCAATTCTGCCCCGCTTTCAAGTCCTCTTGACAGTCTTACTTCAGTATATTTTTGGATGATAGCTGTCATTTATAACTCTGCAGGTTTGTGAATTACAGTGCCCCTGAGCTCCTTTCTTCAACTCGCTTTCTTGTGAGCTGGCCGCAACACCGCAGGATTGCTTCAGGCCCTAATCTGGTTCCGGCTCAGCACGCTGAGCCTTTGGTTAATTCCTCTTCCTGGTGGGAAATGAGAGTTAAATTTGCCCGTCCAGACACCTCCACCTAGTCTCTCATTGGTTCTTCCTATTCCTGTTCATCTTCCTCAGAAATTGCAAATGGGCCAAACAGGAGGTTAAAGGCACTGACTCTCCAAGTCAGGAGAGTATTAGTTAAGCGTCTGGAATGTTACACCCGAGTACCAGGGGACGAGAATTGAGACATATTGGAACACGTCTCCCGATCACACGGTTGATCATACTCTGGGTTCCACGTGCATGTTTTAGCTGAAGGAAGAATCCCTTAAACCTGGAGAGTTGAGACCCGTGGAATGGGTACCATGCAATATGACTTCAAAGGGTCTTCATTTGCTCACCGAACCTCTCCAATCCTATCACTGCTGCGTTTATGCGCCTGTACACACGCTTGATTTTCTTTCAGAGACATAGCAATCCATAGGTTTTAAGATACTTACTAGTCAGGTACATTCTTAGGCGTTTAATATGGGGTGTTGAGTCCATTTCATTGAGCAAGGAGTAGTTCTTGTCTATTCTATATTTGGCTTAAGGAACTTTATCTGTGCTCATTTCAATCTCTGGTTTTATGCAGCACCCCAACTCACCTTTCCCCTTAAGCAAGCATAAGTTGGTTTTCTAAATTTGAGACCCTGTTCTGTTTTGTAATCCAGTTCCTGTGTAGCCAAGTTTACATCCCGTGTATTAATGATATCTTATGATGTTTCTTTTTCTGTGTGACTTATTTCAGTTAGAATCATCATACCTGAATCCACTCATTATGCTGCTACGGGCCTGATGACATAGATTTCATTGCTGAGTGATATTGCATTGTACGTAAGTACCACAACTTCTTTATCCATTTTTCACTTTCTGCGATATTGAACTTGTACCGTAAACGAGGTTCTTGTAAACAGAGCCGTCCCAAACTTTGGGGTGGCTGTGTCTTTTTGATTTTAATTTCCCTAAGCTATAGGACCATAAGTGGAAGTGCCCTAGGCTCTGTTGCTTTGTTTTTTAGATGTTTCAGGAAACACCATACACCTCTCCCGAGTGGCTGTTGGCAATTTACATCCCGCCCATCAGCATAACAAGGCTCCCAGTTCTCCATGGCCTGTCCTGCCTTTCTGGATTTTACACTTTTTTCAGATGGCCCTTTTGACCGTGGGGAAGTGAGACTTCATTGTAGTGCAGATTTCCTTTGCAAGCTTGCTTGGTTGGCCAAAAAGGGCGTATGCGTTTTTTCCTGAATATATTCAGGAAAAAACGCATACGCCCTTTTTGGCCAAGTGCATCATTGTGGACGTTCTGCCTCTTTTCCTATGCTTTAAATGCAATTCCAGTCTACCTCCTGAAATCGGTTTCCTGCAATTCTGCCCCGCTTTCAAGTCCTCTTGGCAGCCTTACTTCAGTATATTTTTGGACGATAGCTGTCATTTATAACTCTGCAGGTTTGTGAATTACAGTGCCCCTGAGCTCCTTTCTTCAACTCGGTTTCTTGTGAGCTGGCCGAAACACCGCAGGATTGCTTCAGGCCCTAATCTGGTTCCGGCACGGCACGCTGAGCCTTTGGTTAATTCCTCTTCCTGGTGGGAAATGACAATTAAATTTGCCCGTCCAGACACCTCCAGCTAGTCTCTCATTGGTTCTCCCTATTCCTGTTCATCTTCCTCAGAAATTGCAAATGGGCCAAACAGGAGGTTAAAGGCACTGACTCTCCAAGTCGGGAGAGTGTTAGTTAAGCGTCTGGAATGTTACACCCGAGTACCAGGGGACGAGAATTGAGACATATTGGAACACGTCTCCCCATCACACGGTTGATCATACTCTGGGTTCCACGTGCATGTTTTAGCTGAAGGAAGAATCCCTTAAACCTGGAGAGTTGAGACCCGTGGAATGGGTACCATGCAATATGACTTCAAAGGGTCTTCATTTGCTCACCGAACCTCTCCAATCCTATCACTGCTGCGTTTATGCCCCTGTACACACGCTTGATTTTCTTTCAGAGACATAGCAATCCATAGGTTTTAAGATACTTACTAGTCAGGTACATTCTTAGGCGTTTAATATGGGGTGTTGTGTCCATTTCGTTGAGCAAGGAGTAGTTCTTGTCTATTCCATAGTTGGCTTAAGGAACTTTATCTGTGCTCATTTCAATCTCTGGTTTGATGCAGTACCCCAACTCACCTTTCCCCTTAAGCAAGCATAAGTTGGTTTTCTAAATTTGAGACCCTGTTCTGTTTTGTAATCCAGTTCCTGTGTAGCCAAGTTTACATCCCGTGTATTAGTGATATCTTATGATGTTTCTTTTTCTGTGTGACTTATTTCAGTTAGAATCATCATACCTGAATCCACTCATTATGCTGCTACGGGCCTGATGACATAGATTTCATTGCTGAGTGATATTGCATTGTACGTAAGTACCACAACTTCTTTATCCATTTTTCACTTTCTGCGCTATTGAACTTGTACCGTAAACGAGGTTCTTGTAAACAGAGCCGTCCCAAACTTTGGGGTGGCTGTGTCTTTTTGATTTTAATTTCCCTAAGCTATAGGACCATAAGTGGAAGTGCCCTAGGCTCTGTTGCTTTGTTTTTTAGATGTTTCAGGAAACACCATACACCTCTCCCGAGTGGCTGTTGGCAATTTACATCCCGCCCATCAGCATAACAAGGCTCCCAGTTCTCCATGGCCTGTCCTGCCTTTCTGGATTTTACACTTTTTTCAGATGGCCCTTTTGACCGGGGGGAAGTGAGACTTCATTGTAGTGCAGATTTCCTTTACAAGCTTGCTTGGTTGGCCAAAAAGGGCGTATGCGTTTTTTCCTGAATATATTCAGGAAAAAACGCATACGCCCTTTTTGGCCAAGTGCATCATTGTGGACGTTCTGCCTCTTTTCCTATGCTTTAAATGCAATTCCAGTCTACCTCCTGAAATCGGTTTCCTGCAATTCTGCCCCGCTTTCAAGTCCTCCTGACAGCCTTACTTCAGTATATTTTTGGATGATAGCTGTCATTTATAACTCTGCAGGTTTGTGAATTACAGTGCCCCTGAGCTCCTTTCTTCAACTCGCTTTCTTGTGAGCTGGCCGCAACACTGCAGGATTGCTTCAGGCCCTAATCTGGTTCCGGCACAGCATGCTGAGCCTTTGGTTAATTCCTCTTCCTGGTGGGAAATGAGAGTTAAATTTGCCCGTCCAGACACCTCCACCTAGTCTCTCATTGGTTCTCCCTATTCCTGTTCATCTTCCGCAGAAATTGCAAATGGGCCAAACAGGTGTTTAAAGGCACTGACTCTCCAAGTCGGGAGAGTGTTAGTAAAGCGTCTGGAATGTTACACCCGAGTACCAGGGGACGAGAATTGAGACATATTGGAACACGTCTCCCGATCACACGGTTGATCATACTCTGGGTTCCACGTGCATGTTTTACCTGAAGGAAGAATCCCTTAAACCTGGAGAGTTGAGACCCGTGGAATGGGTACCAAGCAATATGACTTCAAAGGGTCTTCATTTGCTCACCGAACCTCTCCAATCCTATCACTGCTGCGTTTATGCCCCTGTACACACGCTTGATTCTCTTTCAGAGACATAGCAATCCATAGGTTTTAAGATACTTACTAGTCAGGTACATTCTTAGGCGTTTAATATGGGCTGTTGAGTCCATTTCGTTGAGCAAGGAGTAGTTCTTGTCTATTCCATATTTGGCTTAAGGAACTTTATCTGTGCTCATTTCAATCTCTGGTTTTATGCAGCACCCCAACTCACCTTTCCCCTTAAGCAAGCATAAGTTGGTTTTCTAAATTTGAGACCCTGTTCTGTTTTGTAATCCAGTTCCTGTGTAGCCAAGTTTACATTCCGTGTATTAGTGATATCTTATGATGTTTCTTTTTCTGTGTGACTTATTTCAGTTAGAATCATCATACCTGAATCCACTCATTATGCTGCTATGGGCCTGATGACATAGATTTCATTGCTGAGTGATATTGCATTGTACGTAAGTACCACAACTTCTTTATCCATTTTTCACTTTCTGCGATATTGAACTTGTACCGTAAACGAGGTTCTTGTAAACAGAGCCGTCCCAAACTTTGGGGTGGCTGTGTCTTTCTGATTTTAATTTCCCAAGCTACAGGACCATAAGTGGAAGTGCCCTAGGCTCTGTTGCTTTGTTTTTTAGATGTTTCAGGAAACACCATACACCTCTCCCGAGTGGCTGTTGGCAATTTACATCCCGCCCATCAGCATAACAAGGCTCCCAGTTCTCCATGGCCTGTCCTGCCTTTCTGGATTTTACACTTTTTTCAGATGGCCCTTTTGACCGGGGGGAAGTGAGACTTCATTGTAGTGCAGATTTCCTTTGCAAGCTTGCTTGGTTGGCCAAAAAGGGCGTATGCGTTTTTTCCTGAATATATTCAGGAAAAAACGCATATGCCCTTTTTGGCCAAGTGCATCATTGTGGACGTTCTGCCTCTTTTCCTATGCTTTAAATGCAATTCCAGTCTACCTCCTGAAATCGGTTTCCTGCAATTCTGCCCCGTTTTCAAGTCCTCTTGGCAGCCTTACTTCAGTATATTTTTGGATGATAGCTGTCATTTATAACTCTGCAGGTTTGTGAATTACAGTGCCCCTGAGCTCCTTTCTTCAACTCGCTTTCTTGTGAGCTGGCCGCAACACCGCATGATTGCTTCAGGCCCTAATCTGGTTCCGGCACAGCACGCTGAGCCTTTGGTTAATTCCTCTTCCTGGTGGGAAATGAGAGTTAAATTTGCCCGTCCAGACACCTCCAGCTAGTCTCTCATTGGTTCTCCCTATTCCTGTTCATCTTCCGCAGAAATTGCAAATGGGCCAAACAGGTGTTTAAAGGCACTGACTCTCCAAGTCGGGAGAGTGTTAGTAAAGCGTCTGGAATGTTACACCCGAGTACCAGGGGACGAGAATTGAGACATATTGGAACACGTCTCCCGATCACACGGTTGATCATACTCTGGGTTCCACGTGCATGTTTTACCTGAAGGAAGAATCCCTTAAACCTGGAGAGTTGAGACCCGTGGAATGGGTACCATGCAATATGACTTCAAAGGGTCTTCATTTGCTCACCGAACCTCTCCAATCCTATCACTGCTGCGTTTATGCCCCTGTACACACGCTTGATTCTCTTTCAGAGACATAGCAATCCATAGGTTTTAAGATACTTACTAGTCAGGTACATTCTTAGGCGTTTAATATGGGCTGTTGAGTCCATTTCGTTGAGCAAGGAGTAGTTCTTGTCTATTCCATATTTGGCTTAAGGAACTTTATCTGTGCTCATTTCAATCTCTGGTTTTATGCAGCACCCCAACTCACCTTTCCCCTTAAGCAAGCATAAGTTGGTTTTCTAAATTTGAGACCCTGTTCTGTTTTGTAATCAAGTTCCTGTGTAGCCAAGTTTACATTCCGTGTATTAGTGATATCTTATGATGTTTCTTTTTCTGTGTGACTTATTTCAGTTAGAATCATCATACCTGAATCCACTCATTATGCTGCTATGGGCCTGATGACATAGATTTCATTGCTGAGTGATATTGCATTGTACGTAAGTACCACAACTTCTTTATCCATTTTTCACTTTCTGCGATATTGAACTTGTACCGTAAACGAGGTTCTTGTAAACAGAGCCGTCCCAAACTTTGGGGTGGCTGTGTCTTTCTGATTTTAATTTCCCAAGCTACAGGACCATAAGTGGAAGTGCCCTAGGCTCTGTTGCTTTGTTTTTTAGATGTTTCAGGAAACACCATACACCTCTCCCGAGTGGCTGTTGGCAATTTACATCCCGCCCATCAGCATAACAAGGCTCCCAGTTCTCCATGGCCTGTCCTGCCTTTCTGGATTTTACACTTTTTTCAGATGGCCCTTTTGACTGGGGGGAAGTGAGACTTCATTGTAGTGCAGATTTCCTTTGCAAGCTTGCTTGGTTGGCCAAAAAGGGCGTATGCGTTTTTTCCTGAATATATTCAGGAAAAAACGCATACGCCCTTTTTGGCCAAGTGCATCATTGTGGACGTTCTGCCTCTTTTCCTATGCTTTAAATGCAATTCCAGTCTACCTCCTGAAATCGGTTTCCTGCAATTCTGCCCCGCTTTCAAGTCCTCTTGGCAGCCTTACTTCAGTATATTTTTGGACGATAGCTGTCCTTTATAACTCTGCAGGTTTGTGAATTACAGTGCCCCTGAGCTCCTTTCTTCAACTCGCTTTCTTGTGAGCTGGCCGCAACACCGCAGGATTGCTTCAGGCCCTAATCTGGTTCCGGCACGGCACGCTGAGCCTTTGGTTAATTCCTCTTCCTGGTGGGAAATGAGAGTTAAATTTGCCCGTCCAGACACCTCCAGCTAGTCTCTCATTGGTTCTCCCTATTCCTGTTCATCTTCCGCAGAAATTGCAAATGGGCCAAACAGGAGGTTAAAGGCACTGACTCTCCAAGTCGGGAGAGTGTTTGTAAAGCGTCTGGAATGTTACACCCGAGTACCAGGGGACGAGAATTGAGACATATTGGAACACGTCTCCCGATCACATGGTTGATCATACTCTGGGTTCCACGTGCATGTTTTAGCTGAAGGAAGAATCCCTTAAACCTGGAGAGTTGAGACCCGTGGAATGGGTACCATGCAATATGACTTCAAAGGGTCTTCATTTGCTCACCGAACCTCTCCAATCCTATCACTGCTGCGTTTATGCCCCTGTACACACGCTTGATTTTCTTTCAGAGACATAGCAATCCATAGGTTTTAAGATACTTACTAGTCAGGTACATTCTTAGGCGTTTAATATGGGGTGTTGAGTCCATTTCGTTGAGCAAGGAGTAGTTCTTGTCTATTCCATATTTGGCTTAAGGAACTTTATCTGTGCTCATTTCAATCTCTGGTTTTATGCAGCACCCCAACTCACCTTTCCCCTTAAGCAAGCATAAGTTGGTTTTCTAAATTTGAGACCCTGTTCTGTTTTGTAATCCAGTTCCTGTGTAGCCAAGTTTACATTCCGTGTATTAGTGATATCTTATGATGTTTCTTTTTCTGTGTGACTTATTTCAGTTAGAATCATCATACCTGAATCCACTCATTATGCTGCTATGGGCCTGATGACATAGATTTCATTGCTGAGTGATATTGCATTGTACATAAGTACCACAACTTCTTTATCCATTTTTCACTTTCTGTGATATTGAACTTGTACCGTAAGTGATGTTCTTGTAAACAGAGCCGTCCCAAACTTTGGGGTGGCTGTGTCTTTTTGATTTTAATTTCCCTAAGCTATAGGACCATAAGTGGAAGTGCCCTAGGCTCTGTTGCTTTGTTTTTTAGATGTTTCAGGAAACACCATACACCTCTCCCGACTGGCTGTTGGCAATTTACATCCCGCCCATCAGCATAACAAGGCTCCCAGTTCTCCATGGCCTGTCCTGCCTTTCTGGATTTTACACTTTTTTCAGATGGCCCTTTTGACCGGGGGGAAGTGAGACTTCATTGTAGTGCAGATTTCCTTTGCAAGCTTGCTTGGTTGGCCAAAAAGGGCGTATGCGTTTTTTCCTGAATATATTCAGGAAAAAACGCATACGCCCTTTTTGGCCAAGTGCATCATTGTGGACGTTCTGCCTCTTTTCCTATGCTTTAAATGCAATTCCAGTCTACCTCCTGAAATCGGTTTCCTGCAATTCTGCCCCGCTTTCAAGTCCTCTTGGCAGCCTTACTTCAGTATATTTTTGGATGATAGCTGTCATTTATAACTCTGCAGGTTTGTGGATTACAGTGCCCCTGAGCTCCTTTCTTCAACTCGCTTTCTTGTGAGCTGGCCGCAACACCACAGGATTGCTTCAGGCCCTAATCTGGTTCCGGCACGGCACGCTGAGCCTTTGGTTAATTCCTCTTCCTGGTGGGAAATGAGAGTTAAATTTGCCCGTCCAGACACCTCCAGCTAGTCTCTCTTTGGTTCTCCCTATTCCTGTTCATCTGCCGCAGAAATTGCAAACTGGGCCAAACAGGAGGTTAAAGGCACTGACTCTCCAAGTCGGGAGAGTGTTAGTAAAGCGTCTGGAATGTTGCACCCGAGTACCAGGGGACGAGAACTGAGACATATTGGAACACGTCTCCCGATCACACGGTTGATCATACTCTGGGTTCCACGTGCATGTTTTACCTGAAGGAAGAATCCCTTAAACCTGGAGAGTTGAGACCCGTGGAATGGGTACCAAGCAATATGACTTCAAAGGGTCTTCATTTGCTCACCGAACCTCTCCAATCCTATCACTGCTGCGTTTATGCCCCTGTACACACGCTTGATTCTCTTTCAGAGACATAGCAATCCATAGGTTTTAAGATACTTACTAGTCAGTTACATTCTTAGGCGTTTAATATGGGCTGTTGAGTCCATTTCGTTGAGCAAGGAGTAGTTCTTGTCTATTCCATATTTGGCTTAAGGAACTTTATCTGTGCTCATTTCAATCTCTGGTTTTATGCAGCACCCCAACTCACCTTTCCCCTTAAGCAAGCATAAGTTGGTTTTCTAAATTTGAGACCCTGTTCTGTTTTGTAATCCAGTTCCTGTGTAGCCAAGTTTACATTCCGTGTATTAGTGATATCTTATGATGTTTCTTTTTCTGTGTGACTTATTTCAGTTAGAATCATCATACCTGAATCCACTCATTATGCTGCTATGGGCCTGATGACATAGATTTCATTGCTGAGTGATATTGCATTGTACGTAAGTACCACAACTTCTTTATCCATTTTTCACTTTCTGCGATATTGAACTTGTACCGTAAACGAGGTTCTTGTAAACAGAGCCGTCCCAAACTTTGGGGTGGCTGTGTCTTTCTGATTTTAATTTCCCAAGCTACAGGACCATAAGTGGAAGTGCCCTAGGCTCTGTTGCTTTGTTTTTTAGATGTTTCAGGAAACACCATACACCTCTCCCGAGTGGCTGTTGGCAATTTACATCCCGCCCATCAGCATAACAAGGCTCCCAGTTCTCCATGGCCTGTCCTGCCTTTCTGGATTTTACACTTTTTTCAGATGGCCCTTATGACCGGGGGGAAGTGAGACTTCATTGTAGTGCAGATTTCCTTTGCAAGCTTGCTTGGTTGGCCAAAAAGGGCGTATGCGTTTTTTCCTGAATATATTCAGGAAAAAACGCATACGCCCTTTATGGCCAAGTGCATCATTGTGGACGTTCTGCCTCTTTTCCTATGCTTTAAATGCAATTCCAGTCTACCTCCTGAAATCGGTTTCCTGCAATTCTGCCCCGCTTTCAAGTCCTCTTGGCAGCCTTACTTCAGTATATTTTTGGACGATAGCTGTCCTTTATAACTCTGCAGGTTTGTGAATTACAGTGCCCCTGAGCTCCTTTCTTCAACTCGCTTTCTTGTGAGCTGGCCGCAACACCGCAGGATTGCTTCAGGCCCTAATCTGGTTCCGGCACGGCACGCTGAGCCTTTGGTTAATTCCTCTTCCTGGTGGGAAATGAGAGTTAAATTTGCCCGTCCAGACACCTCCAGCTAGTCTCTCATTGGTTCTCCCTATTCCTGTTCATCTTCCGCAGAAATTGCAAATGGGCCAAACAGGAGGTTAAAGGCACTGACTCTCCAAGTCGGGAGAGTGTTAGTAAAGCGTCTGGAATGTTACACCCGAGTACCAGGGGACGAGAATTGAGACATATTGGAACACGTCTCCCGATCACACGGTTGATCATACTCTGGGTTCCACGTGCATGTTTTACCTGAAGGAAGAATCCCTTAAACCTGGAGAGTTGAGACCCGTGGAATGGGTACCAAGCAATATGACTTCAAAGGGTCTTCATTTGCTCACCGAACCTCTCCAATCCTATCACTGCTGCGTTTATGCCCCTGTACACACGCTTGATTTTCTTTCAGAGACATAGCAATCCATAGGTTTTAAGATACTTACTAGTCAGGTACATTCTTAGGCGTTTAATATGGGGTGTTGAGTCCATTTCGTTGAGCAAGGAGTAGTTCTTGTCTATTCCATATTTGGCTTAAGGAACTTTATCTGTGCTCATTTCAATCTCTGGTTTTATGCAGCACCCCAACTCACCTTTCCCCTTAAGCAAGCATAAGTTGGTTTTCTAAATTTGAGACCCTGTTCTGTTTTGTAATCCAGTTCCTGTGTAGCCAAGTTTACATTCCGTGTATTAGTGATATCTTATGATGTTTCTTTTTCTGTGTGACTTATTTCAGTTAGAATCATCATACCTGAATCCACTCATTATGCTGCTATGGGCCTGATGACATAGATTTCATTGCTGAGTGATATTGCATTGTACATAAGTACCACAACTTCTTTATCCATTTTTCACTTTCTGTGATATTGAACTTGTACCGTAAGCGATGTTCTTGTAAACAGAGCCGTCCCAAACTTTGGGGTGGCTGTGTCTTTTTGATTTTAATTTCCCTAAGCTATAGGACCATAAGTGGAAGTGCCCTAGGCTCTGTTGCTTTGTTTTTTAGATGTTTCAGGAAACACCATACACCTCTCCCGACTGGCTGTTGGCAATTTACATCCCGCCCATCAGCATAACAAGGCTCCCAGTTCTCCATGGCCTGTCCTGCCTTTCTGGATTTTACACTTTTTTCAGATGGCCCTTTTGACCGGGGGGAAGTGAGACTTCATTGTAGTGCAGATTTCCTTTGCAAGCTTGCTTGGTTGGCCAAAAAGGGCGTATGCGTTTTTTCCTGAATATATTCAGGAAAAAACGCATACGCCCTTTTTGGCCAAGTGCATCATTGTGGACGTTCTGCCTCTTTTCCTATGCTTTAAATGCAATTCCAGTCTACCTCCTGAAATCGGTTTCCTGCAATTCTGCCCCGCTTTCAAGTCCTCTTGGCAGCCTTACTTCAGTATATTTTTGGATGATAGCTGTCATTTATAACTCTGCAGGTTTGTGGATTACAGTGCCCCTGAGCTCCTTTCTTCAACTCGCTTTCTTGTGAGCTGGCCGCAACACCACAGGATTGCTTCAGGCCCTAATCTGGTTCCGGCACGGCACGCTGAGCCTTTGGTTAATTCCTCTTCCTGGTGGGAAATGAGAGTTAAATTTGCCCGTCCAGACACCTCCAGCTAGTCTCTCTTTGGTTCTCCCTATTCCTGTTCATCTTCCGCAGAAATTGCAAACTGGGCCAAACAGGAGGTTAAAGGCACTGACTCTCCAAGTCGGGAGAGTGTTAGTAAAGCGTCTGGAATGTTGCTCCCGAGTACCAGGGGACGAGAACTGAGACATATTGGAACACGTCTCCCGATCACACGGTTGATCATACTCTGGGTTCCACGTGCATGTTTTACCTGAAGGCAGAGTCCCTTAAACCTGGAGAGTTGAGACCCGTGGAATGGGTACCATGCAATATGACTTCAAAGGGTCTTCATTTGCTCACCGAACCTCTCCAATCCTATCACTGCTGCGTTTATGCCCCTGTACACACGCTTGATTTTCTTTCAGAGACATAGCAATCCATAGGTTTTAAGATACTTATTGTCAGGTACATTCTTAGGCGTTTAATATGGGGTGTTGAGTCCATTTCGTTGAGCAAGGAGTAGTTCTTGTCTATTCTATATTTGGCTTAAGGAACTTTATCTGTGCTCATTTCAATCTCTGGTTTGATGCAGCACCCCAACTCACCTTTCCCTTTAAGCAAGCATAAGTTGGTTTTCTAAATTTGAGACCCTGTTCTGTTTTGTAATCCAGTTCCTGTGTAGCCAAGTTTACATCCCGTGTATTAGTGATATCTTATGATGTTTCTTTTTCTGTGTGACTTATTTCAGTTAGAATCATCATACCTGAATCCACTCATTATGCTGCTATGGGCCTGATGACATAGATTTCATTGCTGAGTGATATTGCATTGTACGTAAGTACCACAACTTCTTTATCCATTTTTCACTTTCTGCGCTATTGAACTTGTACCGTAAACGAGGTTCTTGTAAACAGAGCCGTCCCAAACTTTGGGGTGGCTGTGTCTTTTTGATTTTAATTTCCCTAAGCTATAGGACCATAAGTGGAAGTGCCCTAGGCTCTGTTGCTTTGTTTTTTAGATGTTTCAGGAAACACCATACACCTCTCCCGAGTGGCTGTTGGCAATTTTCATCCCGCCCATCAGCATAACAAGGCTCCCAGTTCTCCATGGCCTGTCCTGCCTTTCTGGATTTTACACTTTTTTCAGATGGCCCTTTTGACCGGGGGGAAGTGAGACTTCATTGTAGTGCAGATTTCCTTTACAAGCTTGCTTGGTTGGCCAAAAAGGGCGTATGCGTTTTTTCCTGAATATATTCAGGAAAAAACGCATACGCCCTTTTTGGCCAAGTGCATCATTGTGGACGTTCTGCCTCTTTTCCTATGCTTTAAATGCAATTCCAGTCTACCTCCTGAAATCGGTTTCCTGCAATTCTGCCCCGCTTTCAAGTCCTCTTGGCAGCCTTACTTCAGTATATTTTTGGATGATAGCTGTCATTTATAACTCTGCAGGTTTGTGAATTACAGTGCCCCTGAGCTCCTTTCTTCAACTCGCTTTCTTGTGAGCTGGCCGCAACACCGCAGGATTGCTTCAGGCCCTAATCTGGTTCCGGCACAGCACGCTGAGCCTTTGGTTAATTCCTCTTCCTGGTGGGAAATGAGAGTTAAATTTGCCCGTCCAGACACCTCCACCTAGTCTCTCATTGGTTCTTCCTATTCCTGTTCATCTTCCTCAGAAATTGCAAATGGGCCAAACAGGAGGTTAAAGGCACTGACTCTCCAAGTCGGGAGAGTGTTAGTAAAGCGTCTGGAATGTTGCACCCGAGTACCAGGGGACGAGAATTGAGACATATTGGAACACGTCTCCCGATCACACGGTTGATCATACTCTGGGTTCCACGTGCATGTTTTACCTGAAGGCAGAGTCCCTTAAACCTGGAGAGTTGAGACCCGTGGAATGGGTACCATGCAATATGACTTCAAAGGGTCTTCATTTGCTCACCGAACCTCTCCAATCCTATCACTGCTGCGTTTATGCCCCTGTACACACGCTTGATTTTCTTTCAGAGACATAGCAATCCATAGGTTTTAAGATACTTATTGTCAGGTACATTCTTAGGCGTTTAATATGGGGTGTTGAGTCCATTTCGTTGAGCAAGGAGTAGTTCTTGTCTATTCTATATTTGGCTTAAGGAACTTTATCTGTGCTCATTTCAATCTCTGGTTTGATGCAGCACCCCAACTCACCTTTCCCCTTAAGCAAGCATAAGTTGGTTTTCTAAATTTGAGACCCTGTTCTGTTTTGTAATCCAGTTCCTGTGTAGCCAAGTTTACATCCCGTGTATTAGTGATATCTTATGATGTTTCTTTTTCTGTGTGACTTATTTCAGTTAGAATCATCATACCTGAATCCACTCATTATGCTGCTACGGGCCTGATGACATAGATTTCATTGCTGAGTGATATTGCATTGTACGTAAGTACCACAACTTCTTTATCCATTTTTCACTTTCTGCGCTATTGAACTTGTACCGTAAACGAGGTTCTTGTAAACAGAGCCGTCCCAAACTTTGGGGTGGCTGTGTCTTTCTGATTTTAATTTCCCAAGCTACAGGACCATAAGTGGAAGTGCCCTAGGCTCTGTTGCTTTGTTTTTTAGATGTTTCAGGAAACACCATACACCTCTCCCGAGTGGCTCTTGGCAATTTACATCCCGCCCATCAGCATAACAAGGCTCCCAGTTCTCCATGGCCTGTCCTGCCTTTCTGGATTTTACACTTTTTTCAGATGGCCCTTTTGACCGGGGGGAAGTGAGACTTCATTGTAGTGCAGATTTCCTTTGCAAGCTTGCTTGGTTGGCCAAAAAGGGCGTATGCGTTTTTTCCTGAATATATTCAGGAAAAAACGCATACGCCCTTTTTGGCCAAGTGCATCATTGTGGACGTTCTGCCTCTTTTCCTATGCTTTAAATGCAATTCCAGTCTACCTCCTGAAATCGGTTTCCTGCAATTCTGCCCCGCTTTCAAGTCCTCTTGGCAGCCTTACTTCAGTATATTTTTGGATGATAGCTGTCATTTATAACTCTGCAGGTTTGTGGATTACAGTGCCCCTGAGCTCCTTTCTTCAACTCGCTTTCTTGTGAGCTGGCCGCAACACCACAGGATTGCTTCAGGCCCTAATCTGGTTCCGGCACGGCACGCTGAGCCTTTGGTTAATTCCTCTTCCTGGTGGGAAATGAGAGTTAAATTTGCCCGTCCAGACACCTCCAGCTAGTCTCTCTTTGGTTCTCCCTATTCCTGTTCATCTGCCGCAGAAATTGCAAACTGGGCCAAACAGGAGGTTAAAGGCACTGACTCTCCAAGTCGGGAGAGTGTTAGTAAAGCGTCTGGAATGTTGCACCCGAGTACCAGGGGACGAGAACTGAGACATATTGGAACACGTCTCCCGATCACACGGTTGATCATACTCTGGGTTCCACGTGCATGTTTTACCTGAAGGCAGAGTCCCTTAAACCTGGAGAGTTGAGACCCGTGGAATGGGTACCATGCAATATGACTTCAAAGGGTCTTCATTTGCTCACCGAACCTCTCCAATCCTATCACTGCTGCGTTTATGCCCCTGTACACACGCTTGATTTTCTTTCAGAGACATAGCAATCCATAGGTTTTAAGATACTTATTGTCAGGTACATTCTTAGGCGTTTAATATGGGGTGTTGAGTCCATTTCGTTGAGCAAGGAGTAGTTCTTGTCTATTCTATATTTGGCTTAAGGAACTTTATCTGTGCTCATTTCAATCTCTGGTTTGATGCAGCACCCCAACTCACCTTTCCCCTTAAGCAAGCATAAGTTGGTTTTCTAAATTTGAGACCCTGTTCTGTTTTGTAATCCAGTTCCTGTGTAGCCAAGTTTACATCCCGTGTATTAGTGATATCTTATGATGTTTCTTTTTCTGTGTGACTTATTTCAGTTAGAATCATCATACCTGAATCCACTCATTATGCTGCTACGGGCCTGATGACATAGATTTCATTGCTGAGTGATATTGCATTGTACGTAAGTACCACAACTTCTTTATCCATTTTTCACTTTCTGCGCTATTGAACTTGTACCGTAAACGAGGTTCTTGTAAACAGAGCCGTCCCAAACTTTGGGGTGGCTGTGTCTTTTTGATTTTAATTTCCCTAAGCTATAGGACCATAAGTGGAAGTGCCCTAGGCTCTGTTGCTTTGTTTTTTAGATGTTTCAGGAAACACCATACACCTCTCCCGAGTGGCTGTTGGCAATTTTCATCCCGCCCATCAGCATAACAAGGCTCCCAGTTCTCCATGGCCTGTCCTGCCTTTCTGGATTTTACACTTTTTTCAGATGGCCCTTTTGACCAGGCGGAAGTGAGACTTCATTGTAGTGCAGATTTCCTTTACAAGCTTGCTTGGTTGGCCAAAAAGGGCGTATGCGTTTTTTCCTGAATATATTCAGGAAAAAACGCATACGCCCTTTTTGGCCAAGTGCATCATTGTGGACGTTCTGCCTCTTTTCCTATGCTTTAAATGCAATTCCAGTCTACCTCCTGAAATCGGTTTCCTGCAATTCTGCCCCGCTTTCAAGTCCTCTTGGCAGCCTTACTTCAGTATATTTTTGGATGATAGCTGTCATTTATAACTCTGCAGGTTTGTGAATTACAGTGCCCCTGAGCTCCTTTCTTCAACTCGCTTTCTTGTGAGCTGGCCGCAACACCGCAGGATTGCTTCAGGCCCTAATCTGGTTCCGGCACGGCACGCTGAGCCTTTGGTTAATTCCTCTTCCTGGTGGGAAATGAGAGTTAAATTTGCCCGTCCAGACACCTCCACCTAGTCTCTCATTGGTTCTTCCTATTCCTGTTCATCTTCCTCAGAAATTGCAAATGGGCCAAACAGGAGGTTAAAGGCACTGACTCTCCAAGTCAGGAGAGTGTTAGTTAAGCGTCTGGAATGTTACACCCGAGTACCAGGGGACGAGAATTGAGACATATTGGAACACGTCTCCCGATCACACGGTTGATCATACTCTGGGGTCCACGTGCATGTTTTAGCTGAAGGAAGAATCCCTTAAACCTGGAGAGTTGAGACCCGTGGAATGGGTACCATGCAATATGACTTCAAAGGGTCTTCATTTGCTCACCGAACCTCTCCAATCCTATCACTGCTGCGTTTATGCCCCTGTACACACGCTTGATTTTCTTTCAGAGACTTAGCAATCCATAGGTTTTAAGATACTTACTAGTCAGGTACATTCTTAGGCGTTTAATATGGGGTGTTGAGTCCATTTCATTGAGCAAGGAGTAGTTCTTGTCTATTCCATATTTGGCTCAAGGAACTTTATCTGTGCTCATTTCAATCTCTGGTTTTATGCAGCACCCCAACTCACCTTTCCCCTTAAGCAAGCATAAGTTGGTTTTCTAAATTTGAGACCCTGTTCTGTTTTGTAATCCAGTTCCTGTGTAGCCAAGTTTACATTCCGTGTATTAGTGATATCTTATGATGTTTCTTTTTCTGTGTGACTTATTTCAGTTAGAATCATCATACCTGAATCCACTCATTATGCTGCTACGGGCCTGATGACATAGATTTCATTGCTGAGTGATATTGCATTGTACGTAAGTACCACAACTTCTTTATCCATTTTTCACTTTCTGCGATATTGAACTTGTACCGTAAACGAGGTTCTTGTAAACAGAGCCGTCCCAAACTTTGGTGTGGCTGTGTCTTTCTGATTTTAATTTCCCAAGCTACAGGACCATAAGTGGAAGTGCCCTAGGCTCTGTTGCTTTGTTTTTTAGATGTTTCAGGAAACACCATACACCTCTCCCGAGTGGCTGTTGGCAATTTACATCCCGCCCATCAGCATAACAAGGCTCCCAGTTCTCCATGGCCTGTCCTGCCTTTCTGGATTTTACACTTTTTTCAGATGGCCCTTTTGACCGGGGGGAAGTGAGACTTCATTGTAGTGCAGATTTCCTTTGCAAGCTTGCTTGGTTGGCCAAAAAGGGCGTATGCGTTTTTTCCTGAATATATTCAGGAAAAAACGCATACGCCCTTTTTGGCCAAGTGCATCATTGTGGACGTTCTGCCTCTTTTCCTATGCTTTAAATGCAATTCCAGTCTACCTCCTGAAATCGGTTTCCTGCAATTCTGCCCCGCTTTCAAGTCCTCTTGGCAGCCTTACTTCAGTATATTTTTGGACGATAGCTGTCCTTTATAACTCTGCAGGTTTGTGAATTACAGTGCCCCTGAGCTCCTTTCTTCAACTCGCTTTCTTTTGAGCTGGCCGCAACACCACAGGATTGCTTCAGGCCCTAATCTGGTTCCGGCACGGCACGCTGAGCCTTTGGTTAATTCCTCTTCCTGGTGGGAAATGAGAGTTAAATTTGCCCGTCCAGACACCTCCAGCTAGTCTCTCATTGGTTCTCCCTATTCCTGTTCATCTTCCGCAGAAATTGCAAATGGGCCAAACAGGAGGTTAAAGGCACTGACTCTCCAAGTCGGGAGAGTGTTTGTAAAGCGTCTGGAATGTTACACCCGAGTACCAGGGGACGAGAATTGAGACATATTGGAACACGTCTCCCGATCACATGGTTGATCATACTCTGGGTTCCACGTGCATGTTTTAGCTGAAGGAAGAATCCCTTAAACCTGGAGAGTTGAGACCCGTGGAATGGGTACCATGCAATATGACTTCAAAGGGTTTTCATTTGCTCACCGAACCTCTCCAATCCTATCACTGCTGCGTTTATGCCCCTGTACACACGCTTGATTTTCTTTCAGAGACATAGCAATCCATAGGTTTTAAGATACTTACTAGTCAGGTACATTCTTAGGCGTTTAATATGGGCTGTTGAGTCCATTTCGTTGAGCAAGGAGTAGTTCTTGTCTATTCCATATTTGGCTTAAGGAACTTTATCTGTGCTCATTTCAATCTCTGGTTTTATGCAGCACCCCAACTCACCTTTCCCCTTAAGCAAGCATAAGTTGGTTTTCTAAATTTGAGACCCTGTTCTGTTTTGTAATCCAGTTCCTGTGTAGCCAAGTTTACATTCGGTGTATTAGTGATATCTTATGATGTTTCTTTTTCTGTGTGACTTATTTCAGTTAGAATCATCATACCTGAATCCACTCATTATGCTGCTACGGGCCTGATGACATAGATTTCATTGCTGAGTGATATTGCATTGTACGTAAGTACCACAACTTCTTTATCCATTTTTCACTTTCTGTGATATTGAACTTGTACCGTAAACGATGTTCTTGTAAACAGAGCCGTCCCAAACTTTGGGGTGGCTGTGTCTTTCTGATTTTAATTTCCCTAAGCTATAGGACCATAAGTGGAAGTGCCCTAGGCTCTGTTGCTTTGTTTTTTAGATGTTTCAGGAAACACCATACACCTCTCCCGAGTGGCTGTTGGCAATTTACATCCCGCCCATCAGCATAACAAGGCTCCCAGTTCTCCATGGCCTGTCCTGCCTTTCTGGATTTTACACTTTTTTCAGATGGCCCTTTTGACCGAGGGGAAGTGAGACTTCATTGTAGTGCAGATTTCCTTTGCAAGCTTGCTTGGTTGGCCAAAAAGGGCGTATGCGTTTTTTCCTGAATATATTCAGGAAAAAACGCATACGCCCTTTTTGGCCAAGTGCATCATTGTGGACGTTCTGCCTCTTTTCCTATGCTTTAAATGCAATTCCAGTCTACCTCCTGAAATCGGTTTCCTGCAATTCTGCCCCGCTTTCAAGTCCTCTTGGCAGCCTTACTTCAGTATATTTTTGGATGATAGCTGTCATTTATAACTCTGCAGGTTTGTGAATTACAGTGCCCCTGAGCTCCTTTCTTCAACTCGCTTTCTTGTGAGCTGGCCGCAACACCACAGGATTGCTTCAGGCCCTAATCTGGTTCCGGCACGGCACGCTGAGCCTTTGGTTAATTCCTCTTCCTGGTGGGAAATGAGAGTTAAATTTGCCCGTCCAGACACCTCCAGCTAGTCTCTCTTTGGTTCTCCCTATTCCTGTTCATCTTCCGCAGAAATTGCAAACTGGGCCAAACAGGAGGTTAAAGGCACTGACTCTCCAAGTCGGGAGAGTGTTAGTAAAGCGTCTGGAATGTTGCACCCGAGTTACAGGGGACGAGAACTGAGACATATTGGAACACGTCTCCCGATCACACGGTTGATCATACTCTGGGTTCCACGTGCATGTTTTACCTGAAGGCAGAGTCCCTTAAACCTGGAGAGTTGAGACCCGTGGAATGGGTACCATGCAATATGACTTCAAAGGGTCTTCATTTGCTCACCGAACCTCTCCAATCCTATCACTGCTGCGTTTATGCCCCTGTACACACGCTTGATTTTCTTTCAGAGACATAGCAATCCATAGGTTTTAAGATACTTATTGTCAGGTACATTCTTAGGCGTTTAATATGGGGTGTTGAGTCCATTTCGTTGAGCAAGGAGTAGTTCTTGTCTATTCCATATTTGGCTTAAGGAACTTTATCTGTGCTCATTTCAATCTCTGGTTTGATGCAGCACCCCAACTCACCTTTCCCCTTAAGCAAGCATAAGTTGGTTTTCTAAATTTGAGACCCTGTTCTGTTTTGTAATCCAGTTCCTGTGTAGCCAAGTTTACATCCCGTGTATTAGTGATATCTTATGATGTTTCTTTTTCTGTGTGACTTATTTCAGTTAGAATCATCATACCTGAATCCACTCATTATGCTGCTACGGGCCTGATGACATAGATTTCATTGCTGAGTGATATTGCATTGTACGTAAGTACCACAACTTCTTTATCCATTTTTCACTTTCTGCGATATTGAACTTGTACCGTAAACGAGGTTCTTGTAAACAGAGCCGTCCCAAACTTTGGTGTGGCTGTGTCTTTCTGATTTTAATTTCCCAAGCTACAGGACCATAAGTGGAAGTGCCCTAGGCTCTGTTGCTTTGTTTTTTAGATGTTTCAGGAAACACCATACACCTCTCCCGAGTGGCTGTTGGCAATTTACATCCCGCCCATCAGCATAACAAGGCTCCCAGTTCTCCATGGCCTGTCCTGCCTTTCTGGCTTTTACACTTTTTTCAGATGGCCCTTTTGACCGGGGGGAAGTGAGACTTCATTGTAGTGCAGATTTCCTTTGCAAGCTTCCTTGGTTGGCCAAAAAGGGCGTATGCGTTTTTTCCTGAATATATTCAGGAAAAAACGCATACGCCCTTTTTGGCCAAGTGCATCATTGTGGACGTTCTGCCTCTTTTCCTATGCTTTAAATGCAATTCCAGTCTACCTCCTGAAATCGGTTTCCTGCAATTCTGCCCCGCTTTCAAGTCCTCTTGGCAGCCTTACTTCAGTATATTTTTGGACGATAGCTGTCCTTTATAACTCTGCAGGTTTGTGAATTACAGTGCCCCTGAGCTCCTTTCTTCAACTCGCTTTCTTGTGAGCTGGCCGCAACACCACAGGATTGCTTCAGGCCCTAATCTGGTTCCGGCACGGCACGCTGAGCCTTTGGTTAATTCCTCTTCCTGGTGGGAAATGAGAGTTAAATTTGCCCGTCCAGACACCTCCAGCTAGTCTCTCATTGGTTCTCGCTATTCCTGTTCATCTTCCGCAGAAATTGCAAATGGGCCAAACAGGAGGTTAAAGGCACTGACTCTCCAAGTCGGGAGAGTGTTTGTAAAGCGTCTGGAATGTTACACCCGAGTACCAGGGGACGAGAATTGAGACATATTGGAACACGTCTCCCGATCACATGGTTGATCATACTCTGGGTTCCACGTACATGTTTTAGCTGAAGGAAGAATCCCTTAAACCTGGAGAGTTGAGACCCGTGGAATGGGTACCATGCAATATGACTTCAAAGGGTTTTCATTTGCTCACCGAACCTCTCCAATCCTATCACTGCTGCGTTTATGCCCCTGTACACACGCTTGATTTTCTTTCAGAGACATAGCAATCCATAGGTTTTAAGATACTTACTAGTCAGGTACATTCTTAGGCGTTTAATATGGGGTGTTGAGTCCATTTCGTTGAGCAAGGAGTAGTTCTTGTCTATTCCATATTTGGCTTAAGGAACTTTATCTGTGCTCATTTCAATCTCTGGTTTTATGCAGCACCCCAACTCACCTTTCCCCTTAAGCAAGCATAAGTTGGTTTTCTAAATTTGAGACCCTGTTCTGTTTTGTAATCCAGTTCCTGTGTAGCCAAGTTTACATTCGGTGTATTAGTGATATCTTATGATGTTTCTTTTTCTGTGTGACTTATTTCAGTTAGAATCATCATACCTGAATCCACTCATTATGCTGCTACGGGCCTGATGACATAGATTTCATTGCTGAGTGATATTGCATTGTACGTAAGTACCACAACTTCTTTATCCATTTTTCACTTTCTGTGATATTGAACTTGTACCGTAAACGATGTTCTTGTAAACAGAGCCGTCCCAAACTTTGGGGTGGCTGTGTCTTTCTGATTTTAATTTCCCTAAGCTATAGGACCATAAGTGGAAGTGCCCTAGGCTCTGTTGCTTTGTTTTTTAGATGTTTCAGGAAACACCATACACCTCTCCCGAGTGGCTGTTGGCAATTTACATCCCGCCCATCAGCATAACAAGGCTCCCAGTTCTCCATGGCCTGTCCTGCCTTTCTGGATTTTACACTTTTTTCAGATGGCCCTTTTGACCGAGGGGAAGTGAGACTTCATTGTAGTGCAGATTTCCTTTGCAAGCTTGCTTGGTTGGCCAAAAAGGGCGTATGCGTTTTTTCCTGAATATATTCAGGAAAAAACGCATACGCCCTTTTTGGCCAAGTGCATCATTGTGGACGTTCTGCCTCTTTTCCTATGCTTTAAATGCAATTCCAGTCTACCTCCTGAAATCGGTTTCCTGCAATTCTGCCCCGCTTTCAAGTCCTCTTGGCAGCCTTACTTCAGTATATTTTTGGATGATAGCTGTCATTTATAACTCTGCAGGTTTGTGAATTACAGTGCCCCTGAGCTCCTTTCTTCAACTCGCTTTCTTGTGAGCTGGCCGCAACACCACAGGATTGCTTCAGGCCCTAATCTGGTTCCGGCACGGCACGCTGAGCCTTTGGTTAATTCCTCTTCCTGGTGGGAAATGAGAGTTAAATTTGCCCGTCCAGACACCTCCAGCTAGTCTCTCTTTGGTTCTCCCTATTCCTGTTCATCTTCCGCAGAAATTGCAAACTGGGCCAAACAGGAGGTTAAAGGCACTGACTCTCCAAGTCGGGAGAGTGTTAGTAAAGCGTCTGGAATGTTGCACCCGAGTTACAGGGGACGAGAACTGAGACATATTGGAACACGTCTCCCGATCACACGGTTGATCATACTCTGGGTTCCACGTGCATGTTTTACCTGAAGGCAGAGTCCCTTAAACCTGGAGAGTTGAGACCCGTGGAATGGGTACCATGCAATATGACTTCAAAGGGTCTTCATTTGCTCACCGAACCTCTCCAATCCTATCACTGCTGCGTTTATGCCCCTGTACACACGCTTGATTTTCTTTCAGAGACATAGCAATCCATAGGTTTTAAGATACTTATTGTCAGGTACATTCTTAGGCGTTTAATATGGGGTGTTGAGTCCATTTCATTGAGCAAGGAGTAGTTCTTGTCTATTCCATATTTGGCTTAAGGAACTTTATCTGTGCTCATTTCAATCTCTGGTTTGATGCAGCACCCCAACTCACCTTTCCCCTTAAGCAAGCATAAGTTGGTTTTCTAAATTTGAGACCCTGTTCTGTTTTGTAATCCAGTTCCTGTGTAGCCAAGTTTACATCCCGTGTATTAGTGATATCTTATGATGTTTCTTTTTCTGTGTGACTTATTTCACTTAGAATCATCATACCTGAATCCACTCATTATGCTGCTACGGGCCTGATGACATAGATTTCATTGCTGAGTGATATTGCATTGTACGTAAGTACCACAACTTCTTTATCCATTTTTCACTTTCTGCGCTATTGAACTTGTACCGTAAACGAGGTTCTTGTAAACAGAGCCGTCCCAAACTTTGGGGTGGCTGTGTCTTTTTGATTTTAATTTCCCTAAGCTATAGGACCATAAGTGGAAGTGCCCTAGGCTCTGTTGCTTTGTTTTTTAGATGTTTCAGGAAACACCATACACCTCTCCCGAGTGGCTGTTGGCAATTTTCATCCCGCCCATCAGCATAACAAGGCTCCCAGTTCTCCATGGCCTGTCCTGCCTTTCTGGATTTTACACTTTTTTCAGATGGCCCTTTTGACCGGGGGGAAGTGAGACTTCATTGTAGTGCAGATTTCCTTTGCAAGCTTGCTTGGTTGGCCAAAAAGGGCGTATGCGTTTTTTCCTGAATATATTCAAGAAAAAACGCATACGCCCTTTTTGGCCAGGTGCATCATTGTGGACGTTCTGCCTCTTTTCCTATGCTTTAAATGCAATTCCAGTCTACCTCCTGAAATCGGTTTCCTGCAATTCTGCCCCGCTTTCAAGTCCTCTTGACAGCCTTACTTCAGTATATTTTTGGATGATAGCTGTCATTTATAACTCTGCAGGTTTGTGAATTACAGTGCCCCTGAGCTCCTTTCTTCAACTCGCTTTCTTGTGAGCTGGCCGCAACACCGCAGGATTGCTTCAGGCCCTAATCTGGTTCCGGCACAGCACGCTGAGCCTTTGGTTAATTCCTCTTCCTGGTGGGAAATGAGAGTTAAATTTGCCCGTCCAGACACCTCCAGCTAGTCTCTCATTGGTTCTCCCTATTCCTGTTCATCTTCCTCAGAAATTGCAAATGGGCCAAACAGGAGGTTAAAGGCACTGACTCTCCAAGTCGGGAGAGTGTTAGTAAAGCGTCTGGAATGTTGCACCCGAGTACCAGGGGACGAGAACTGAGACATATTGGAACACGCCTCCCGATCACACGGTTGATCATACTCTGGGTTCCACGTGCATGTTTTAGCTGAAGGAAGAATCCCTTAAACCTGGAGAGTTGAGACCCGTGGAATGGGTACCATGCAATATGACTTCAAAGGGTCTTCATTTGCTCACCGAACCTCTCCAATCCTATCACTGCTGCGTTTATGCCCCTGTACACACGCTTGATTCTCTTTCAGAGACATAGCAATCCATAGGTTTTAAGATACTTACTAGTCAGGTACATTCTTAGGCGTTTAATATGGGCTGTTGAGTCCATTTCGTTGAGCAAGGAGTAGTTCTTGTCTATTCCATATTTGGCTTAAGGAACTTTATCTGTGCTCATTTCAATCTCTGGTTTTATGCAGCACCCCAACTCACCTTTCCCCTTAAGCAAGCATAAGTTGGTTTTCTAAATTTGAGACCCTGTTCTGTTTTGTAATCCAGTTCCTGTGTAGCCAAGTTTACATTCGGTGTATTAGTGATATCTTATGATGTTTCTTTTTCTGTGTGACTTATTTCAGTTAGAATCATCATACCTGAATCCACTCATTATGCTGCTACGGGCCTGATGACATAGATTTCATTGCTGAGTGATATTGCATTGTACGTAAGTACCACAACTTCTTTATCCATTTTTCACTTTCTGTGATATTGAACTTGTACCGTAAACGATGTTCTTGTAAACAGAGCCGTCCCAAACTTTGGGGTGGCTGTGTCTTTCTGATTTTAATTTCCCTAAGCTATAGGACCATAAGTGGAAGTGCCCTAGGCTCTGTTGCTTTGTTTTTTAGATGTTTCAGGAAACACCATACACCTCTCCCGAGTGGCTGTTGGCAATTTACATCCCGCCCATCAGCATAACAAGGCTCCCAGTTCTCCATGGCCTGTCCTGCCTTTCTGGATTTTACACTTTTTTCAGATGGCCCTTTTGACCGAGGGGAAGTGAGACTTCATTGTAGTGCAGATTTCCTTTGCAAGCTTGCTTGGTTGGCCAAAAAGGGCGTATGCGTTTTTTCCTGAATATATTCAGGAAAAAACGCATACGCCCTTTTTGGCCAAGTGCATCATTGTGGACGTTCTGCCTCTTTTCCTATGCTTTAAATGCAATTCCAGTCTACCTCCTGAAATCGGTTTCCTGCAATTCTGCCCCGCTTTCAAGTCCTCTTGGCAGCCTTACTTCAGTATATTTTTGGATGATAGCTGTCATTTATAACTCTGCAGGTTTGTGAATTACAGTGCCCCTGAGCTCCTTTCTTCAACTCGCTTTCTTGTGAGCTGGCCGCAACACCACAGGATTGCTTCAGGCCCTAATCTGGTTCCGGCACGGCACGCTGAGCCTTTGGTTAATTCCTCTTCCTGGTGGGAAATGAGAGTTAAATTTGCCCGTCCAGACACCTCCAGCTAGTCTCTCTTTGGTTCTCCCTATTCCTGTTCATCTTCCGCAGAAATTGCAAACTGGGCCAAACAGGAGGTTAAAGGCACTGACTCTCCAAGTCGGGAGAGTGTTAGTAAAGCGTCTGGAATGTTGCACCCGAGTTACAGGGGACGAGAACTGAGACATATTGGAACACGTCTCCCGATCACACGGTTGATCATACTCTGGGTTCCACGTGCATGTTTTACCTGAAGGCAGAGTCCCTTAAACCTGGAGAGTTGAGACCCGTGGAATGGGTACCATGCAATATGACTTCAAAGGGTCTTCATTTGCTCACCGAACCTCTCCAATCCTATCACTGCTGCGTTTATGCCCCTGTACACACGCTTGATTTTCTTTCAGAGACATAGCAATCCATAGGTTTTAAGATACTTATTGTCAGGTACATTCTTAGGCGTTTAATATGGGGTGTTGAGTCCATTTCATTGAGCAAGGAGTAGTTCTTGTCTATTCCATATTTGGCTTAAGGAACTTTATCTGTGCTCATTTCAATCTCTGGTTTGATGCAGCACCCCAACTCACCTTTCCCCTTAAGCAAGCATAAGTTGGTTTTCTAAATTTGAGACCCTGTTCTGTTTTGTAATCCAGTTCCTGTGTAGCCAAGTTTACATCCCGTGTATTAGTGATATCTTATGATGTTTCTTTTTCTGTGTGACTTATTTCACTTAGAATCATCATACCTGAATCCACTCATTATGCTGCTACGGGCCTGATGACATAGATTTCATTGCTGAGTGATATTGCATTGTACGTAAGTACCACAACTTCTTTATCCATTTTTCACTTTCTGCGCTATTGAACTTGTACCGTAAACGAGGTTCTTGTAAACAGAGCCGTCCCAAACTTTGGGGTGGCTGTGTCTTTTTGATTTTAATTTCCCTAAGCTATAGGACCATAAGTGGAAGTGCCCTAGGCTCTGTTGCTTTGTTTTTTAGATGTTTCAGGAAACACCATACACCTCTCCCGAGTGGCTGTTGGCAATTTTCATCCCGCCCATCAGCATAACAAGGCTCCCAGTTCTCCATGGCCTGTCCTGCCTTTCTGGATTTTACACTTTTTTCAGATGGCCCTTTTGACCGGGGGGAAGTGAGACTTCATTGTAGTGCAGATTTCCTTTGCAAGCTTGCTTGGTTGGCCAAAAAGGGCGTATGCGTTTTTTCCTGAATATATTCAGGAAAAAACGCATACGCCCTTTTTGGCCAAGTGCATCATTGTGGACGTTCTGCCTCTTTTCCTATGCTTTAAATGCAATTCCAGTCTACCTCCTGAAATCGGTTTCCTGCAATTCTGCCCCGCTTTCAAGTCCTCTTGACAGCCTTACTTCAGTATATTTTTGGATGATAGCTGTCATTTATAACTCTGCAGGTTTGTGAATTACAGTGCCCCTGAGCTCCTTTCTTCAACTCGCTTTCTTGTGAGCTGGCCGCAACACCGCAGGATTGCTTCAGGCCCTAATCTGGTTCCGGCACAGCACGCTGAGCCTTTGGTTAATTCCTCTTCCTGGTGGGAAATGAGAGTTAAATTTGCCCGTCCAGACACCTCCAGCTAGTCTCTCATTGGTTCTCCCTATTCCTGTTCATCTTCCTCAGAAATTGCAAATGGGCCAAACAGGAGGTTAAAGGCACTGACTCTCCAAGTCGGGAGAGTGTTAGTAAAGCGTCTGGAATGTTGCACCCGAGTACCAGGGGACGAGAACTGAGACATATTGGAACACGCCTCCCGATCACACGGTTGATCATACTCTGGGTTCCACGTGCATGTTTTAGCTGAAGGAAGAATCCCTTAAACCTGGAGAGTTGAGACCCGTGGAATGGGTACCATGCAATATGACTTCAAAGGGTCTTCATTTGCTCACCGAACCTCTCCAATCCTATCACTGCTGCGTTTATGCCCCTGTACACACGCTTGATTCTCTTTCAGAGACATAGCAATCCATAGGTTTTAAGATACTTACTAGTCAGGTACATTCTTAGGCGTTTAATATGGGCTGTTGAGTCCATTTCGTTGAGCAAGGAGTAGTTCTTGTCTATTCCATATTTGTCTTAAGGAACTTTATCTGTGCTCATTTCAATCTCTGGTTTTATGCAGCACCCCAACTCACCTTTCCCCTTAAGCAAGCATAAGTTGGTTTTCTAAATTTGAGACCCTGTTCTGTTTTGTAATCCAGTTCCTGTGTAGCCAAGTTTACATTCCGTGTATTAGTGATATCTTATGATGTTTCTTTTTCTGTGTGACTTATTTCAGTTAGAATCATCATACCTGAATCCACTCATTATGCTGCTATGGGCCTGATGACATAGATTTCATTGCTGAGTGATATTGCATTGTACGTAAGTACCACAACTTCTTTATCCATTTTTCAATTTCTGCGATATTGAACTTGTACCGTAAACGAGGTTCTTGTAAACAGAGCCGTCCCAAACTTTGGGGTGGCTGTGTCTTTCTGATTTTAATTTCCCAAGCTACAGGACCATAAGTGGAAGTGCCCTAGGCTCTGTTGCTTTGTTTTTTAGATGTTTCAGGAAACACCATACACCTCTCCCGAGTGGCTGTTGGCAATTTACATCCCGCCCATCAGCATAACAAGGCTCCCAGTTCTCCATGGCCTGTCCTGCCTTTCTGGATTTTACACTTTTTTCAGATGGCCCTTTTGACTGGGGGGAAGTGAGACTTCATTGTAGTGCAGATTTCCTTTGCAAGCTTGCTTGGTTGGCCAAAAAGGGCGTATGCGTTTTTTCCTGAATATATTCAGGAAAAAACGCATACGCCCTTTTTGGCCAAGTGCATCATTGTGGACGTTCTGCCTCTTTTCCTATGCTTTAAATGCAATTCCAGTCTACCTCCTGAAATCGGTTTCCTGCAATTATGCCCCGCTTTCAAGTCCTCTTGGCAGCCTTACTTCAGTATATTTTTGGATGATAGCTGTCATTTATAACTCTGCAGGTTTGTGAATTACAGTGCCCCTGAGCTCCTTTCTTCAACTCGCTTTCTTGTGAGCTGGCCGCAACACCAAAGGATTGCTTCAGGCCCTAATCTGGTTCCGGCACGGCACGCTGAGCCTTTGGTTAATTCCTCTTCCTGGTGGGAAATGAGAATTAAATTTGCCCGTCCAGACACCTCCAGCTAGTCTCTCTTTGGTTCTCCCTATTCCTGTTCATCTTCCGCAGAAATTGCAAATGGGCCAAACAGGAGGTTAAAGGCACTGACTCTCCAAGTCGGGAGAGTGTTAGTAAAGCGTCTGGAATGTTGCACCCGAGTACCAGGGGACGAGAACTGAGACATATTGGAACACGTCTCCCGATCACACTGTTGATCATACTCTGGGTTCCACGTGCATGTTTTAGCTGAAGGAAGAATCCCTTAAACCTGGAGAGTTGAGACCCGTGGAATGGGTACCATGCAATATGACTTCAAAGGGTCTTCATTTGCTCACCGAACCTCTCCAATCCTATCACTGCTGCGTTTATGCCCCTGTACACACGCTTGATTTTCTTTCAGAGACATAGCAATCCATAGGTTTTAAGATACTTATTGTCAGGTACATTCTTAGGCGTTTAATATGGGGTGTTGAGTCCATTTCGTTGAGCAAGGAGTAGTTCTTGTCTATTCTATATTTGGCTTAAGGAACTTTATCTGTGCTCATTTCAATCTCTGGTTTGATGCAGCACCCCAACTCACCTTTCCCCTTAAGCAAGCATAAGTTGGTTTTCTAAATTTGAGACCCTGTTCTGTTTTGTAATCCAGTTCCTGTGTAGCCAAGTTTACATCCCGTGTATTAGTGATATCTTATGATGTTTCTTTTTCTGTGTGACTTATTTCAGTTAGAATCATCATACCTGAATCCACTCATTATGCTGCTACGGGCCTGATGACATAGATTTCATTGCTGAGTGATATTGCATTGTACGTAAGTACCACAACTTCTTTATCCATTTTTCACTTTCTGCGCTATTGAACTTGTACCGTAAATGAGGTTCTTGTAAACAGAGCCGTCCCAAACTTTGGGGTGGCTGTGTCTTTTTGATTTTAATTTCCCTAAGCTATAGGACCATAAGTGGAAGTGCCCTAGGCTCTGTTGCTTTGTTTTTTAGATGTTTCAGGAAACACCATACACCTCTCCCGAGTGGCTGTTGGCAATTTACATCCCGCCCATCAGCATAACAAGGCTCCCAGTTCTCCATGGCCTGTCCTGCCTTTCTGGATTTTACACTTTTTTCAGATGGCCCTTTTGACCGGGGGGAAGTGAGACTTCATTGTAGTGCAGATTTCCTTTGCAAGCTTGCTTGGTTGGCCAAAAAGGGCGTATGCGTTTTTTCCTGAATATATTCAGGAAAAAACGCATACGCCCTTTTTGGCCAAGTGCATCATTGTGGACGTTCTGCCTCTTTTCCTATGCTTTAAATGCAATTCCAGTCTACCTCCTGAAATCGGTTTCCTGCAATTCTGCCCCGCTTTCAAGTCCTCTTGGCAGCCTTACTTCAGTATATTTTTGGATGATAGCTGTCATTTATAACTCTGCAGGTTTGTGAATTACAGTGCCCCTGAGCTCCTTTCTTCAACTCGCTTTCTTGTGAGCTGGCCGCAACACCGCAGGATTGCTTCAGGCCCTAATCTGGTTCCGGCACGGCACGCTGAGCCTTTGGTTAATTCCTCTTCCTGGTGGGAAATGAGAGTTAAATTTGCCCGTCCAGACACCTCCAGCTAGTCTCTCATTGGTTCTCCCTATTCCTGTTCATCTTCCGCAGAAATTGCAAATGGGCCAAACAGGAGGTTAAAGGCACTGACTCTCCAAGTCGGGAGAGTGTTTGTAAAGCGTCTGGAATGTTACACCCGAGTACCAGGGGACGAGAATTGAGACATATTGGAACACGTCTCCCGATCACACGGTTGATCATACTCTGGGTTCCACGTGCATGTTTTAGCTGAAGGAAGAATCCCTTAAACCTGGAGAGTTGAGACCCGTGGAATGGGTACCAAGCAATATGACTTCAAAGGGTCTTCATTTGCTCACCGAACCTCTCCAATCCTATCACTGCTGCGTTTATGCCCCTGTACACACGCTTGATTTTCTTTCAGAGACATAGCAATCCATAGGTTTTAAGATACTTACTAGTCAGGTACATTCTTAGGCGTTTAATATGGGGTGTTGAGTCCATTTCGTTGAGCAAGGAGTAGTTCTTGTCTATTCCATATTTGGCTTAAGGAACTTTATCTGTGCTCATTTCAATCTCTGGTTTTATGCAGCACCCCAACTCACCTTTCCCCTTAAGCAAGCATAAGTTGGTTTCCTAAATTTGAGACCCTGTTCTGTTTTGTAATCCAGTTCCTGTGTAGCCAAGTTTACATTCCGTGTATTAATGATATCTTATGATGTTTCTTTTTCTGTGTGACTTATTTCAGTTAGAATCATCATACCTGAATCCACTCATTATGCTGCTACGGGCCTGATGACATAGATTTCATTGCTGAGTGATATTGCATTGTACGTAAGTACCACAACTTCTTTATCCATTTTTCACTTTCTGCGATATTGAACTTGTACCGTAAACGAGGTTCTTGTAAACAGAGCCGTCCCAAACTTTGGGGTGGCTGTGTCTTTTTGATTTTAATTTCCCTAAGCTATAGGACCATAAGTGGAAGTGCCCTAGGCTGTGTTGCTTTGTTTTTTAGATGTTTCAGGAAACACTATACACCTCTCCCGAGTGGCTGTTGGCAATTTACATCCCGCCCATCAGCATAACAAGGCTCCCAGTTCTCCATGGCCTGTCCTGCCTTTCTGGATTTTACACTTTTTTCAGATGGCCCTTTTGACCGGGGGGAAGTGAGACTTCATTGTAGTGCAGATTTCCTTTGCAAGCTTGCTTGGTTGGCCAAAAAGGGCGTATGCGTTTTTTCCTGAATATATTCAGGAAAAAACGCATACGCCCTTTTTGGCCAAGTGCATCATTGTGGACGTTCTGCCTCTTTTCCTATGCTTTAAATGCAATTCCAGTCTACCTCCTGAAATCGGTTTCCTGCAATTCTGCCCCGCTTTCAAGTCCTCTTGGCAGCCTTACTTCAGTATATTTTTGGACGATAGCTGTCATTTATAACTCTGCAGGTTTGTGAATTACAGTGCCCCTGAGCTCCTTTCTTCAACTCGCTTTCTTGTGAGCTGGCCGCAACACCGCAGGATTGCTTCAGGCCCTAATCTGGTTCCGGCACGGCACGCTGAGCCTTTGGTTAATTCCTCTTCCTGGTGGGAAATGAGAGTTAAATTTGCCCGTCCAGACACCTCCAGCTAGTCTCTCATTGGTTCTCCCTATTCCTGTTCATCTTCCGCAGAAATTGCAAATGGGCCAAACAGGAGGTTAAAGGCACTGACTCTCCAAGTCGGGAGAGTGTTTGTAAAGCGTCTGGAATGTTACACCCGAGTACCAGGGGATGAGAATTGAGACATATTGGAACACGTCTCCCGATCACACGGTTGATCATACTCTGGGTTCCACGTGCATGTTTTACCTGAAGGAAGAATCCCTTAAACCTGGAGAGTTGAGACCCGTGGAATGGGTACCAAGCAATATGACTTCAAAGGGTCTTCATTTGCTCACCGAACCTCTCCAATCCTATCACTGCTGCGTTTATGCCCCTGTACACACGCTTGATTCTCTTTCAGAGACATAGCAATCCATAGGTTTTAAGATACTTACTAGTCAGGTACATTCTTAGGCGTTTAATATGGGCTGTTGAGTCCATTTCGTTGAGCAAGGAGTAGTTCTTGTCTATTCCATATTTGGCTTAAGGAACTTTATCTGTGCTCATTTCAATCTCTGGTTTTATGCAGCACCCCAACTCACCTTTCCCCTTAAGCAAGCATAAGTTGGTTTTCTAAATTTGAGACCCTGTTCTGTTTTGTAATCCAGTTCCTGTGTAGCCAAGTTTACATTCCGTGTATTAATGATATCTTATGATGTTTCTTTTTCTGTGATACTTATTTCAGTTAGAATCATCATACCTGAATCCACTCATTATGCTGCTATGGGCCTGATGACATAGATTTCATTGCTGAGTGATATTGCATTGTACGTAAGTACCACAACTTCTTTATCCATTTTTCACTTTCTGCGATATTGAACTTGTACCGTAAACGAGGTTCTTGTAAACAGAGCCGTCCCAAACTTTGGTGTGGCTGTGTCTTTCTGATTTTAATTTCCCAAGATACAGGACCATAAGTGGAAGTGCCCTAGGCTCTGTTGCTTTGTTTTTTAGATGTTTCAGGAAACACCATACACCTCTCCCGAGTGGCTGTTGGCAATTTACATCCCGCCCATCAGCATAACAAGGCTCCCAGTTCTCCATGGCCTGTCCTGCCTTTCTGGATTTTACACTTTTTTCAGATGGCCCTTTTGACCGGGGGGAAGTGAGACTTCATTGTAGTGCAGATTTCCTTTGCAAGCTTGCTTGGTTGGCCAAAAAGGGCGTATGCGTTTTTTCCTGAATATATTCAGGAAAAAACGCATACGCCCTTTTTGGCCAAGTGCATCATTGTGGACGTTCTGCCTCTTTTCCTATGCTTTAAATGCAATTCCAGTCTACCTCCTGAAATCGGTTTCCTGCAATTCTGCCCCGCTTTCAAGTCCTCTTGGCAGCCTTACTTCAGTATATTTTTGGACGATAGCTGTCCTTTATAACTCTGCAGGTTTGTGAATTACAGTGCCCCTGAGCTCCTTTCTTCAACTCGCTTTCTTGTGAGCTGGCCGCAACACCGCAGGATTGCTTCAGGCCCTAATCTGGTTCCGGCACGGCACGCTGAGCCTTTGGTTAATTCCTCTTCCTGGTGGGAAATGAGAGTTAAATTTGCCCGTCCAGACACCTCCAGCTAGTCTCTCTTTGGTTCTCCCTATTCCTGTTCATCTTCCGCAGAAATTGCAAATGGGCCAAACAGGAGGTTAAAGGCACTGACTCTCCAAGTCGGGAGAGTGTTTGTAAAGCGTCTGGAATGTTACACTCGAGTACCAGGGGACGAGAATTGAGACATATTTGCACACGTCTCCCGATCACTCGGTTGATCATACTCTGGGTTCCACGTGCATGTTTTAGCTGAAGGAAGAATCCCTTAAACCTGGAGAGTTGAGACCCGTGGAATGGGTACCATGCAATATGACTTCAAAGGGTGTTCATTTGCTCACCGAACCTCTCCAATCCTATCACTGCTGCGTTTATGCCCCTGTACACACGCTTGATTTTCTTTCAGAGACATAGCAATCCATAGGTTTTAAGATACTTACTAGTCAGGTACATTCTTAGGCGTTTAATATGGGGTGTTGAGTCCATTTCGTTGAGCAAGGAGTAGTTCTTGTCTATTCCATATTTGGCTTAAGGAACTTTATCTGTGCTCATTTCAATCTCTGGTTTGATGCAGCACCCCAACTCACCTTTCCCCTTAAGCAAGCATAAGTTGGTTTTCTAAATTTGAGACCCTGTTCTGTTTTGTAATCCAGTTCCTGTGTAGCCAAGTTTACATTCGGTGTATTAGTGATATCTTATGATGTTTCTTTTTCTGTGTGACTTATTTCAGTTAGAATCATCATACCTGAATCCACTCATTATGCTGCTACGGGCCTGATGACATAGATTTCATTGCTGAGTGATATTGCATTGTACGTAAGTACCACAACTTCTTTATCCATTTTTCACTTTCTGTGATATTGAACTTGTACCGTAAACGATGTTCTTGTAAACAGAGCCGTCCCAAACTTTGGGGTGGCTGTGTCTTTTTGATTTTAATTTCCCTAAGCTATAGGACCATAAGTGGAAGTGCCCTAGGCTCTGTTGCTTTGTTTTTTAGATGTTTCAGGAAACACCATACACCTCTCCCGACTGGCTGTTGGCAATTTACATCCCGCCCATCAGCATAACAAGGCTCCCAGTTCTCCATGGCCTGTCCTGCCTTTCTGGATTTTACACTTTTTTCAGATGGCCCTTTTGACCGGGGGGAAGTGAGACTTCATTGTAGTGCAGATTTCCTTTGCAAGCTTGCTTGGTTGGCCAAAAAGGGCGTATGCGTTTTTTCCTGAATATATTCAGGAAAAAACGCATACGCCCTTTTTGGCCAAGTACATCATTGTGGACGTTCTGCCTCTTTTCCTATGCTTTAAATGCAATTCCAGTCTACCTCCTGAAATCGGTTTCCTGCAATTCTGCCCCGCTTTCAAGTCCTCTTGGCAGCCTTACTTCAGTATATTTTTGGACGATAGCTGTCATTTATAACTCTGCAGGTTTGTGAATTACAGTGCCCCTGAGCTCCTTTCTTCAACTCGCTTTCTTGGGAGCTGGCCGCAACACCGCAGGATTGCTTCAGGCCCTAATCTGGTTCCGGCACGGCACGCTGAGCCTTTGGTTAATTCCTCTTCCTGGTGGGAAATGAGAGTTAAATTTGCCCGTCCAGACACCTCCAGCTAGTCTCTCTTTGGTTCTCCCTATTCCTGTTCATCTTCCGCAGAAATTGCAAACTGGGCCAAACAGGAGGTTAAAGGCACTGACTCTCCAAGTCGGGAGAGTGTTAGTAAAGCGTCTGGAATGTTGCACCCGAGTACCAGGGGACGAGAACTGAGACATATTGGAACACGTCTCCCGATCACACGGTTGATCATACTCTGGGTTCCACGTGCATGTTTTACCTGAAGGCAGAGTCCCTTAAACCTGGAGAGTTGAGACCCGTGGAATGGGTACCATGCAATATGACTTCAAAGGGTCTTCATTTGCTCACCGAACCTCTCCAATCCTATCACTGCTGCGTTTATGCCCCTGTACACACGCTTGATTTTCTTTCAGAGACATAGCAATCCATAGGTTTTAAGATACTTATTGTCAGGTACATTCTTAGGCGTTTAATATGGGGTGTTGAGTCCATTTCGTTGAGCAAGGAGTAGTTCTTGTCTATTCTATATTTGGCTTAAGGAACTTTATCTGTGCTCATTTCAATCTCTGGTTTGATGCAGCACCCCAATTCACCTTTCCCCTTAAGCAAGCATAAGTTGGTTTTCTAAATTTGAGACCCTGTTCTGTTTTGTAATCCAGTTCCTGTGTAGCCAAGTTTACATCCCGTGTATTAGTGATATCTTATGATGTTTCTTTTTCTGTGTGACTTATTTCAGTTAGAATCATCATACCTGAATCCACTCATTATGCTGCTACGGGCCTGATGACATAGATTTCATTGCTGAGTGATATTGCATTGTACGTAAGTACCACAACTTCTTTATCCATTTTTCACTTTCTGCGCTATTGAACTTGTACCGTAAACGAGGTTCTTGTAAACAGAGCCGTCCCAAACTTTGGGGTGGCTGTGTCTTTTTGATTTTAATTTCCCTAAGCTATAGGACCATAAGTGGAAGTGCCCTAGGCTCTGTTGCTTTGTTTTTTAGATGTTTCAGGAAACACCATACACCTCTCCCGAGTGGCTGTTGGCAATTTACATCCCGCCCATCAGCATAACAAGGCTCCCAGTTCTCCATGGCCTGTCCTGCCTTTCTGGATTTTACACTTTTTTCAGATGGCCCTTTTGACCGGGGGGAAGTGAGACTTCATTGTAGTGCAGATTTCCTTTACAAGCTTGCTTGGTTGGCCAAAAAGGGCGTATGGGTTTTTTCCTGAATATATTCAGGAAAAAACGCATACGCCCTTTTTGGCCAAGTGCATCATTGTGGACGTTCTGCCTCTTTTCCTATGCTTTAAATGCAATTCCAGTCTACCTCCTGAAATCGGTTTCCTGCAATTCTGCCCCGCTTTCAAGTCCTCTTGGCAGCCTTACTTCAGTATATTTTTGGAAGATAGCTGTCATTTATAACTCTGCAGGTTTGTAAATTACAGTGCCCCTGAGCTCCTTTCTTCAACTCGCTTTCTTGTGAGCTGGCCGCAACACCGCAGGATTGCTTCAGGCCCTAATCTGGTTCCGGCACAGCACGCTGAGCCTTTGGTTAATTCCTCTTCCTGGTGGGAAATGAGAGTTAAATTTGCCCGTCCAGACACCTCCACCTAGTCTCTCATTGGTTCTTCCTATTCCTGTTCATCTTCCGCAGAAATTGCAAATGGGCCAAACAGGAGGTTAAAGGCACTGACTCTCCAAGTCGGGAGAGTGTAAGTTAAGCGTCTGGAATGTTACACCCGAGTACCAGGGGACGAGAATTGAGACATATTGGAACACGTCTCCCGATCACACGGTTGATCATACTCTGGGTTCCACGTGCATGTTTTAGCTGAAGGAAAAATCCCTTAAACCTGGAGAGTTGAGACCCGTGGAATGGGTACCATGCAATATGACTTCAAAGGGTCTTCATTTGCTCACCGAACCTCTCCAATCCTATCACTGCTGCGTTTATGCCCCTGTACACACGCTTGATTTTCTTTCAGAGACATAGCAATCCATAGGTTTTAAGATACTTACTAGTCAGGTACATTCTTAGGCGTTTAATATGGGGTGTTGAGTCCATTTCGTTGAGCAAGGAGTAGTTCTTGTCTATTCCATATTTGGCTTAAGGAACTTTATCTGTGCTCATTTCAATCTCTGGTTTTATGCAGCACCCCAACTCACCTTTCCCCTTAAGCAAGCATAAGTTGGTTTCCTAAATTTGAGACACTGTTCTGTTTTGTAATCCAGTTCCTGTGTAGCCAAGTTTACATTCCGTGTATTAATGATATCTTATGATGTTTCTTTTTCTGTGTGACTTATTTCAGTTAGAATCATCATACCTGAATCCACTCATTATGCTGCTACGGGCCTGATGACATAGATTTCATTGCTGAGTGATATTGCATTGTACGTAAGTACCACAACTTCTTTATCCATTTTTCACTTTCTGCGATATTGAACTTGTACCGTAAACGAGGTTCTTGTAAACAGAGCCGTCCCAAACTTTGGGGTGGCTGTGTCTTTTTGATTTTAATTTCCCTAAGCTATAGGACCATAAGTGGAAGTGCCCTAGGCTCTGTTGCTTTGTTTTTTAGATGTTTCAGGAAACACTATACACCTCTCCCGAGTGGCTGTTGGCAATTTACATCCCGCCAATCAGCATAACAAGGCTCCCAGTTCTCCATGGCCTGTCCTGCCTTTCTGGATTTTACACTTTTTTCAGATGGCCCTTTTGACCGGGGGGAAGTGAGACTTCATTGTAGTGCAGATTTCCTTTGCAAGCTTGCTTGGTTGGCCAAAAAGGGCATATGCGTTTTTTCCTGAATATATTCAGGAAAAAACGCATACGCCCTTTTTGGCCAAGTGCATCATTGTGGACGTTCTGCCTCTTTTCCTATGCTTTAAATGCAATTCCAGTCTACCTCCTGAAATCGGTTTCCTGCAATTCTGCCCCGCTTTCAAGTCCTCTTGGCAGCCTTACTTCAGTATATTTTTGGACGATAGCTGTCATTTATAACTCTGCAGGTTTGTGAATTACAGTGCCCCTGAGCTCCTTTCTTCAACTCGCTTTCTTGTGAGCTGGCCGCAACACCGCAGGATTGCTTCAGGCCCTAATCTGGTTCCGGCACGGCACGCTGAGCCTTTGGTTAATTCCTCTGCCTGGTGGGAAATGAGAGTTAAATTTGCCCGTCCAGACACCTCCAGCTAGTCTCTCTTTGGTTCTCCCTATTCCTGTTCATCTTCCGCAGAAATTGCAAATGGGCCAAACAGGAGGTTAAAGGCACTGACTCTCCAAGTCGGGAGAGTGTTTGTAAAGCGTCTGGAATGTTACACTCGAGTACCAGGGGACGAGAATTGAGACATATTTGCACACGTCTCCCGATCACTCGGTTGATCATACTCTGGGTTCCACGTGCATGTTTTAGCTGAAGGAAGAATCCCTTAAACCTGGAGACTTGAGACCCGTGCAATGGATACCATGCAATATGACTTCAAAGGGTCTTCATTTGCTCACCGAACCTCTCCAATCCTATCATTGCTGCGTTTATGCCCCTGTACACACGCTTGATTTTCTTTCAGAGACATAGCAATCCATAGGTTTTAAGATACTTACTAGTCAGGTACATTCTTAGGCGTTTAATATGGGGTGTTGAGTCCATTTCGTTGAGCAAGGAGTAGCTCTTGTCTATTCCATATTTGGCTTAAGGAACTTTATCTGTGCTCATTTCAATCTCTGGTTTTATGCAGCACCCCAACTCACCTTTCCCCTTAAGCAAGCATAAGTTGGTTTTCTAAATTTGAGACCCTGTTCTGTTTTGTAATCCAGTTCCTGTGTAGCCAAGTTTACATTCCGTGTATTAGTGATATCTTATGATGTTTCTTTTTCTGTGTGAGTTATTTCAGTTAGAATCATCATACCTGAATCCACTCATTATGCTGCTATGGGCCTGATGACATAGATTTCATTGCTGAGTGATATTGCATTGTACGTAAGTACCACAACTTCTTTATCCATTTTTCACTTTCTGCGATATTGAACTTGTACCGTAAACGAGGTTCTTGTAAACAGAGCCGTCCCAAACTTTGGGGTGGCTGTGTCTTTCTGATTTTAATTTCCCAAGCTACAGGACCATAAGTGGAAGTGCCCGAGGCTCTGTTGCTTTGTTTTTTAGATGTTTCAGGAAACACCATACACCTCTCCCGAGTGGCTGTTGGCAATTTACATCCCGCCCATCAGCATAACAAGGCTCCCAGTTCTCCATGGCCTGTCCTGCCTTTCTGGATTTTACACTTTTTTCAGATGGCCCTTTTGACCGGGGGGAAGTGAGACTTCATTGTAGTGCAGATTTCCTTTGCAAGCTTGCTTGGTTGGCCAAAAAGGGCGTATGCGTTTTTTCCTGAATATATTCAGGAAAAAACGCATACGCCCTTTTTGGCCAAGTGCATCATTGTGGACGTTCTGCCTCTTTTCCTATGCTTTAAATGCAATTCCAGTCTACCTCCTGAAATCGGTTTCCTGCAATTCTGCCCCGCTTTCAAGTCCTCTTGGCAGCCTTACTTCAGTATATTTTTGGACGATAGCTGTCATTTATAACTCTGCAGGTTTGTGAATTACAGTGCCCCTGAGCTCCTTTCTTCAACTCGCTTTCTTGTGAGCTGGCCGCAACACCGCAGGATTGCTTCAGGCCCTAATCTGGTTCCGGCACGGCACGCTGAGCCTTTGGTTAATTCCTCTTCCTGGTGGGAAATGAGAGTTAAATTTGCCCGTCCAGACACCTCCAGCTAGTCTCTCTTTGGTTCTCCCTATTCCTGTTCATCTTCCGCAGAAATTGCAAACTGGCCCAAACAGGAGGTTAAAGGCACTGACTCTCCAAGTCGGGAGAGTGTTAGTAAAGCGTCTGGAATGTTGCACCCGAGTACCAGGGGACGAGAACTGAGACATATTGGAACACGTCTCCCGATCACACGGTTGATCATACTCTGGGTTCCACGTGCATGTTTTAGCTGAAGGAAGAATCCCTTAAACCTGGAGAGTTGAGACCCGTGGAATGGGTACCAAACAATATGACTTCAAAGGGTCTTCATTGGCTCACCGAACCTCTCCAATCCTATCACTGCTGCGTTTATGCCCCTGTACACACGCTTGATTTTCTTTCAGAGACATAGCAATCCATAGGTTTTAAGATACTTACTAGTCAGGTACATTCTTAGGCGTTTAATATGGGGTGTTGAGTCCATTTCGTTGAGCAAGGAGTAGTTCTTGTCTATTCCATATTTGGCTTAAGGAACTTTATCTGTGCTCATTTCAATCTCTGGTTTTATGCAGCACCCCAACTCACCTTTCCCCTTAAGCAAGCATAAGTTGGTTTTCTAAATTTGAGACCCTGTTCTGTTTTGTAATCCAGTTCCTGTGTAGCCAAGTTTACATTCCGTGTATTAGTGATATCTTATGATGTTTCTTTTTCTGTGTGACTTATTTCAGTTAGAATCATCATACCTGAATCCACTCATTATGCTGCTACGGGCCTGATGACATAGATTTCATTGCTGAGTGATATTGCATTGTACGTAAGTACCACAACTTCTTTATCCATTTTTCACTTTCTGTGATATTGAACTTGTACCGTAAACGATGTTCTTGTAAACAGAGCCGTCCCAAATTTTGGGGTGGCTGTGTCTTTTTGATTTTAATTTCCCTAAGCTATAGGACCATAAGTGGAAGTGCCCTAGGCTCTGTTGCTTTGTTTTTTAGATGTTTCAGGAAACACCATAAACCTCTCCCGAGTGGCTGTTGGCAATTTACATCCCGCCCATCAGCATAACAAGGCTCCCAGTTCTCCATGGCCTGTCCTGCCTTTCTGGATTTTACACTTTTTTCAGATGGCCCTTTTGACCGGGGGGAAGTGAGACTTCATTGTAGTGCAGATTTCCTTTGCAAGCTTGCTTGGTTGGCCAAAAAGGGCGTATGCGTTTTTTCCTGAATATATTCAGGAAAAAACGCATACGCCCTTTTTGGCCAAGTGCATCATTGTGGACGTTCTGCCTCTTTTCCTATGCTTTAAATACAATTCCAGTCTACCTCCTGAAATCGGTTTCCTGCAATTCTGCCCCGCTTTCAAGTCCTCTTGGCAGCCTTACTTCAGTATATTTTTGGATGATAGCTGTCATTTATAACTCTGCAGGTTTGTGAATTACAGTGCCCCTGAGCTCCTTTCTTCAACTCGCTTTCTTGTGAGCTGGCCGCAACACCGCAGGATTGCTTCAGGCCCTAATCTGGTTCCGGCATGGCACGCTGAGCCTTTGGTTAATTCCTCTTCCTGGTGGGAAATGAGAGTTAAATTTGCCCGTCCAGACACCTCCAGCTAGTCTCTCATTGGTTCTCCCTATTCCTGTTCATCTTCCTCAGAAATTGCAAATGGGCCAAACAGGAGGTTAAAGGCACTGACTCTCCAAGTCGGGAGAGTGTTAGTAAAGCGTCTGGAATGTTACACCCGAGTACCAGGGGACGAGAATTGAGACATATTGGAACACGTCTCCCGATCACACGGTTGGTCATACTCTGGGTTCCACGTGCATGTTTTAGCTGAAGGAAGAATCCCTTAAACCTGGAGAGTTGAGACCCGTGGAATGGGTACCATGCAATATGACTTCAAAGGGTCTTCATTTGCTCACCGAACCTCTCCAATCCTATCACTGCTGCGTTTATGCCCCTGTACACACGCTTGATTTTCTTTCGGAGACATAGCAATCCATAGGTTTTAAAATTCTTACTAGTCAGGTACATTCTTAGGCGTTTAATATGGGGTGTTGAGTCCATTTCGTTGAGCAAGGAGTAGTTCTTGTGTATTCTATATTTGGCTTAAGGAACTTTATCTGTGCTCATTTCAATCTCTGGTTTTATGCAGCACCCCAACTCACCTTTCCCCTTAAGCAAGCATAAGTTGGTTTTCTAAATTTGAGACCCTGTTCAGTTTTGTAATCCAGTTCCTGTGTAGCCAAGTTTACATTCCGTGTATTAGTGATATCTTATGATGTTTCTTTTTCTGTGTGACTTATTTCAGTTAGAATCATCATACCTGAATCCACTCATTATGCTGCTACGGGCCTGATGACATAGATTTCATTGCTGAGTGATATTGCATTGTACGTAAGTACCACAACTTCTTTATCCATTTTTCACTTTCTGCGATATTGAACTTGTACCGTAAACGAGGTTCTTGTAAACAGAGCCGTCCCAAACATTGGGGTGGCTGTGTCTTTTTGATTTTAATTTCCCTAAGCTATAGGACCATAAGTGGAAGTGCCCTAGGCTCTGTTGCTTTGTTTTTTAGATGTTTCAGGAAACACCATACACCTCTCCCGAGTGGCTGTTGGCAATTTACATCCCGCCCATCAGCATAACAAGGCTCCCAGTTCTCCATGGCCTGTCCTGCCTTTCTGGATTTTACACTTTTTTCAGATGGCCCTTTTGACCGGGGGGAAGTGAGACTTCATTGTAGTGCAGATTTCCTTTGCAAGCTTGCTTGGTTGGCCAAAAAGGGCGTATGCGTTTTTTCCTGAATATATTCAGGAAAAAACGCATACGCCCTTTTTGGCCAAGTGCATCATTGTGGACGTTCTGCCTCTTTTCCTATGCTTTAAATGCAATTCCAGTCTACCTCCTGAAATAGGTTTCCTGCAATTCTGCCCCGCTTTCAAGTCCTCTTGGCAGCCTTACTTCAGTATATTTTTGGACGATAGCTGTCATTTATAACTCTGCAGGTTTGTGAATTACAGTGCCCCTGAGCTCCTTTCTTCAACTTGCTTTCTTGTGAGCTGGCCGCAACACCGCAGGATTGCTTCAGGCCCTAATCTGGTTCCGGGACGGCACGCTGAGCCTTTGGTTAATTCCTCTTCCTGGTGGGAAATGAGAGTTAAATTTGCCCGTCCAGACACCTCCAGCTAGTCTCTCATTGGTTCTCCCTATTCCTGTTCATCTTCCACAGAAATTGCAAATGGGCCAAACAGGAGGTTAAAGGCACTGACTCTCCAAGTCGGGAGAGTGTTAGTAAAGCGTCTGGAATGTTGCACCCGAGTACCAGGGGACGAGAACTGAGGCATATTGGAACACGTCTCCCGATCCCATGGTTGATCATACTCTGGGTTCCACGTGCATGTTTTAGCTGAAGGAAGAATCCCTTAAACCAGGAGAGTTGAGACCCGTGGAATGGGTACCATGCAATATGACTTCAAAGGGTCTTCATTTGCTCACGAACCTCTCCAATCCTATCAGTGCTGCGTTTATGCCCCTGTACACATGCTTGATTTTCTTTCAGAGACATAGCAATCCATAGGTTTTAAGATACTTACTAGTCAGGTACATTCTAAGGCGTTTAATATGGGGTGTTGAGTCCATTTCGTTGAGCAAGGAGTAGCTCTTGTCTATTCCATATTTGGCTTAAGGAACTTTATCTGTGCTCATTTCAATCTCTGGTTTGATGCAGCACCCCAACTCACTTTTTCGCTTAAGCAAGCATAAGTTGGTTTTCTAAATTTGAGACCCTGTTCTGATTTGTAATCCAGTTCCTGTGTAGCCAAGTTTACATTCCGTGTATTAGTGATATCTTATGATGTTTCTTTTTCTGTGTGACTTATTTCAGTTAGAATCATCATACCTGAATCCATTCATTATACTGCTACGGGCCTGATGACATAGATTTCATTGCTGAGTGATATTGCATTGTACGTAAGTACCACAACTTCTTTATCCATATTTCACTTTCTGCGCTATTGAACTTGTACCGTAAACGAGCTTCTTGTAAACAGAGCCGTCCCAAACTTTGGGGTGGCTGTGTCTTCTTGATTTTTTTTCCCTAAGCTATAGGACCATAAGTGGAAGTGCCTTAGGTTCTGTTGCTTTGTTTTTTAGATGTTTCAGGAAACACCATACACTTCTCCCAAGTGGCTGTTGGCAATTTACATCCCGCCCATCAGCATAACAAGGCTCCCAGTTCTCCATGGCCTGTCCTGCCTTTCTGGATTTTACACTTTTTTCAGATGGCTCTTTTGACCAGGGGGAAGTGAGACTTCATTGTAGTGCAGATTTCCTTTGCAAGCTTGCTTGGTTGGCCAAAAAGGGCGTATGCGTTTTTTCCTGAATATATTCAGGAAAAAACGCATACGCCCTTTTTGGCCAAGTGCATCATTGTGGACGTTCTGCCTCTTTTCCTATGCTTTAAATGCAATTCCAGTCTACCTCCTGAAATCGGTTTCCTGCAATTCTGCCCCGCTTTCAAGTCCTCTTGGCAGCCTTACTTCAGTATATTTTTGGATGATAGCTGTCATTTATAACTCTGCAGGTTTGTGAATTACACTGCCCCTGAGCTCCTTTCTTCAACTCGCTTTCTTGTGAGCTGGCCGCAACACCGCAGGATTGCTTCAGGCCCTAATCTGGTTCCGGCACGGCACGCTGAGCCTTTGGTTAATTCCTCTTCCTGGTGGGAAATGAGAGTTAAATTTGCCCGTCCAGACACCTCCAGCTAGTCTCTCATTGGTTCTCCCTATTCCTGTTCATCTTCCTCAGAAATTGCAAATGGGCCAAACAGGAGGTTAAAGGCACTGACTCTTCAAGTCGGGAGAGTGTTAGTAAAGCGTCTGGAATGTTACACCCGAGTACCAGGGGACGAGAATTGAGACATATTGGAACACGTCTCCCGATCACACGGTTGATCATACTCTGGGTTCCACGTGCATGTTTTAGCTGAAGGAAGAATCCCTTAAACCTGGAGAGTTGAGACCCGTGGAATGGGTACCATGCAATATGACTTCAAAGGGTCTTCATTTGCTCACCGAACCTCTCCAATCCTATCACTGCTGCGTTTATGCCCCTGTACACACGCTTGATTTTCTTTCAGAGACATAGCAATCCATAGGTTTTAAGATACTTACTAGTCAGGTACATTCTTAGGCGTTTAATATGGGGTGTTGAGTCCATTTCGTTGAGCAAGGAGTAGTTCTTGTCTATTCCATATTTGGCTTAAGGAACTTTATCTGTGCTCATTTCAATCTCTGGTTTTATGCAGCACCCCAACTCACCTTTCCCCTTAAGCAAGCATAAGTTGGTTTTCTAAATTTGAGACCCTGTTCTGTTTTGTAATCCAGTTCCTGTGTAGCCAAGTTTACATTCGGTGTATTAGTGATATCTTATGATGTTTCTTTTTCTGTGTGACTTATTTCAGTTAGAATCATCATACCTGAATCCACTCATTATGCTGCTACGGGCCTGATGACATAGATTTCATTGCTGAGTGATATTGCATTGTACGTAAGTACCACAACTTCTTTATCCATTTTTCACTTTCTGTGATATTCAACTTGTACCGTAAAGGATGTTCTTGTAAACAGAGCCGTCCCAAACTTTCGGGTGGCTGTGTCTTTTTGATTTTAATTTCCCTAAGCTATAGGACCATAAGTGGAAGTGCCCTAGGCTCTGTTGCTTTGTTTTTTAGATGTTTCAGGAAACACCATACACCTCTCCCGAGTGGCTCTTGGCAATTTACATCCCGCCCATCAGCATAACAAGGCTCCCAGTTCTCCATGGCCTGTCCTGCCTTTCTGGATTTTACACTTTTTTCAGATGGCCCTTTTGACCGGGGGGAAGTGAGACTTCATTGTAGTGCAGATTTCCTTTGCAAGCTTGCTTGGTTGGCCAAAAAGGGCGTATGCGTTTTTTCCTGAATATATTCAGGAAAAAACGCATACGCCCTTTTTGGCCAAGTGCATCATTGTGGACGTTCTGCCTCTTTTCCTATGCTTTAAATGCAATTCCAGTCTACCTCCTGAAATCGGTTTCCTGCAATTCTGCCCCGCTTTCAAGTCCTCTTGGCAGCCTTACTTCAGTATATTTTTGGACGATAGCTGTCATTTATAACTCTGCAGGTTTGTGAATTACAGTGCCCCTGAGCTCCTTTCTTCAACTCGCTTTCTTGTGAGCTGGCCGCAACACCGCAGGATTGCTTCAGGCCCTAATCTGGTTCCGGGACGGCACGCTGAGCCTTTGGTTAATTCCTCTTCCTGGTGGGAAATGAGAGTTAAATTTGCCCGTCCAGACACCTCCAGCTAGTCTCTCATTGGTTCTCCCTATTCCTGTTCATCTTCCGCAGAAATTGCAAATGGGCCAAACAGGAGGTTAAAGGCACTGACTCTCCAAGTCGGGAGAGTGTTAGTAAAGCGTCTGGAATGTTACACCCGAGTACCAGGGGACGAGAATTGAGACATATTGGAACACGTCTCCCGATCACACGGTTGATCATACTCTGGGTTCCACGTGCATGTTTTAGCTGAAGGAAGAATCCCTTAAACCTGGAGAGTTGAGACCCGTGGAATGGGTACCATGCAATATGACTTCAAAGGGTCTTCATTTGCTCACCGAACCTCTCCAATCCTATCACTGCTGCGTTTATGCCCCTGTACACACGCTTGATTTTCTTTCAGAGACATAGCAATCCATAGGTTTTAAGATACTTACTAGTCAGGTACATTCTTAGGCGTTTAATATGGGGTGTTGAGTCCATTTCGTTGAGCAAGGAGTAGTTCTTGTCTATTCCATATTTGGCTTAAGGAACTTTATCTGTGCTCATTTCAATCTCTGGTTTGATGCAGCACCCCAACTCACCTTTCCCCTTAAGCAAGCATAAGTTGGTTTTCTAAATTTGAGACCCTGTTCTGTTTTGTAATCCAGTTCCTGTGTAGCCAAGTTTACATTCCGTGTATTAGTGATATCTTATGATGTTTCTTTTTCTGTGTGACTTATTTCAGTTAGAATCATCATACCTGAATCCACTCATTATGCTGCTATGGGCCTGATGACATAGATTTCATTGCTGAGTGATATTGCATTGTACGTAAGTACCACAACTTCTTTATCCATTTTTCACTTTCTGCGATATTGAACTTGTACCATAAACGAGGTTCTTGTAAACAGAGCCGTCCCAAACTTTGGGGTGGCTGTGTCTTTCTGATTTTAATTTCCCAAGCTACAGGACCATAAGTGGAAGTGCCCTAGGCTCTGTTGCTTTGTTTTTTAGATGTTTAAGGAAACACCATACACTTCTCCAAGTGGCTGTTGGCAATTTACATCCCGCCCATCAGCATAACAAGGCTCCCAGTTCTCCATGGCCTGTCCTGCCTTTCTGGATTTTACACTTTTTTCAGATGGCCCTTTTGACCGGGGGGAAGTGAGACTTCATTGTAGTGCAGATTTCCTTTGCAAGCTTGCTTGGTTGGCCAAAAAGGGCGTATGCGTTTTTTCCTGAATATATTCAGGAAAAAACGCATACGCCCTTTTTGGCCAAGTGCATCATTGTGGACGTTCTGCCTCTTTTCCTATGCTTTAAATGCAATTCCAGTCTACCTCCTGAAATCGGTTTCCTGCAATTCTGCCCCGCTTTCAAGTCCTCTTGGCAGCCTTACTTCAGTATATTTTTGGACGATAGCTGTCATTTATAACTCTGCAGGTTTGTGAATTACAGTGCCCCTGAGCTCCTTTCTTCAACTCGCTTTCTTGGGAGCTGGCCGCAACACCGCAGGATTGCTTCAGGCCCTAATCTGGTTCTGGCACGGCACGCTGAGCCTTTGGTTAATTCCTCTTCCTGGTGGGAAATGAGAGTTAAATTTGCCCGTCCAGACACCTCCAGCTAGTCTCTCATTGGTTCTCCCTATTCCTGTTCATCTTCCTCAGAAATTGCAAATGGGCCAAACAGGAGGTTAAAGGCACTGACTCTCCAAGTCCGGAGAGTGTTAGTAAAGCGTCTGGAATGTTGCACCCGAGTACCAGGGGACGAGAACTGAGACATATTGGAACACGTCTCCCGATCACACGGTTGATCATACTCTGGGTTCCACGTGCATGTTTTAGCTGAAGGAAGAATCCCTTAAACCTGGAGAGTTGAGCCCCATGGAATGGGTACCATGCAATATGACTTCAAAGGGTCTTCATTTGCTCACCGAACCTCTCCAATCCTATCACTGCTGCGTTTATGCCCCTGTACACACGCTTGATTTTCTTTCGGAGACATAGCAATCCATAGGTTTGAAAATTCTTACTAGTCAGGTACATTCTTAGGCGTTTAATATGGGGTGTTGAGTTCATTTCGTTGAGCAAGGAGTAGTTCTTGTCTATTCTATATTTGGCTTAAGGAACTTTATCTGTGCTCATTTCAATCTCTGGTTTTATGCAGCACCCCAACTCACCTTTCCCCTTAAGCAAGCATAAGTTGGTTTCCTAAATTTGAGACCCTGTTCTGTTTTGTAATCCAGTTCCTGTGTAGCCAAGTTTACATTCCGTGTATTAGTGATATCTTATGATGTTTCTTTTTCTGTGATACTTATTTCAGTTAGAATCATCATACCTGAATCCACTCATTATGCTGCTACGGGCCTGATGACATAGATTTCATTGCTGAGTGATATTGCATTGTACGTAAGTACCACAACTTCTTTATCCATTTTTCACTTTCTGCGATATTGAACTTGTACCGTAAACGAGGTTCTTGTAAACAGAGCCGTCCCAAACTTTGGGGTGCCTGTGTCTTTTTGATTTTAATTTCCCTAAGCTATAGGACCATAAGTGGAAGTGCCCTAGGCTCTGTTGCTTTGTTTTTTAGATGTTTCAGGAAACACTATACACCTCTCCAGAGTGGCTGTTGGCAATTTACATCCCGCCCATCAGCCTAACAAGGCTCCCAGTTCTCCATGGCCTGTCCTGCCTTTCTGGATTTTACACTTTTTTCAGATGGCCCTTTTGAGCGGGGGGAAGTGAGACTTCATTGTAGTGCAGATTTCCTTTGCAAGCTTGCTTGGTTGGCCAAAAAGGGCGTATGCGTTTTTTCCTGAATATATTCAGGAAAAAACGCATATGCCCTTTTTGGCCAAGTGCATCATTGTGGACGTTCTGCCTCTTTTCCTATGCTTTAAATGCAATTCCAGTCTACCTCCTGAAATCGGTTTCCTGCAATTCTGCCCCGCTTTCAAGTCCTCTTGGCAGCCTTACTTCAGTATATTTTTGGACGATAGCTGTCATTTATAACTCTGCAGGTTTGTGAATTACACTGCCCCTGAGCTCCTTTCTTCAACTCGCTTTCTTGTGAGCTGGCCGCAACACCGCAGGATTGCTTCAGGCCCTAATCTGGTTCCGGCACGGCACGCTGAGCCTTTGGTTAATTCCTCTTCCTGGTGGGAAATGAGAGTTAAATTTGCCCGTCCAGACACCTCCACCTAGTCTCTCATTGGTTCTCCCTATTCCTGTTCATCTTCCGCAGAAATTGCAAATGGGCCAAACAGGAGGTTAAAGGCACTGACTCTCCAAGTCGGGAGAGTGTTAGTAAAGCGTCTGGAATGTTACACCCGAGTACCAGGGGACGAGAATTGAGACATATTGGAACACGTCTCCCGATCACACGGTTGATCATACTCTGGGTTCCACGTGCATGTTTTACCTGAAGGCAGAATCCCTTAAACCTGGAGAGTTGAGACCCGTGGAATGGGTACCAAGCAATATGACTTCAAAGGGTCTTCATTTGCTCACCGAACCTCTCCAATCCTATCACTGCTGCGTTTATGCCCCTGTACACACGCTTGATTCTCTTTCAGAGACATAGCAATCCATAGGTTTTAAGATACTTACTAGTCAGGTACATTCTTAGGCGTTTAATATGGGGTGTTGAGTCCATTTCGTTGAGCAAGGAGTAGTTCTTGTCTATTCCATATTTGGCTTAAGGAACTTTATCTGTGCTCATTTCAATCTCTGGTTTTATGCAGCACCCCAACTCACCTTTCCCCTTAAGCAAGCATAAGTTGGTTTTCTAAATTTGAGACCCTGTTCTGTTTTGTAATCCAGTTCCTGTGTAGCCAAGTTTACATTCCGTGTATTAGTGATATCTTATGATGTTTCTTTTTCTGTGTGACTTATTTCAGTTAGAATCATCATACCTGAATCCACTCATTATGCTGCTATGGGCCTGATGACATAGATTTCATTGCTGAGTGATATTGCATTGTACGTAAGTACCACAACTTCTTTATCCATTTTTCACTTTCTGCGATATTGAACTTGTACCGTAAACGAGGTTCTTGTAAACAGAGCCGTCCCAAACTTTGGGGTGGCTGTGTCTTTCTGATTTTAATTTCCCAAGCTACAGGACCATAAGTGGAAGTGCCCTAGGCTCTGTTGCTTTGTTTTTTAGATGTTTCAGGAAACACCATACACCTCTCCCGAGTGGCTGTTGGCAATTTACATCCCGCCCATCAGCATAACAAGGCTCCCAGTTCTCCATGGCCTGTCCTGCATTTCTGGATTTTACACTTTTTTCAGATGGCCCTTTTGACCGGGGGGAAGTGAGACTTCATTGTAGTGCAGATTTCCTTTGCAAGCTTGCTTGGTTGGCCAAAAAGGGCGTATGCGTTTTTTCCTGAATATATTCAGGAAAAAACGCATACGCCCTTTTTGGCCAAGTGCATCATTGTAGACGTTCTGCCTCTTTTCCTATGCTTTAAATGCAATTCCAGTCTACCTCCTGAAATCGGTTTCCTGCAATTCTGCCCCGCTTTCAAGTCCTCTTGGCAGCCTTACTTCAGTATATTTTTGGACGATAGCTGTCCTTTATAACTCTGCAGGTTTGTGAATTACAGTGCCCCTGAGCTCCTTTCTTCAACTCGCTTTCTTGTGAGCTGGCCGCAACACCGCAGGATTGCTTCAGGCCCTAATCTGGTTCCGGCACGGCACGCTGAGCCTTTGGTTAATTCCTCTTCCTGGTGGGAAATGAGAGTTAAATTTGCCCGTCCAGACACCTCCAGCTAGTCTCTCATTGGTTCTCCCTATTCCTGTTCATCTTCCGCAGAAATTGCAAATGGGCCAAACAGGAGGTTAAAGGCACTGACTCTCCAAGTTGGGAGAGTGTTAGTAAAGCGTCTGGAATGTTACACCCGAGTACCAGGGGACGAGAATTGAGACATATTGGAACACGTCTCCCGATCACATGGTTGATCATACTCTGGGTTCCACGTGCATGTTTTAGCTGAAGGAAGAATCCCTTAAACCTGGAGAGTTGAGACCCGTGGAATGGGTACCAAGCAATATGACTTCAAAGGGTCTTCATTTGCTCACCGAACCTCTCCAATCCTATCACTGCTGCGTTTATGCCCCTGTACACATGCTTGATTCTCTTTCAGAGACATAGCAATCCATAGGTTTTAAGATACTTACTAGTCAGGTACATTCTTAGGCGTTTAATATGGGGTGTTGAGTCCATTTCGTTGAGCAAGGAGTAGTTCTTGTCTATTCCATATTTGGCTTAAGGAACTTTATCTGTGCTCATTTCAATCTCTGGTTTTATGCAGCACCCCAACTCACCTTTCCCCTTAAGCAAGCATAAGTTGGTTTTCTAAATTTGAGACCCTGTTCTGTTTTGTAATCCAGTTCCTGTGTAGCCAAGTTTACATTCCGTGTATTAGTGATATCTTATGATGTTTCTTTTTCTGTGTGACTTATTTCAGTTAGAATCATCATACCTGAATCCACTCATTATGCTGCTATGGGCCTGATGACATAGATTTCATTGCTGAGTGATATTGCATTGTACGTAAGAACCACAACTTCTTTATCCATTTTTCACTTTCTGCGATATTGAACTTGTACCGTAAACGAGGTTCTTGTAAACAGAGCCGTCCCAAACTTTGGGGTGGCTGTGTCTTTCTGATTTTAATTTCCCAAGCTACAGGACCATAAGTGGAAGTGCCCTAGGCTCTGTTGCTTTGTTTTTTAGATGTTTCAGGAAACACCATACACCTCTCCCGAGTGGCTGTTGGCAATTTACATCCCGCCCATCAGCATAACAAGGCTCCCAGTTCTCCATGGCCTGTCCTGCCTTTCTGGATTTTACACTTTTATCAGATGGCCCTTTTGACCGGGGGGAAGTGAGACTTCATTGTAGTGCAGATTTCCTTTGCAAGCTTGCTTGGTTGGCCAAAAAGGGCATATGCGTTTTTTCCTGAATATATTCAGGAAAAAACGCATACGCCCTTTTTGGCCAAGTGCATCATTGTAGACGTTCTGCCTCTTTTCCTATGCTTTAAATGCAATTCCAGTCTACCTCCTGAAATCGGTTTCCTGCAATTCTGCCCCGCTTTCAAGTCCTCTTGGCAGCCTTACTTCAGTATATTTTTGGACGATAGCTGTCATTTATAACTCTGCAGGTTTGTGAATTACAGTGCCCCTGAGCTCCTTTCTTCAACTCGCTTTCTTGTGAGCTGGCCGCAACACCGCAGGATTGCTTCAGGCCCTAATCTGGTTCCGGCACGGCACGCTGAGCCTTTGGTTAATTCCTCTTCCTGGTGGGAAATGAGAGTTAAATTTGCCCGTCCAGACACCTCCAGCTAGTCTCTCATTGGTTCTCCCTATTCCTGTTCATCTTCCGCAGAAATTGCAAATGGGCCAAACAGGAGGTTAAAGGCACTGACTCTCCAAGTTGGGAGAGTGTTAGTAAAGCGTCTGGAATGTTACACCCGAGTACCAGGGGACGAGAATTGAGACATATTGGAACACGTCTCCCGATCACATGGTTGATCATACTCTGGGTTCCACGTGCATGTTTTAGCTGAAGGAAGAATCCCTTAAACCTGGAGAGTTGAGACCCGTGGAATGGGTACCAAGCAATATGACTTCAAAGGGTCTTCATTTGCTCACCGAACCTCTCCAATCCTATCACTGCTGCGTTTATGCCCCTGTACACATGCTTGATTGTCTTTCAGAGACATAGCAATCCATAGGTTTTAAGATACTTACTAGTCAGGTACATTCTTAGGCGTTTAATATGGGGTGTTGAGTCCATTTCGTTGAGCAAGGAGTAGTTCTTGTCTATTCCATATTTGGCTTAAGGAACTTTATCTGTGCTCATTTCAATCTCTGGTTTTATGCAGCACCCCAACTCACCTTTCCCCTTAAGCAAGCATAAGTTGGTTTTCTAAATTTGAGACCCTGTTCTGTTTTGTAATCCAGTTCCTGTGTAGCCAAGTTTACATTCCGTGTATTAGTGATATCTTATGATGTTTCTTTTTCTGTGTGACTTATTTCAGTTAGAATCATCATACCTGAATCCACTCATTATGCTGCTATGGGCCTGATGACATAGATTTCATTGCTGAGTGATATTGCATTGTACGTAAGAACCACAACTTCTTTATCCATTTTTCACTTTCTGCGATATTGAACTTGTACCGTAAACGAGGTTCTTGTAAACAGAGCCGTCCCAAACTTTGGGGTGGCTGTGTCTTTCTGATTTTAATTTCCCAAGCTACAGGACCATAAGTGGAAGTGCCCTAGGCTCTGTTGCTTTGTTTTTTAGATGTTTCAGGAAACACCATACACCTCTCCCGAGTGGCTGTTGGCAATTTACATCCCGCCCATCAGCATAACAAGGCTCCCAGTTCTCCATGGCCTGTCCTGCCTTTCTGGATTTTACACTTTTTTCAGATGGCCCTTTTGACCGGGGGGAAGTGAGACTTCATTGTAGTGCAGATTTCCTTTGCAAGCTTGCTTGGTTGGCCAAAAAGGGCGTATGCGTTTTTTCCTATTCAGGAAAAAACGCATACGCCCTTTTTGGCCAAGTGCATCATTGTGGACGTTCTGCCTCTTTTCCTATGCTTTAAATGCAATTCCAGTCTACCTCCTGAAATCGGTTTCCTGCAATTCTGCCCCGCTTTCAAGTCCTCTTGGCAGCCTTACTTCAGTATATTTTTGGACGATAGCTGTCATTTATAACTCTGCAGGTTTGTGAATTACAGTGCCCCTGAGCTCCTTTCTTCAACTCGCTTTCTTGTGAGCTGGCCGCAACACCGCAGGATTGCTTCAGGCCCTAATCTGGTTCCGGCACGGCACGCTGAGCCTTTGGTTAATTCCTCTTCCTGGTGGGAAATGAGAGTTAAATTTGCCCGTCCAGACACCTCCAGCTAGTCTCTCATTGGTTCTCCCTATTCCTGTTCATCTTCCGCAGAAATTGCAAATGGGCCAAACAGGAGGTTAAAGGCACTGACTCTCCAAGTTGGGAGAGTGTTAGTAAAGCGTCTGGAATGTTACACCCGAGTACCAGGGGACGAGAATTGAGACATATTGGAACACGTCTCCCGATCACATGGTTGATCATACTCTGGGTTCCACGTGCATGTTTTAGCTGAAGGAAGAATCCCTTAAACCTGGAGAGTTGAGACCCGTGGAATGGGTACCAAGCAATATGACTTCAAAGGGTCTTCATTTGCTCACCGAACCTCTCCAATCCTATCACTGCTGCGTTTATGCCCCTGTACACATGCTTGATTCTCTTTCGGAGACATAGCAATCCATAGGTTTTAAGATACTTACTAGTCAGGTACATTCTTAGGCGTTTAATATGGGGTGTTGAGTCCATTTCGTTGAGCAAGGAGTAGTTCTTGTCTATTCCATATTTGGCTTAAGGAACTTTATCTGTGCTCATTTCAATCTCTGGTTTTATGCAGCACCCCAACTCACCTTTCCCCTTAAGCAAGCATAAGTTGGTTTTCTAAATTTGAGACCCTGTTCTGTTTTGTAATCCAGTTCCTGTGTAGCCAAGTTTACATTCCGTGTATTAGTGATATCTTATGATGTTTCTTTTTCTGTGTGACTTATTTCAGTTAGAATCATCATACCTGAATCCACTCATTATGCTGCTATGGGCCTGATGACATAGATTTCATTGCTGAGTGATATTGCATTGTACGTAAGTACCACAACTTCTTTATCCATTTTTCACTTTCTGCGATATTGAACTTGTACCGTAAACGAGGTTCTTGTAAACAGAGCCGTCCCAAACTTTGGGGTGGCTGTGTCTTTCTGATTTTAATTTTCCAAGCTACAGGACCATAAGTGGAAGTGCCCTAGGCTCTGTTGCTTTGTTTTTTAGATGTTTCAGGAAACACCATACACCTCTCCCGAGTGGCTGTTGGCAATTTACATCCCGCCCATCAGCATAACAAGGCTCCCAGTTCTCCATGGCCTGTCCTGCCTTTCTGGATTTTACACTTTTTTCAGATGGCCCTTTTGACCGGGGGGAAGTGAGACTTCATTGTAGTGCAGATTTCCTTTGCAAGCTTGCTTGGTTGGCCAAAAAGGGCGTATGCGTTTTTTCCTGAATATATTCAGGAAAAAACGCATACGCCCTTTTTGGCCAAGTGCATCATTGTAGACGTTCTGCCTCTTTTCCTATGCTTTAAATGCAATTCCAGTCTACCTCCTGAAATCGGTTTCCTGCAATTCTGCCCCGCTTTCAAGTCCTCTTGGCAGCCTTACTTCAGTATATTTTTGGACGATAGCTGTCATTTATAACTCTGCAGGTTTGTGAATTACAGTGCCCCTGAGCTCCTTTCTTCAACTCGCTTTCTTGTGAGCTGGCCGCAACACCGCAGGATTGCTTCAGGCCCTAATCTGGTTCCGGCACGGCACGCTGAGCCTTTGGTTAATTCCTCTTCCTGGTGGGAAATGAGAGTTAAATTTGCCCGTCCAGACACCTCCAGCTAGTCTCTCATTGGTTCTCCCTATTCCTGTTCATCTTCCGCAGAAATTGCAAATGGGCCAAACAGGAGGTTAAAGGCACTGACTCTCCAAGTTGGGAGAGTGTTAGTAAAGCGTCTGGAATGTTGCACCCGAGTACCAGAGGACGAGAACTGAGACATATTGGAACACGTCTCCCGATCACATGGTTGATCATATTCTGGGTTCCACGTGCATGTTTTAGCTGAAGGAAGAATCCCTTAAACCTGGAGAGTTGAGACCCGTGGAATGGGTACCAAGCAATATGACTTCAAAGGGTCTTCATTTGCTCACCGAACCTCTCCAATCCTATCACTGCTGCGTTTATGCCCCTGTACACATGCTTGATTCTCTTTCAGAGACATAGCAATCCATAGGTTTTAAGATACTTACTAGTCAGGTACATTCTTAGGCGTTTAATATGGGCTGTTGAGTCCATTTCGTTGAGCAAGGAGTAGTTCTTGTCTATTCCATATTTGGCTTAAGGAACTTTATCTGTGCTCATTTCAATCTCTGGTTTTATGCAGCACCCCAACTCACCTTTCCCCTTAAGCAAGCATAAGTTGGTTTTCTAAATTTGAGACCCTGTTCTGTTTTGTAATCCAGTTCCTGTGTAGCCAAGTTTACATTCCGTGTATTAGTGATATCTTATGATGTTTCTTTTTCTGTGTGACTTATTTCAGTTAGAATCATCATACCTGAATCCACTCATTATGCTGCTATGGGCCTGATGACATAGATTTCATTGCTGAGTGATATTGCATTGTACGTAAGTATCACAACTTCTTTATCCATTTTTCACTTTCTGCGATATTGAACTTGTACCGTAAACGAGGTTCTTGTAAACAGAGCCGTCCCAAACTTTGGGGTGGCTGTGTCTTTCTGATTTTAATTTCCCAAGCTACAGGACCATAAGTGGAAGTGCCCTAGGCTCTGTTGCTTTGTTTTTTAGATGTTTCAGGAAACACCATACACCTCTCCCGAGTGGCTGTTGGCAATTTACATCCCGCCCATCAGCATAACAAGGCTCCCAGTTCTCCATGGCCTGTCCTGCCTTTCTGGATTTTACACTTTTTTCAGATGGCCCTTTTGACCGGGGGGAAGTGAGACTTCATTGTAGTGCAGATTTCCTTTGCAAGCTTGCTTGGTTGGCCAAAAAGGGCGTATGCGTTTTTTCCTGAATATATTCAGGAAAAAACGCATACGCCCTTTTTGGCCAAGTGCATCATTGTGGACGTTCTGCCTCTTTTCCTATGCTTTAAATACAATTCCAGTCTACCTCCTGAAATCGGTTTCCTGCAATTCTGCCCCGCTTTCAAGTCCTCTTGGCAGCCTTACTTCAGTATATTTTTGGACGATAGCTGTCATTTATAAGTCTGCAGGTTTGTGAATTACAGTGCCCCTGAGCTCCTTTCTTCAACTCGCTTTCTTGTGAGCTGGCCGCAACACCGCAGGATTGCTTCAGGCCCTAATCTGGTTCCGGCACGGCACGCTGAGCCTTTGGTTAATTCCTCTTCCTGGTGGGAAATGAGAGTTAAATTTGCCCGTCCAGACACCTCCAGCTAGTCTCTCATTGGTTCTCCCTATTCCTGTTCATCTTCCTCAGAAATTGCAAATGGGCCAAACAGGAGGTTAAAGGCACTGACTCTCCAAGTCGGGAGAGTGTTAGTAAAGCGTCTGGAATGTTACACCCGAGTACCAGGGGACGAGAATTGAGACATATTGGAACACGTCTCCCGATCACACGGTTGGTCATACTCTGGGTTCCACGTGCATGTTTTAGCTGAAGGAAGAATCCCTTAAACCTGGAGAGTTGAGACCCGTGGAATGGGTACCATGCAATATGACTTCAAAGGGTCTTCATTTGCTCACCGAACCTCTCCAATCCTATCACTGCTGCGTTTATGCCCCTGTACACACGCTTGATTTTCTTTCGGAGACATAGCAATCCATAGGTTTTAAAATTCTTACTAGTCAGGTACATTCTTAGGCGTTTAATATGGGGTGTTGAGTCCATTTCGTTGAGCAAGGATTAGTTCTTGTCTATTCTATATTTGGCTTAAGGAACTTTATCTGTGCTCATTTCAATCTCTGGTTTTATGCAGCACCCCAACTCACCTTTCCCCTTAAGCAAGCATAAGTTGGTTTTCTAAATTTGAGACCCTGTTCTGTTTTGTAATCCAGTTCCTGTGTAGCCAAGTTTACATCCCGTGTATTAGTGATATCTTATGATGTTTCTTTTTCTGTGTGACTTATTTCAGTTAGAATCATCATACCTGAATCCACTCATTATGCTGCTACGGGCCTGATGACATAGATTTCATTGCTGAGTGATATTGCATTGTACGTAAGTACCACAACTTCTTTATCCATTTTTCACTTTCTGCGATATTGAACTTGTACCGTAAACGAGGTTCTTGTAAACAGAGCCGTCCCAAACTTTGGGGTGGCTGTGTCTTTTTGATTTTAATTTCCCTAAGCTATAGGACCATAAGTGGAAGTGCCCTAGGCTCTGTTGCTTTGTTTTTTAGATGTTTCAGGAAACACCATACACCTCTCCCGAGTGGCTGTTGGCAATTTACATCCCGCCCATCAGCATAACAAGGCTCCCAGTTCTCCATGGCCTGTCCTGCCTTTCTGGATTTTACACTTTTTTCAGATGGCCCTTTTGACCCGGGGGTAGTGAGACTTCATTGTAGTGCAGATTTCCTTTGCAAGCTTGCTTGGTTGGCCAAAAAGGGCGTATGCGTTTTTTCCTGAATATATTCAGGAAAAAACGCATACGCCCTTTTTGGCCAAGTGCATCATTGTGGACGTTCTGCCTCTTTTCCTATGCTTTAAATGCAATTCCAGTCTACCTCCTGAAATAGGTTTCCTGCAATTCTGCCCCACTTTCAAGTCCTCTTGGCAGCCTTACTTCAGTATATTTTTGGACGATAGCTGTCATTTATAACTCTGCAGGTTTGTGAATTACAGTGCCCCTGAGCTCCTTTCTTCAACTCGCTTTCTTGTGAGCTGGCCGCAACACCGCAGGATTGCTTCAGGCCCTAATCTGGTTCCGGCACGGCACGCTGAGCCTTTGGTTAATTCCTCTTCCTGGTGGGAAATGAGAGTTAAATTTGCCCGTCCAGACACCTCCAGCTAGTCTCTCATTGGTTCTCCCTATTCCTGTTCATCTTCCGCAGAAATTGCAAATGGGCCAAACAGGAGGTTAAAGGCACTGACTCTCCAAGTCGGGAGAGTGTTAGTAAAGCGTCTGGAATGTTACACCCGAGTACCAGGGGACGAGAACTGAGACATATTGGAACACGTCTCCCGATCACACGGTTGATCATACTCTGGGTTCCACGTGCATGTTTTAGCTGAAGGAAGAATCCCTTAAACCTGGAGAGTTGAGACCCGTGGAATGGGTACCATGCAATATGACTTCAAAGGGTCTTCATTTGCTCACCGAACCTCTCCAATCCTATCACTGCTGCGTTTATGCCCCTGTACACACGCTTGATTTTCTTTCAGAGACGTAGCAAGCCATAGGTTTTAAGATACTTACTAGTCAGGTACATTCTTAGGCGTTTAATATGGGGTGTTGAGTCCATTTCGCTGAGCAAGGAGTAGTTCTTGTCTATTCCATATTTGGCTTAAGAAACTTTATCTGTGCTCATTTCAATCTCTGGTTTTATGCAGCACCCCAACTCACCTTTCCCCTTAAGCAAGCATAAGTTGGTTTTCTAAATTTGAGACCCTGTTCTGTTTTGTAATCCAGTTCCTGTGTAGCCAAGTTTACATCCCGTGTATTAGTGATATCTTATGATGTTTCTTTTTCTGTGTGACTTATTTCAGTTAGAATCATCATACCTGAATCCACTCATTATGCTGCTACGGGCCTGATGACATAGATTTCATTGCTGAGTGATATTGCATTGTACGTAAGTACCACAACTTCTTTATCCATTTTTCACTTTCTGCGATATTGAACTTGTACCGTAAACGAGGTTCTTGTAAACAGAGCCGTCCCAAACTTTGGGGTGGCTGTGTCTTTTTGATTTTAATTTCCCTAAGCTATAGGACCATAAGTGGAAGTGCCCTAGGCTCTGTTGCTTTGTTTTTTAGATGTTTCAGGAAACACCATACACCTCTCCCGAGTGGCTGTTGGCAATTTACATCCCGCCCATCAGCATAACAAGGCTCCCAGTTCTCCATGGCCTGTCCTGCCTTTCTGGATTTTACACTTTTTTCAGATGGCCCTTTTGACCGGGGGGAAGTGAGACTTCATTGTAGTGCAGATTTCCTTTGCAAGCTTGCTTGGTTGGCCAAAAAGAGCGTATGCGTTTTTTCCTGAATATATTCAGGAAAAAACGCATACGCCCTTTTTGGCCAAGTGCATCATTGTGGACGTTCTGCCTCTTTTCCTATGCTTTAAATGCAATTCCAGTCTACCTCCTGAAATAGGTTTCCTGCAATTCTGCCCCGCTTTCAACTCCTCTTGGCAGCCTTACTTCAGTATATTTTTGGACGATAGCTGTCATTTATAACTCTGCAGGTTTGTGAATTACAGTGCCCCTGAGCTCCTTTCTTCAACTCGCTTTCTTGTGAGCTGGCCGCAACACCGCAGGATTGCTTCAGGCCCTAATCTGGTTCCGGCACGGCACGCTGAGCCTTTGGTTAATTCCTCTTCCTGGTGGGAAATGAGAGTTAAATTTGCCCGTCCAGACACCTCCAGCTAGTCTCTCATTGGTTCTCCCTATTCCTGTTCATCTTCCTCAGAAATTGCAAATGGGCCAAACAGGAGGTTAAAGGCACTGACTCTCCAAGTCGGGAGAGTGTTAGTAAAGCGTCTGGAATGTTACACCCGAGTACCAGGGGACGAGAATTGAGACATATTGGAACACGTCTCCCGATCACACGGTTGATCATACTCTGGGTTCCACGTGCATGTTTTAGCTGAAGGAAGAATCCCTTAAACCTGGAGAGTTGAGACCCGTGGAATGGGTACCATGCAATATGACTTCAAAGGGTCTTCATTTGCTCACCGAACCTCTCCAATCCTATCACTGCTGCGTTTATGCCCCTGTACACACGCTTGATTTTCTTTCAGAGACATAGCAATCCATAGGTTTTAAGATACTTACTAGTCAGGTACATTCTTAGGCGTTTAATATGGGCTGTTGAGTCCATTTCGTTGAGCAAGGAGTAGTTCTTGTCTATTCCATATTTGGCTTAAGGAACTTTATCTGTGCTCATTTCAATCTCTGGTTTTATGCAGCACCCCAACTCACCTTTCCCCTTAAGCAAGCATAAGTTGGTTTTCTAAATTTGAGACCCTGTTCTATTTTGTAATCCAGTTCCTGTGTAGCCAAGTTTACATTCCGTGTATTAGTGATATCTTATGATGTTTCTTTTTCTGTGTGACTTATTTCAGTTAGAATCATCATACCTGAATCCACTCATTATGCTGCTACGGGCCTGATGACATAGATTTCATTGCTGAGTGATATTGCATTGTACGTAAGTACCACAACTTCTTTATCCATTTTTCACTTTCTGCGCTATTGAACTTGTACCGTAAATGAGGTTCTTGTAAACAGAGCCGTCCCAAACTTTGGGGTGGCTGTGTCTTTTTGATTTTAATTTCCCTAAGCTATAGGACCATAAGTGGAAGTGCCCTAGGCTCTGTTGCTTTGTTTTTTAGATGTTTCAGGAAACACCATACACCTCTCCCGAGTGGCTGTTGGCAATTTACATCCCGCCCATCAGCATAACAAGGCTCCCAGTTCTCCATGGCCTGTCCTGCCTTTCTGGATTTTACACTTTTTTCAGATGGCCCTTTTGACCGGGGGGAAGTGAGACTTCATTGTAGTGCAGATTTCCTTTGCAAGCTTGCTTGGTTGGCCAAAAAGGGCGTATGCGTTTTTTCCTGAATATATTCAGGAAAAAACGCATACGCCCTTTTTGGCCAAGTGCATCATTGTGGACGTTCTGCCTCTTTTCCTATGCTTTAAATGCAATTCCAGTCTACCTCCTGAAATCGGTTTCCTGCAATTCTGCCCCGCTTTCAAGTCCTCTTGGCAGCCTTACTTCAGTATATTTTTGGACGATAGCTGTCATTTATAACTCTGCAGGTTTGTGAATTACAGTGCCCCTGAGCTCCTTTCTTCAACTCGCTTTCTTGTGAGCTGGCCGCAACACTGCAGGATTGCTTCAGGCCCTAATCTGGTTCCGGCACGGCACGCTGAGCCTTTGGTTAATTCCTCTTCCTCGTGGGAAATGAGAGTTAAATTTGCCCGTCCAGACACCTCCACCTAGTCTCTCATTGGTTCTCCCTATTCCTGTTCATCTTCCTCAGAAATTGCAAATGGGCCAAACAGGAGGTTAAAGACACTGACTCTCCAAGTCGGGAGAGTGTTAGTAAAGCATCTGGAATGTTGCACCTGAGTACCAGGGGACGAGAACTGAGACATATTGGAACATGTCTCCCGATCACACTGTTGATTATACTCTGGGTTCCACGTGCATGTTTTACCTGAAGACAGAATCCCTTAAACCTGGAGAGTTGAGACCCGTGGAATGGGTACCATGCAATATGACTTCAAAGGGTCTTCATTTGCTCACCGAACCACTCCAATCCTATCACTGCTGCGTTTATGCCCCTGTACACACGCTTGACTTTCTTTCAGAGACATAGCAATCCATAGGTTTTAAAATTCTTACTAGTCAGGTACATTCTTAGGCGTTTAATATGGGCTGTTGAGTCCATTTCGTTGAGCAAGGAGTAGTTCTTCTCTATTCTATATTTGGCTTAAGGAACTTTATCTGTGCTCATTTCAATCTCTGGTTTTATGCAGCACCCCAACTCACCTTTCCCCTTAAGCAAGCATAAGTTGGTTTTCTAAATTTGAGACCCTGTTCTGTTTTGTAATCCAGTTCCTGTGTAGCCAAGTTTACATTCCGTGTATTAGTGATATCTTATGATGTTTCTTTTTCTGTGATACTTATTTCAGTTAGAATCATCATACCTGAATCCACTCATTATGCTGCTATGGGCCTGATGACATAGATTTCATTGCTGAGTGATATTGCATTGTACGTAAGTACCACAACTTCTTTATCCATTTTTCACTTTCTGCGATATTGAACTTGTACCGTAAACGAGGTTCTTGTAAACAGAGCCGTCCCAAACTTTGGGGTGGCTGTGTCTTTCTGATTTTAATTTCCCAAGCTACAGGACCATAAGTGGAAGTGCCCTAGGCTCTGTTGCTTTGTTTTTTAGATGTTTCAGGAAACACCATACACCTCTCCCGAGTGGCTGTTGGCAATTTACATCCCGCCCATCAGCATAACAAGGCTCCCAGTTCTCCATGGCCTGTCCTGCCTTTCTGGATTTTACACTTTTTTCAGATGGCCCTTTTGACCGGGGGGAAGTGAGACTTCATTGTAGTGCAGATTTCCTTTGCAAGCTTGCTTGGTTGGCCAAAAAGGGCGTATGCGTTTTTTCCTGAATATATTCAGGAAAAAACGCATACGCCCTTTTTGGCCAAGTGCATCATTGTGGACGTTCTGCCTCTTTTCCTATGCTTTAAATGCAATTCCAGTCTACCTCCTGAAATCGGTTTCCTGCAATTCTGCCCCGCTTTCAAGTCCTCTTGGCAGCCTTACTTCAGTATATTTTTGGACGATAGCTGTCATTTATAAGTCTGCAGGTTTGTGAATTACAGTGCCCCTGAGCTCCTTTCTTCAACTCGCTTTCTTGGGAGCTGGCCGCAACACCGCAGGATTGCTTCAGGCCCTAATCTGGTTCCGGCACAGCACGCTGAGCCTTTGGTTAATTCCTCTTCCTGGTGGGAAATGAGAGTTAAATTTGCCCGTCCAGACACCTCCACCTAGTCTCTCATTGGTTCTTCCTATTCCTGTTCATCTTCCTCAGAAATTGCAAATGGGCCAAACAGGAGGTTAAAGGCAGTGACTCTCCAAGTCGGGAGAGTGTTAGTTAAGCATCTGGAATGTTACACCCGAGTACCAGGGGACGAGAATTGAGACTTATTGGAACACGTCTCCCGATCACACGGTTGATCATACTCTGGGTTCCACGTGCATGTTTTACCTGAAGGCAGAGTCCCTTAAACCTGGAGAGTTGAGACCCGTGGAATGGGTACCATGCAATATGACTTCAAAGGGTCTTCATTTGCTCACCGAACCTCTCCAATCCTATCACTGCTGCGTTTATGCCCCTGTACACACGCTTGATTTTCTTTCGGAGACATAGCAATCCATAGGTTTGAAAATTCTTACTAGTCAGGTACATTCTTAGGCGTTTAATATGGGGTGTTGAGTCCATTTCGTTGAGCAAGGAGTAGTTCTTGTCTATTCTATATTTGGCTTAAGGAACTTTATCTGTGCTCATTTCAATCTCTGGTTTGATGCAGCACCCCAACTCACCTTTCCCCTTAAGCAAGCATAAGTTGGTTTTCTAAATTTGAGACCCTGTTCTGTTTTGTAATCCAGTTCCTGTGTAGCCAAGTTTACATCCCGTGTATTAGTGATATCTTATGATGTTTCTTTTTCTGTGTGACTTATTTCAGTTAGAATCATCATACCTGAATCCACTCATTATGCTGCTACGGGCCTGATGACATAGATTTCATTGCTGAGTGATATTGCATTGTACGTAAGTACCACAACTTCTTTATCCATTTTTCACTTTCTGCGCTATTGAACTTGTACCGTAAACGAGGTTCTTGTAAACAGAGCCGTCCCAAACTTTGGGGTGGCTGTGTCTTTTTGATTTTAATTTCCCTAAGCTATAGGACCATAAGTGGAAGTGCCCTAGGCTCTGTTGCTTTGTTTTTTAGATGTTTCAGGAAACACCATACACCTCTCCCGAGTGGCTGTTGGCAATTTACATCCCGCCCATCAGCATAACAAGGCTCCCAGTTCTCCATGGCCTGTCCTGCCTTTCTGGATTTTACACTTTTTTCAGATGGCCCTTTTGACCGGGGGGAAGTGAGACTTCATTGTAGTGCAGATTTCCTTTGCAAGCTTGCTTGGTTGGCCAAAAAGGGCGTATGCGTTTTTTCCTGAATATATTCAGGAAAAAACGCATACGCCCTTTTTGGCCAAGTGCATCATTGTGGACGTTCTGCCTCTTTTCCTATGCTTTAAATGCAATTCCAGTCTACCTCCTGAAATAGGTTTCCTGCAATTCTGCCCCGCTTTCAAGTCCTCTTGGCAGCCTTACTTCAGTATATTTTTGGACGATAACTGTCATTTATAAGTCTGCAGGTTTGTGAATTACAGTGCCCCTGAGCTCCTTTCTTCAACTCGCTTTCTTGTGAGCTGGCCGCAACACCGCAGGATTGCTTCAGGCCCTAATCTGGTTCCGGCACGGCACGCTGAGCCTTTGGTTAATTCCTCTTCCTGGTGGGAAATGAGAGTTAAATTTGCCCGTCCAGACACCTCCAGCTAGTCTCTCATTGGTTCTCCCTATTCCTGTTCATCTTCCGCAGAAATTGCAAATGGGCCAAACAGGAGGTTAAAGGCACTGACTCTCCAAGTCGGGAGAGTGTTTGTAAAGCGTCTGGAATGTTACACCCGAGTACCAGGGGACGAGAATTGAGACATATTGGAACACGTCTCCCGATCACACGGTTGATCATACTCTGGGTTCCACGTGCATGTTTTAGCTGAAGGAAAAATCCCTTAAACCTGGAGAGTTGAGACCCGTGGAATGGGTACCATGCAATATGACTTCAAAGGGTCTTCATTTGCTCACCGAACCTCTCCAATCCTATCACTGCTGCGTTTATGCCCCTGTACACACGCTTGATTTTCTTTCAGAGACATAGCAATCCATAGGTTTTAAGATACTTACTAGTCAGGTACATTCTTAGGCGTTTAATATGGGGTGTTGAGTCCATTTCGTTGAGCAAGGAGTAGTTCTTGTCTATTCCATATTTGGCTTAAGGAACTTTATCTGTGCTCATTTCAATCTCTGGTTTTATGCAGCACCCCAACTCACCTTTCCCCTTAAGCAAGCATAAGTTGGTTTCCTAAATTTGAGACACTGTTCTGTTTTGTAATCCAGTTCCTGTGTAGCCAAGTTTACATTCCGTGTATTAATGATATCTTATGATGTTTCTTTTTCTGTGTGACTTATTTCAGTTAGAATCATCATACATGAATCCACTCATTATGCTGCTACGGGCCTGATGACATAGATTTCATTGCTGAGTGATATTGCATTGTACGTAAGTACCACAACTTCTTTATCCATTTTTCACTTTCTGCGATATTGAACTTGTACCGTAAACGAGGTTCTTGTAAACAGAGCCGTCCCAAACTTTGGGGTGGCTGTGTCTTTTTGATTTTAATTTCCCTAAGCTATAGGACCATAAGTGGAAGTGCCCTAGGCTGTGTTGCTTTGTTTTTTAGATGTTTCAGGAAACACTATACACCTCTCCCGAGTGGCTGTTGGCAATTTACATCCCGCCAATCAGCATAACAAGGCTCCCAGTTCTCCATGGCCTGTCCTGCCTTTCTGGATTTTACACTTTTTTCAGATGGCCCTTTTGACCGGGGGGAAGTGAGACTTCATTGTAGTGCAGATTTCCTTTGCAAGCTTGCTTGGTTGGCCAAAAAGGGCATATGCGTTTTTTCCTGAATATATTCAGGAAAAAACGCATACGCCCTTTTTGGCCAAGTGCATCATTGTGGACGTTCTGCCTCTTTTCCTATGCTTTAAATGCAATTCCAGTCTACCTCCTGAAATCGGTTTCCTGCAATTCTGCCCCGCTTTCAAGTCCTCTTGGCAGCCTTACTTCAGTATATTTTTGGACGATAGCTGTCATTTATAACTCTGCAGGTTTGTGAATTACAGTGCCCCTGAGCTCCTTTCTTCAACTCGCTTTCTTGTGAGCTGGCCGCAACACCGCAGGATTGCTTCAGGCCCTAATCTGGTTCCGGCACGGCACGCTGAGCCTTTGGTTAATTCCTCTTCCTGGTGGGAAATGAGAGTTAAATTTGCCCGTCCAGACACCTCCAGCTAGTCTCTCTTTGGTTCTCCCTATTCCTGTTCATCTTCCGCAGAAATTGCAAATGGGCCAAACAGGAGGTTAAAGGCACTGACTCTCCAAGTCGGGAGAGTGTTTGTAAAGCGTCTGGAATGTTACACTCGAGTACCAGGGGACGAGAATTGAGACATATTTGCACACGTCTCCCGATCACTCGGTTGATCATACTCTGGGTTCCACGTGCATGTTTTAGCTGAAGGAAGAATCCCTTAAACCTGGAGAGTTGAGACCCGTGGAATGGGTACCATGCAATATGACTTCAAAGGGTCTTCATTTGCTCACCGAACCTCTCCAATCCTATCACTGCTGCGTTTATGCCCCTGTACACACGCTTGATTTTCTTTCAGAGACATAGCAATCCATAGGTTTTAAGATACTTACTAGTCAGGTACATTCTTAGGCGTTTAATATGGGGTGTTGAGTCCATTTCGTTGAGCAAGGAGTAGTTCTTGTCTATTCCATATTTGGCTTAAGGAACTTTATCTGTGCTCATTTCAATCTCTGGTTTGATGCAGCACCCCAACTCACCTTTCCCCTTAAGCAAGCATAAGTTGGTTTTCTAAATTTGAGACCCTGTTCTGTTTTGTAATCCAGTTCCTGTGTAGCCAAGTTTACATTCGGTGTATTAGTGATATCTTATGATGTTTCTTTTTCTGTGTGACTTATTTCAGTTAGAATCATCATACCTGAATCCACTCATTATGCTGCTACGGGCCTGATGACATAGATTTCATTGCTGAGTGATATTGCATTGTACGTAAGTACCACAACTTCTTTATCCATTTTTCACTTTCTGCGCTATTGAACTTGTACCGTAAACGAGGTTCTTGTAAACAGAGCCGTCCCAAACTTTGGGGTGGCTGTGTCTTTTTGATTTTAATTTCCCTAAGCTATAGGACCATAAGTGGAAGTGCCCTAGGCTCTGTTGCTTTGTTTTTTAGATGTTTCAGGAAACACCATACACCTCTCCCGAGTGGCTGTTGGCAATTTACATCCCGCCCATCAGCATAACAAGGCTCCCAGTTCTCCATGGCCTGTCCTGCCTTTCTGGATTTTACACTTTTTTCAGATGGCCCTTTTGACCGGGGGGAAGTGAGACTTCATTGTAGTGCAGATTTCCTTTACAAGCTTGCTTGGTTGGCCAAAAAGGGCGTATGCGTTTTTTCCTGAATATATTCAGGAAAAAACGCATACGCCCTTTTTGGCCAAGTGCATCATTGTGGACGTTCTGCCTCTTTTCCTATGCTTTAAATGCAATTCCAGTCTACCTCCTGAAATCGGTTTCCTGCAATTCTGCCCCGCTTTCAAGTCCTCTTGGCAGCCTTACTTCAGTATATTTTTGGAAGATAGCTGTCATTTATAACTCTGCAGGTTTGTAAATTACAGTGCCCCTGAGCTCCTTTCTTCAACTCGCTTTCTTGTGAGCTGGCCGCAACACCGCAGGATTGCTTCAGGCCCTAATCTGGTTCCGGCACAGCACGCTGAGCCTTTGGTTCATTCCTCTTCCTGGTGGGAAATGAGAGTTAAATTTGCCCGTCCAGACACCTCCACCTAGTCTCTCATTGGTTCTTCCTATTCCTGTTCATCTTCCGCAGAAATTGCAAATGGGCCAAACAGGAGGTTAAAGGCACTGACTCTCCAAGTCGGGAGAGTGTAAGTTAAGCGTCTGGAATGTTACACCCGAGTACCAGGGGACGAGAATTGAGACATATTGGAACACGTCTCCCGATCACACGGTTGATCATACTCTGGGTTCCACGTGCATGTTTTAGCTGAAGGAAATATCCCTTAAACCTGGAGAGTTGAGACCCGTGGAATGGGTACCATGCAATATGACTTCAAAGGGTCTTCATTTGCTCACCGAACCTCTCCAATCCTATCACTGCTGCGTTTATGCCCCTGTACACACGCTTTATTTTCTTTCAGAGACATAGCAATCCATAGGTTTTAAGATACTTACTAGTCAGGTACATTCTTAGGCGTTTAATATGGGGTGTTGAGTCCATTTCGTTGAGCAAGGAGTAGTTCTTGTCTATTCCATATTTGGCTTAAGGAACTTTATCTGTGCTCATTTCAATCTCTGGTTTTATGCAGCACCCCAACTCACCTTTCCCCTTAAGCAAGCATAAGTTGGTTTCCTAAATTTGAGACACTGTTCTGTTTTGTAATCCAGTTCCTGTGTAACCAAGTTTACATTCCGTGTATTAATGATATCTTATGATGTTTCTTTTTCTGTGTGACTTATTTCAGTTAGAATCATCATACCTGAATCCACTCATTATGCTGCTACGGGCCTGATGACATAGATTTCATTGCTGAGTGATATTGCATTGTACGTAAGTACCACAACTTCTTTATCCATTTTTCACTTTCTGCGATATTGAACTTGTACCGTAAACGAGGTTCTTGTAAACAGAGCCGTCCCAAACTTTGGGGTGGCTGTGTCTTTTTGATTTTAATTTCCCTAAGCTATAGGACCATAAGTGGAAGTGCCCTAGGCTGTGTTTCTTTGTTTTTTAGATGTTTCAGGAAACACTATACACCTCTCCCGAGTGGCTGTTGGCAATTTACATCCCGCCAATCAGCATAACAAGGCTCCCAGTTCTCCATGGCCTGTCCTGCCTTTCTGGATTTTACACTTTTTTCAGATGGCCCTTTTGACCGGGGGGAAGTGAGACTTCATTGTAGTGCAGATTTCCTTTGCAAGCTTGCTTGGTTGGCCAAAAAGGGCGTATGCGTTTTTTCCTGAATATATTCAGGAAAAAACGCATACGCCCTTTTTGGCCAAGTGAATCATTGTGGACGTTCTGCCTCTTTTCCTATGCTTTAAATGCAATTCCAGTCTACCTCCTGAAATCGGTTTCCTGCAATTCTGCCCCGCTTTCAAGTCCTCTTGGCAGCCTTACTTCAGTATATTTTTGGACGATAGCTGTCATTTATAACTCTGCAGGTTTGTGAATTACAGTGCCCCTGAGCTCCTTTCTTCAACTCGCTTTCTTGTGAGCTGGCCGCAACACCGCAGGATTGCTTCAGGCCCTAATCTGGTTCCGGCACGGCACGCTGAGCCTTTGGTTAATTCCTCTTCCTGGTGGGAAATGAGAGTTAAATTTGCCCGTCCAGACACCTCCAGCTAGTCTCTCTTTGGTTCTCCCTATTCCTGTTCATCTTCCGCAGAAATTGCAAATGGGCCAAACAGGAGGTTAAAGGCACTGACTCTCCAAGTCGGGAGAGTGTTTGTAAAGCGTCTGGAATGTTACACTCGAGTACCAGGGGACGAGAATTGAGACATATTTGCACACGTCTCCCGATCACTCGGTTGATCATACTCTGGGTTCCACGTGCATGTTTTAGCTGAAGGAAGAATCCCTTAAACCTGGAGAGTTGAGACCCGTGGAATGGGTACCATGCAATATGACTTCAAAGGGTCTTCATTTGCTCACCGAACCTCTCCAATCCTATCACTGCTGCGTTTATGCCCCTGTACACACGCTTGATTTTCTTTCAGAGACATAGCAATCCATAGGTTTTAAGATACTTACTAGTCAGGTACATTCTTAGGCGTTTAATATGGGGTGTTGAGTCCATTTCGTTGAGCAAGGAGTAGTTCTTGTCTATTCCATATTTGGCTTAAGGAACTTTATCTGTGCTCATTTCAATCTCTGGTTTGATGCAGCACCCCAACTCACCTTTCCCCTTAAGCAAGCATAAGTTGGTTTTCTAAATTTGAGACCCTGTTCTGTTTTGTAATCCAGTTCCTGTGTAGCCAAGTTTACATTCGGTGTATTAGTGATATCTTATGATGTTTCTTTTTCTGTGTGACTTATTTCAGTTAGAATCATCATACCTGAATCCACTCATTATGCTGCTACGGGCCTGATGACATAGATTTCATTGCTGAGTGATATTGCATTGTACGTAAGTACCACAACTTCTTTATCCATTTTTCACTTTCTGTGATATTGAACTTGTACCGTAAACGATGTTCTTGTAAACAGAGCCGTCCCAAACTTTGGGGTGGCTGTGTCTTTTTGATTTTAATTTCCCTAAGCTATAGGACCATAAGTGGAAGTGCCCTAGGCTCTGTTGCTTTGTTTTTTAGATGTTTCAGGAAACACCATACACCTCTCCCGACTGGCTGTTGGCAATTTACATCCCGCCCATCAGCATAACAAGGCTCCCAGTTCTCCATGGCCTGTCCTGCCTTTCTGGATTTTACACTTTTTTCAGATGGCCCTTTTGACCGGGGGGAAGTGAGACTTCATTGTAGTGCAGATTTCCTTTGCAAGCTTGCTTGGTTGGCCAAAAAGGGCGTATGCGTTTTTTCCTGAATATATTCAGGAAAAAACGCATACGCCCTTTTTGGCCAAGTACATCATTGTGGACGTTCTGCCTCTTTTCCTATGCTTTAAATGCAATTCCAGTCTACCTCCTGAAATCGGTTTCCTGCAATTCTGCCCCGCTTTCAAGTCCTCTTGGCAGCCTTACTTCAGTATATTTTTGGACGATAGCTGTCATTTATAACTCTGCAGGTTTGTGAATTACAGTGCCCCTGAGCTCCTTTCTTCAACTCGCTTTCTTGTGAGCTGGCCGCAACACCACAGGATTGCTTCAGGCCCTAATCTGGTTCCGGCACGGCACGCTGAGCCTTTGGTTAATTCCTCTTCCTGGTGGGAAATGAGAGTTAAATTTGCCCGTCCAGACACCTCCAGCTAGTCTCTCTTTGGTTCTCCCTATTCCTGTTCATCTTCCGCAGAAATTGCAAACTGGGCCAAACAGGAGGTTAAAGGCACTGACTCTCCAAGTCGGGAGAGTGTTAGTAAAGCGTCTGGAATGTTGCATCCGAGTACCAGGGGACGAGAACTGAGACATATTGGAACACGTCTCCCGATCACACGGTTGATCATACTCTGGGTTCCACGTGCATGTTTTACCTGAAGGCAGAGTCCCTTAAACCTGGAGAGTTGAGACCCGTGGAATGGGTACCATGCAATATGACTTCAAAGGGTCTTCATTTGCTCACCGAACCTCTCCAATCCTATCACTGCTGCGTTTATGCCCCTGTACACACGCTTGATTTTCTTTCAGAGACATAGCAATCCATAGGTTTTAAGATACTTATTGTCAGGTACATTCTTAGGCGTTTAATATGGGGTGTTGAGTCCATTTCGTTGAGCAAGGAGTAGTTCTTGTCTATTCTATATTTGGCTTAAGGAACTTTATCTGTGCTCATTTCAATCTCTGGTTTGATGCAGCACCCCAACTCACCTTTACCCTTAAGCAAGCATAAGTTGGTTTTCTAAATTTGAGACCCTGTTCTGTTTTGTAATCCAGTTCCTGTGTAGCCAAGTTTACATCCCGTGTATTAGTGATATCTTATGATGTTTCTTTTTCTGTGTGACTTATTTCAGTTAGAATCATCATACCTGAATCCACTCATTATGCTGCTACGGGCCTGATGACATAGATTTCATTGCTGAGTGATATTGCATTGTACGTAAGTACCACAACTTCTTTATCCATTTTTCACTTTCTGCGCTATTGAACTTGTACCGTAAACGAGGTTCTTGTAAACAGAGCCGTCCCAAACTTTGGGGTGGCTGTGTCTTTTTGATTTTAATTTCCCTAAGCTATAGGACCATAAGTGGAAGTGCCCTAGGCTCTGTTGCTTTGTTTTTTAGATGTTTCAGGAAACACCATACACCTCTCCCGAGTGGCTGTTGGCAATTTACATCCCGCCCATCAGCATAACAAGGCTCCCAGTTCTCCATGGCCTGTCCTGCCTTTCTGGATTTTACACTTTTTTCAGATGGCCCTTTTGACCGGGGGGAAGTGAGACTTCATTGTAGTGCAGATTTCCTTTACAAGCTTGCTTGGTTGGCCAAAAAGGGCGTATGCGTTTTTTCCTGAATATATTCAGGAAAAAACGCATACGCCCTTTTTGGCCAAGTGCATCATTGTGGACGTTCTGCCTCTTTTCCTATGCTTTAAATGCAATTCCAGTCTACCTCCTGAAATCGGTTTCCTGCAATTCTGCCCCGCTTTCAAGTCCTCTTGGCAGCCTTACTTCAGTATATTTTTGGAAGATAGCTGTCATTTATAACTCTGCAGGTTTGTAAATTACAGTGCCCCTGAGCTCCTTTCTTCAACTCGCTTTCTTGTGAGCTGGCCGCAACACCGCAGGATTGCTTCAGGCCCTAATCTGGTTCCGGCACAGCACGCTGAGCCTTTGGTTAATTCCTCTTCCTGGTGGGAAATGAGAGTTAAATTTGCCCGTCCAGACACCTCCACCTAGTCTCTCATTGGTTCTTCCTATTCCTGTTCATCTTCCGCAGAAATTGCAAATGGGCCAAACAGGAGGTTAAAGGCACTGACTCTCCAAGTCGGGAGAGTGTAAGTTAAGCGTCTGGAATGTTACACCCGAGTACCAGGGGACGAGAATTGAGACATATTGGAACACGTCTCCCGATCACACGGTTGATCATACTCTGGGTTCCACGTGCATGTTTTAGCTGAAGGAAGAATCCCTTAAACCTGGAGAGTTGAGACCCGTGGAATGGGTACCATGCAATATGACTTCAAAGGGTCTTCATTTGCTCACCAAACCTCTCCAATCCTATCACTGCTGCGTTTATGCCCCTGTACACACGCTTGATTTTCTTTCAGAGACATAGCAATCCATAGGTTTTAAGATACTTACTAGTCAGGTACATTCTTAGGCGTTTAATATGGGGTGTTGAGTCCATTTCGTTGAGCAAGGAGTAGTTCTTGTCTATTCCATATTTGGCTTAAGGAACTTTATCTGTGCTCATTTCAATCTCTGGTTTTATGCAGCACCCCAACTCACCTTTCCCCTTAAGCAAGCATAAGTTGGTTTTCTAAATTTGAGACCCTGTTCTGTTTTGTAATCCAGTTCCTGTGTAGCCAAGTTTACATTCGGTGTATTAGTGATATCTTATGATGTTTCTTTTTCTGTGTGACTTATTTCAGTTAGAATCATCATACCTGAATCCACTCATTATGCTGCTACGGGCCTGATGACATAGATTTCATTGCTGAGTGATATTGCATTGTACGTAAGTACCACAACTTCTTTATCCATTTTTCACTTTCTGTGATATTGAACTTGTACCGTAAACGATGTTCTTGTAAACAGAGCCGTCCCAAACTTTGGGGTGGCTGTGTCTTTTTGATTTTAATTTCCCTAAGCTATAGGACCATAAGTGGAAGTGCCCTAGGCTCCGCTGCTATGTTTTTTAGGTGTTTCAGGAAGCACCATACACCTCTCCCGAGTGGCTGTTGGCAATTTACATCCCGCCCATCAGCATAACAAGGCTCCCAGTTCTCCATGGCCTGTCCTGCCTTTCTGGATTTTACACTTTTTTCAGGTGGCCCTTTTGACCGGGGGGAAGTGAGACTTCATTGTAGTGCAGATTTCCTTTGCAAGCTTGCTTGGTTGGCCAAAAAGGGCGTATGCGTTTTTTCCTGAATATATTCAGGAAAAAACGCATACGCCCTTTTTGGCCAAGTGCATCATTGTGGACGTTCTGCCTCTTTTCCTATGCTGTAAATGCAATTCCAGTCTACCTCCTGAAATCGGTTTCCTGCAATTCTGCCCCGCTTTCAAGTCCTCTTGGCAGCCTTACTTCAGTATATTTTTGGACGATAGCTGTCATTTATAACTCTGCAGGTTTGTGAATTACAGTGCCCCTGAGCTCCTTTCTTCAACTCGCTTTCTTGTGAGCTGGCCGCAACACCGCAGGATTGCTTCAGGCCCTAATCTGGTTCCGGCACGGCACGCTGAGCCTTTGGTTAATTCCTCTTCCTGGTGGGAAATGAGAGTTAAATTTGCCCGTCCAGACACCTCCAGCTAGTCTCTCATTGGTTCTCCCTATTTCTGTTCATCTTCCTCAGAAATTGCAAATGGGCCAAACAGGAGGTTAAAGGCACTGACTCTCCAAGTCGGGAGAGTGTTAGTAAAGCGTCTGGAATGTTGCACCTGAGTACCAGGGGACGAGAACTGAGACATATTGGAACACGTCTCCCGATCACACGGTTGATCATACTCTGGGTTCCACGTGCATGTTTTAGCTGAAGGAAGAATCCCTTAAACCTGGAGACTTGAGACCCGTGCAATGGATACCATGCAATATGACTTCAAAGGGTCTTCATTTGCTCACCGAACCTCTCCAATCCTATCATTGCTGCGTTTATGCCCCTGTACACACGCTTGATTTTCTTTCAGAGACATAGCAATCCATAGGTTTTAAGATACTTACTAGTCAGGTACATTCTTAGGCGTTTAATATGGGGTGTTGAGTCCATTTCGTTGAGCAAGGAGTAGCTCTTGTCTATTCCATATTTGGCTTAAGGAACTTTATCTGTGCTCATTTCAATCTCTGGTTTTATGCAGCACCCCAACTCACCTTTCCCCTTAAGCAAGCATAAGTTGGTTTTCTAAATTTGAGACCCTGTTCTGTTTTGTAATCCAGTTCCTGTGTAGCCAAGTTTACATTCCGTGTATTAGTGATATCTTATGATGTTTCTTTTTCTGTGTGAGTTATTTCAGTTAGAATCATCATACCTGAATCCACTCATTATGCTGCTATGGGCCTGATGACATAGATTTCATTGCTGAGTGATATTGCATTGTACGTAAGTACCACAACTTCTTTATCCATTTTTCACTTTCTGCGATATTGAACTTGTACCGTAAACGAGGTTCTTGTAAACAGAGCCGTCCCAAACTTTGGGGTGGCTGTGTCTTTCTGATTTTAATTTCCCAAGCTACAGGACCATAAGTGGAAGTGCCCTAGGCTCTGTTGCTTTGTTTTTTAGATGTTTCAGGAAACACCATACACCTCTCCCGAGTGGCTGTTGGCAATTTACATCCCGCCCATCAGCATAACAAGGCTCCCAGTTCTCCATGGCCTGTCCTGCCTTTCTGGATTTTACACTTTTTTCAGATGGCCCTTTTGACCGGGGGGAAGTGAGACTTCATTGTAGTGCAGATTTCCTTTGCAAGCTTGCTTGGTTGGCCAAAAAGGGCGTATGCGTTTTTTCCTGAATATATTCAGGAAAAAACGCATACGCCCTTTTTGGCCAAGTGCATCATTGTGGACGTTCTGCCTCTTTTCCTATGCTTTAAATGCAATTCCAGTCTACCTCCTGAAATCGGTTTCCTGCAATTCTGCCCCGCTTTCAAGTCCTCTTGGCAGCCTTACTGCAGTATATTTTTGGACGATAGCTGTCATTTATAACTCTGCAGGTTTGTGAATTACAGTGCCCCTGAGCTCCTTTCTTCAACTCGCTTTCTTGTGAGCTGGCCGCAACACCGCAGGATTGCTTCAGGCCCTAATCTGGTTCCGGCACGGCACGCTGAGCCTTTGGTTAATTCCTCTTCCTGGTGGGAAATGAGAGTTAAATTTGCCCGTCCAGACACCTCCAGCTAGTCTCTCTTTGGTTCTCCCTATTCCTGTTCATCTTCCGCAGAAATTGCAAACTGGCCCAAACAGGAGGTTAAAGGCACTGACTCTCCAAGTCGGGAGAGTGTTAGTAAAGCGTCTGGAATGTTGCACCCGAGTACCAGGGGACGAGAACTGAGACATATTGGAACACGTCTCCCGATCACACGGTTGATCATACTCTGGGTTCCACGTGCATGTTTTACCTGAAGGCAGAGTCCCTTAAACCTGGAGAGTTGAGACCCGTGGAATGGGTACCATGCAATATGACTTCAAAGGGTCTTCATTTGCTCACCGAACCTCTCCAGTCCTATCACTGCTGCGTTTATGCACCTGTACACACGCTTGATTTTCTTTCAGAGACATAGCAATCCATAGGTTTTAAGATACTTATTGTCAGGTACATTCTTAGGCGTTTAATATGGGGTGTTGAGTCCATTTCGTTGAGCAAGGAGTAGTTCTTGTCTATTCTATATTTGGCTTAAGGAACTTTATCTGTGCTCATTTCAATCTCTGGTTTTATGCAGCACCCCAACTCACCTTTCCCCTTAAGCAAGCATAAGTTGGTTTCCTAAATTTGAGACCCTGTTCTGTTTTGTAATCTAGTTCCTGTGTAGCCAAGTTTACATTCCGTGTATTAATGATATCTTATGATGTTTCTTTTTCTGTGTGACTTATTTCAGTTAGAATCATCATACCTGAATCCACTCATTATGCTGCTACGGGCCTGATGACATAGATTTCATTGCTGAGTGATATTGCATTGTACGTAAGTACCACAACTTCTTTATGCATTTTTCACTTTCTGCGATATTGAACTTGTACCGTAAACGAGGTTCTTGTAAACAGAGCCGTCCCAAACTTTGGGGTGGCTGTGTCTTTTTGATTTTAATTTCCCAAGCTACAGGACCATAAGTGGAAGTGCCCTAGGCTCTGTTGCTTTGTTTTTTAGATGTTTCAGGAAACACCATACACCTCTCCCGAGTGGCTGTTGGCAATTTACATCCCGCCCATCAGCATAACAAGGCTCCCAGTTCTCCATGGCCTGTCCTGCCTTTCTGGATTTTACACTTTTTTCAGGTGGCCCTTTTGACCGGGGGGAAGTGAGACTTCATTGTAGTGCAGATTTCCTTTGCAAGCTTGCTTTGTTGGCCAAAAAGTGCGTATGCGTTTTTTCCTGAATATATTCAGGAAAAAACGCATACGCCCTTTTTGGCCAAGTGCATCATTGTGGACGTTCTGCCTCTTTTCCTATGCTTTAAATGCAATTCCAGTCTACCTCCTGAAATCGGTTTCCTGCAATTCTGCCCCGCTTTCAAGTCCTCTTGGCAGCCTTACTTCAGTATATTTTTGGACGATAGCTGTCATTTATAACTCTGCAGGTTTGTGAATTACAGTGCCCCTGAGCTCCTTTCTTCAACTCGCTTTCTTGTGAGCTGGCCGCAACACCGCAGGATTGCTTCAGGCCCTAATCTGGTTCCGGCACGGCACGCTGAGCCTTTGGTTAATTCCTCTTCCTGGTGGGAAATGAGAGTTAAATTTGCCCGTCCAGACACCTCCACCTAGTCTCTCATTGGTTCTCCCTATTCCTGTTCATCTTCCTCAGAAATTGCAAATGGGCCAAACAGGAGGTTAAAGGCACTGACTCTCCAAGTCGGGAGAGTGTTAGTAAAGCGTCTGGAATGTTACACCCGAGTACCAGGGGACGAGAATTGAGACATATTGGAACACGTCTCCCGATCACACGGTTGATCATACTCTGGGTTCCACGTGCATGTTTTAGCTGAAGGAAGAATCCCTTAAACCTGGAGAGTTGAGACCCGTGGAATGGGTACCATGCAATATGACTTCAAAGGGTCTTCATTTGCTCACCGAACCTCTCCAATCCTATCACTGCTGCGTTTATGCCCCTGTACACACGCTTGATTTTCTTTCAGAGACATAGCAATCCATAGGTTTTAAGATACTTACTAGTCAGGTACATTCTTAGGCGTTTAATATGGGGTGTTGAGTCCATTTCGTTGAGCAAGGAGTAGTTCTTGTCTATTCCATATTTGGCTTAAGGAACTTTATCTGTGCTCATTTCAATCTCTGGTTTTATGCAGCACCCCAACTCACCTTTCCCCTTAAGCAAGCATAAGTTGGTTTTCTAAATTTGAGACCCTGTTCTGTTTTGTAATCCAGTTCCTGTGTAGCCAAGTTTACATTCGGTGTATTAGTGATATCTTATGATGTTTCTTTTTCTGTGTGACTTATTTCAGTTAGAATCATCATACCTGAATCCACTCATTATGCTGCTACGGGCCTGATGACATAGATTTCATTGCTGAGTGATATTGCATTGTACGTAAGTACCACAACTTCTTTATCCATTTTTCACTTTCTGTGATATTGAACTTGTACCGTAAACGATGTTCTTGTAAACAGAGCCGTCCCAAACTTTGGGGTGGCTGTGTCTTTTTGATTTTAATTTCCCTAAGCTATAGGACCATAAGTGGAAGTGCCCTAGGCTCTGTTGCTTTGTTTTTTAGATGTTTCAGGAAACACCATACACCTCTCCCGAGTGGCTCTTGGCAATTTACATCCCGCCCATCAGCATAACAAGGCTCCCAGTTCTCCATGGCCTGTCCTGCCTTTCTGGATTTTACACTTTTTTCAGATGGCCCTTTTGACCGGGGGGAAGTGAGACTTCATTGTAGTGCAGATTTCCTTTGCAAGCTTGCTTGGTTGGCCAAAAAGGGCGTATGCGTTTTTTCCTGAATATATTCAGGAAAAAACGCATACGCCCTTTTTGGCCAAGTGCATCATTGTGGACGTTCTGCCTCTTTTCCTATGCTTTAAATGCAATTCCAGTCTACCTCCTGAAATCGGTTTCCTGCAATTCTGCCCCGCTTTCAAGTCCTCTTGGCAGCCTTACTTCAGTATATTTTTGGACGATAGCTGTCATTTATAACGCTGCAGGTTTGTGAATTACAGTGCCCCTGAGCTCCTTTCTTCAACTCGCTTTCTTGTGAGCTGGCCGCAACACCGCAGGATTGCTTCAGGCCCTAATCTGGTTCCGGCATGGCACGCTGAGCCTTTGGTTAATTCCTCTTCCTGGTGGGAAATGAGAGTTAAATTTGCCCGTCCAGACACCTCCAGCTAGTCTCTCATTGTTTCTCCCTATTCCTGTTCATCTTCCTCAGAAATTGCAAATGGGCCAAACAGGAGGTTAAAGGCACTGACTCTCCAAGTCGGGAGAGTGTTAGTAAAGCGTCTGGAATGTTACACCCGAGTACCAGGGGACGAGAATTGAGACATATTGGAACACGTCTCCCGATCACACGGTTGATCATACTCTGGGTTCCACGTGCATGTTTTAGCTGAAGGAAGAATCCCTTAAACCTGGAGAGTTGAGACCCGTGGAATGGGTACCATGCAATATGACTTCAAAGGGTCTTCATTTGCTCACCGAACCTCTCCAATCCTATCACTGCTGCGTTTATGCCCCTGTACACACGCTTGATTTTCTTTCAGAGACATAGCAATCCATAGGTTTTAAGATACTTACTAGTCAGGTACATTCTTAGGCATTTAATATGGGGTGTTGAGTCCATTTCGTTGAGCAAGGAGTAGTTCTTGTCTATTCCATATTTGGCTTAAGGAACTTTATCTGTGCTCATTTCAATCTCTGGTTTTATGCAGCACCCCAACTCACCTTTCCCCTTAAGCAAGCATAAGTTGGTTTTCTAAATTTGAGACCCTGTTCTGTTTTGTAATCCAGTTCCTGTGTAGCCAAGTTTACATTCCGTGTATTAGTGATATCTTATGATGTTTCTTTTTCTGTGTGACTTATTTCAGTTAGAATCATCATACCTGAATCCACTCATTATGCTGCTATGGGCCTGATGACATAGATTTCATTGCTGAGTGATATTGCATTGAACGTATGTACCACAACTTCTTTATCCATTTTTCACTTTCTGTGATATTGAACTTGTACCGTAAACGAGGTTCTTGTAAACAGAGCCTTCCCAAACTTTGGGGTGGCTGTGTCTTTTTGATTTTAATTTCCCTAAGCTATAGGACCATAAGTGGAAGTGCCCTAGGCTCTGTTGCTTTGTTTTTTAGATGTTTCAGGAAACACCATACACCTCTCCCGAGTGGCTGTTGGCAATTTACATCCCGCCCATCAGCATAACAAGGCTCCCAGTTCTCCATGGCCTGTCCTGCCTTTCTGGATTTTACACTTTTTTCAGATGGCCCTTTTGACCGGGGGGAAGTGAGACTTCACTGTAGTGCAGATTTCCTTTGCAAGCTTGTTTGGTTGGCCAAAATGGGCATATGCGTTTTTTCCTGAATATATTCAGGAAAAAACGCATACGCCCTTTTTGGCCAAGTGCATCATTGTGGACGTTCTGCCTCTTTTCCTATGCTTTAAATGCAATTCCAGTCTACCTCCTGAAATAGGTTTCCTGCAATTCTGCCCCGCTTTCAAGTCCTCTTGGCAGCCTTACTTCAGTATATTTTTGGACGATAGCTGTCATTTATAAGTCTGCAGGTTTGTGAATTACAGTGCCCCTGAGCTCCTTTCTTCAACTCGCTTTCTTGTGAGCTGGCCGCAACACCGCAGGATTGCTTCAGGCCCTAATCTGGTTCCGGCACGGCACGCTGAGCCTTTGGTTAATTCCTCTTCCTGGTGGGAAATGAGAGTTAAATTTGCCCGTCCAGACACCTCCAGCTAGTCTCTCATTGGTTCTCCCTATTCCTGTTCATCTTCCGCAGAAATTGCAAATGGGCCAAACAGGAGGTTAAAGGCACTGACTCTCCAAGTCGGGAGAGTGTTAGTAAAGCGTCTGGAATGTTACACCCGAGTACCAGGGGACGAGAATTGAGACATATTGGAACACGTCTCCCGATCACACGGTTGATCATACTCTGGGTTCCACGTGCATGTTTTAGCTGAAGGAAGAATCCCTTAAACCTGGAGAGTTGAGACCCGTGGAATGGGTACCATGCAATATGACTTCAAAGGGTCTTCATTTGCTCACCGAACCTCTCCAATCCTATCACTGCTGCGTTTATGCCCCTGTACACACGCTTGATTTTCTTTCAGAGACATAGCAATCCATAGGTTTTAAGATACTTACTAGTCAGGTACATTCTTAGGCATTTAATATGGGGTGTTGAGTCCATTTCGTTGAGCAAGGAGTAGTTCTTGTCTATTCTATATTTGGCTTAAGGAACTTTATCTGTGCTCATTTCAATCTCTGGTTTTATGCAGCACCCCAACTCACCTTTCCCCTTAAGCAAGCATAAGTTGGTTTTCTAAATTTGAGACCCTGTTCAGTTTTGTAATCCAGTTCCTGTGTAGCCAAGTTTACATCCCGTGTATTAGTGATATCTTATGATGTTTCTTTTTCTGTGTGACTTATTTCAGTTAGAATCATCATACCTGAATCCACTCATTATGCTGCTACGGGCCTGATGACATAGATTTCATTGCTGAGTGATATTGCATTGTACGTAAGTACCACAACTTCTTTATCCATTTTTCACTTTCTGCGATATTGAACTTGTACCGTAAACGAGGTTCTTGTAAACAGAGCCGTCCCAAACATTGGGGTGGCTGTGTCTTTCTGATTTTAATTTCCCTAAGCTATAGGACCATAAGTGGAAGTGCCCTAGGCTCTGTTGCTTTGTTTTTTAGATGTTTCAGGAAACACCATACACCTCTCCCGAGTGGCTGTTGGCAATTTACATCCCGCCCATCAGCATAACAAGGCTCCCAGTTCTCCATGGCCTGTCCTGCCTTTCTGGATTTTACACTTTTTTCAGATGGCCCTTTTGACCGGGGGGAAGTGAGACTTCATTGTAGTGCAGATTTCCTTTGCAAGCTTGCTTGGTTGGCCAAAAAGAGCGTATGCGTTTTTTCCTGAATATATTCAGGAAAAAACGCATACGCCCTTTTTGGCCAAGTGCATCATTGTGGACGTTCTGCCTCTTTTCCTATGCTTTAAATGCAATTCCAGTCTACCTCCTGAAATAGGTTTCCTGCAATTCTGCCCCGCTTTCAAGTCCTCTTGGCAGCCTTACTTCAGTATATTTTTGGACGATAGCTGTCATTTATAACTCTGCAGGTTTGTGAATTACAGTGCCCCTGAGCTCCTTTCTTCAACTTGCTTTCTTGTGAGCTGGCCGCAACACCGCAGGATTGCTTCAGGCCCTAATCTGGTTCCGGGACGGCACGCTGAGCCTTTGGTTAATTCCTCTTCCTGGTGGGAAATGAGAGTTAAATTTGCCCGTCCAGACACCTCCAGCTAGTCTCTCATTGGTTCTCCCTATTCCTGTTCATCTTCCGCAGAAATTGCAAATGGGCCAAACAGGAGGTTAAAGGCACTGACTCTCCAAGTCGGGAGAGTGTTAGTAAAGCGTCTGGAATGTTGCACCCAAGTACCAGGGGACGAGAACTGAGGCATATTGGAACACGTCTCCCGATCCCATGGTTGATCATACTCTGGGTTCCACGTGCATGTTTTAGCTGAAGGAAGAATCCCTTAAACCAGGAGAGTTGAGACCCGTGGAATGGGTACCATGCAATATGACTTCAAAGGGTCTTCATTTGCTCACGAACCTCTCCAATCCTATCAGTGCTGCGTTTATGCCCCTGTACATATGCTTGATTTTCTTTCAGAGACATAGCAATCCATAGGTTTTAAGATACTTACTAGTCAGGTACATTCTTAGGCGTTTAATATGGGGTGTTGAGTCCATTTCGTTGAGCAAGGAGTAGCTCTTGTCTATTCCATATTTGGCTTAAGGAACTTTATCTGTGCTCATTTCAATCTCTGGTTTTATGCAGCACCCCAACTCACTTTTTCGCTTAAGCAAGCATAAGTTGGTTTTCTAAATTTGAGACCCTGTTCTGATTTGTAATCCAGTTCCTGTGTAGCCAAGTTTACATTCCGTGTATTAGTGATATCTTATGATGTTTCTTTTTCTGTGTGACTTATTTCAGTTAGAATCATCATACCTGAATCCATTCATTATACTGCTACGGGCCTGATGACATAGATTTCATTGCTGAGTGATATTGCATTGTACGTAAGTACCACAACTTCTTTATCCATATTTCACTTTCTGCGCTATTGAACTTGTACCGTAAACGAGCTTCTTGTAAACAGAGCCGTCCCAAACTTTGGGGTGGCTGTGTCTTCTTGATTTTTTTTCCCTAAGCTATAGGACCATAAGTGGAAGTGCCTTAGGTTCTGTTGCTTTGTTTTTTAGATGTTTCAGGAAACACCATACACTTCTCCCAAGTGGCTGTTGGCAATTTACATCCCGCCCATCAGCATAACAAGGCTCCCAGTTCTCCATGGCCTGTCCTGCCTTTCTGGATTTTACACTTTTTTCAGATGGCTCTTTTGACCGGGGGGAAGTGAGACTTCATTGTAGTGCAGATTTCCTTTGCAAGCTTGCTTGGTTGGCCAAAAAGGGCGTATGCGTTTTTTCCTGAATATATTCAGGAAAAAACGCATACGCCCTTTTTGGCCAAGTGCATCATTGTGGACGTTCTGCCTCTTTTCCTATGCTTTAAATGCAATTCCAGTCTACCTCCTGAAATCGGTTTCCTGCAATTCTGCCCCGCTTTCAAGTCCTCTTGGCAGCCTTACTTCAGTATATTTTTGGATGATAGCTGTCATTTATAACTCTGCAGGTTTGTGAATTACACTGCCCCTGAGCTCCTTTCTTCAACTCGCTTTCTTGTGAGCTGGCCGCAACACCGCAGGATTGCTTCAGGCCCTAATCTGGTTCCGGCACGGCACGCTGAGCCTTTGGTTAATTCCTCTTCCTGGTGGGAAATGAGAGTTAAATTTGCCCGTCCAGACACCTCCAGCTAGTCTCTCATTGGTTCTCCCTATTCCTGTTTATCTTCCTCAGAAATTGCAAATGGGCCAAACAGTAGGTTAAAGGCACTGACTCTCCAAGTCGGGAGAGTGTTAGTAAAGCGTCTGGAATGTTACACCCGAGTACCAGGGGACGAGAATTGAGACATATTGGAACACGTCTCCCGATCACACGGTTGATCATACTCTGGGTTCCACGTGCATGTTTTAGCTGAAGGAAGAATCCCTTAAACCTGGAGAGTTGAGACCCGTGGAATGGGTACCATGCAATATGACTTCAAAGGGTCTTCATTTGCTCACCGAACCTCTCCAATCCTATCACTGCTGCGTTTATGCCCCTGTACACACGCTTGATTTTCTTTCAGAGACATAGCAATCCATAGGTTTTAAGATACTTACTAGTCAGGTACATTCTTAGGCGTTTAATATGGGGTGTTGAGTCCATTTCGTTGAGCAAGGAGTAGTTCTTGTCTATTCCATATTTGGCTTAAGGAACTTTATCTGTGCTCATTTCAATCTCTGGTTTTATGCAGCACCCCAACTCACCTTTCCCCTTAAGCAAGCATAAGTTGGTTTTCTAAATTTGAGACCCTGTTCTGTTTTGTAATCCAGTTCCTGTGTAGCCAAGTTTACATTCGGTGTATTAGTGATATCTTATGATGTTTCTTTTTCTGTGTGACTTATTTCAGTTAGAATCATCATACCTGAATCCACTCATTATGCTGCTACGGGCCTGATGACATAGATTTCATTGCTGAGTGATATTGCATTGTACGTAAGTACCACAACTTCTTTATCCATTTTTCACTTTCTGTGATATTCAACTTGTACCGTAAACGATGTTCTTGTAAACAGAGCCGTCCCAAACTTTGGGGTGGCTGTGTCTTTTTGATTTTAATTTCCCTAAGCTATAGGACCATAAGTGGAAGTGCCCTAGGCTCTGTTGCTTTGTTTTTTAGATGTTTCAGGAAACACCATACACCTCTCCCGAGTGGCTGTTGGCAATTTACATCCCGCCCATCAGCATAACAAGGCTCCCAGTTCTCCATGGCCTGTCCTGCCTTTCTGGATTTTACACTTTTTTCAGATGGCCCTTTTGACCGGGGGGAAGTGAGACTTCATTGTAGTGCAGATTTCCTTTGCAAGCTTGCTTGGTTGGCCAAAAAGGGCGTATGCGTTTTTTCCTGAATATATTCAGGAAAAAACGCATACGCCCTTTTTGGCCAAGTGCATCATTGTGGACGTTCTGCCTCTTTTCCTATGCTTTAAATACAATTCCAGTCTACCTCCTGAAATCGGTTTCCTGCAATTCTGCCCCGCTTTCAAGTCCTCTTGGCAGCCTTACTTCAGTATATTTTTGGATGATAGCTGTCATTTATAACTCTGCAGGTTTGTGAATTACAGTGCCCCTGAGCTCCTTTCTTCAACTCGCTTTCTTGTGAGCTGGCCGCAACACCGCAGGATTGCTTCAGGCCCTAATCTGGTTCCGGGACGGCACGCTGAGCCTTTGGTTAATTCCTCTTCCTGGTGGGAAATGAGAGTTAAATTTGCCCGTCCAGACACCTCCAGCTAGTCTCTCATTGGTTCTCCCTATTCCTGTTCATCTTCCTCAGAAATTGCAAATGGGCCAAACAGGAGGTTAAAGGCACTGACTCTCCAAGTCGGGAGAGTGTTAGTAAAGCGTCTGGAATGTTACACCCGAGTACCAGGGGACGAGAATTGAGACATATTGGAACACGTCTCCCGATCACACGGTTGGTCATACTCTGGGTTCCACGTGCATGTTTTAGCTGAAGGAAGAATCCCTTAAACCTGGAGAGTTGAGACCCGTGGAATGGGTACCATGCAATATGACTTCAAAGGGTCTTCATTTGCTCACCGAACCTCTCCAATCCTATCACTGCTGCGTTTATGCCCCTGTACACACGCTTGATTTTCTTTCGGAGACATAGCAATCCATAGGTTTTAAAATTCTTACTAGTCAGGTACATTCTTAGGCGTTTAATATGGGGTGTTGAGTCCATTTCGTTGAGCAAGGAGTAGTTCTTGTGTATTCTATATTTGGCTTAAGGAACTTTATCTGTGCTCATTTCAATCTCTGGTTTTATGCAGCACCCCAACTCACCTTTCCCCTTAAGCAAGCATAAGTTGGTTTTCTAAATTTGAGACCCTGTTCAGTTTTGTAATCCAGTTCCTGTGTAGCCAAGTTTACATCCCGTGTATTAGTGATATCTTATGATGTTTCTTTTTCTGTGTGACTTATTTCAGTTAGAATCATCATACCTGAATCCACTCATTATGCTGCTACGGGCCTGATGACATAGATTTCATTGCTGAGTGATATTGCATTGTACGTAAGTACCACAACTTCTTTATCCATTTTTCACTTTCTGCGATATTGAACTTGTACTGTAAACGAGGTTCTTGTAAACAGAGCCGTCCCAAACATTTGGGTGGCTGTGTCTTTTTGATTTTAATTTCCCTAAGCTATAGGACCATAAGTGGAAGTGCCCTAGGCTCTGTTGCTTTGTTTTTTAGATGTTTCAGGAAACACCATACACCTCTCCCGAGTGGCTGTTGGCAATTTACATCCCGCCCATCAGCATAACAAGGCTCCCAGTTCTCCATGGCCTGTCCTGCCTTTCTGGATTTTACACTTTTTTCAGATGGCCCTTTTGACCGGGGGGAAGTGAGACTTCATTGTAGTGCAGATTTCCTTTGCAAGCTTGCTTGGTTGGCCAAAAAGGGCGTATGCGTTTTTTCCTGAATATATTCAGGAAAAAACGCATACGCCCTTTTTGGCCAAGTGCATCATTGTGGACGTTCTGCCTCTTTTCCTATGCTTTAAATGCAATTCCAGTCTACCTCCTGAAATAGGTTTCCTGCAATTCTGCCCCGCTTTCAAGTCCTCTTGGCAGCCTTACTTCAGTATATTTTTGGACGATAGCTGTCATTTATAACTCTGCAGGTTTGTGAATTACAGTGCCCCTGAGCTCCTTTCTTCAACTTGCTTTCTTGTGAGCTGGCCGCAACACCGCAGGATTGCTTCAGGCCCTAATCTGGTTCCGGGACGGCACGCTGAGCCTTTGGTTAATTCCTCTTCCTGGTGGGAAATGAGAGTTAAATTTGCCCGTCCAGACACCTCCAGCTAGTCTCTCATTGGTTCTCCCTATTCCTGTTCATCTTCCGCAGAAATTGCAAATGGGCCAAACAGGAGGTTAAAGGCACTGACTCTCCAAGTCGGGAGAGTGTTAGTAAAGCGTCTGGAATGTTGCACCCGAGTACCAGGGGACGAGAACTGAGGCATATTGGAACACGTCTCCCGATCCCATGGTTGATCATACTCTGGGTTCCACGTGCATGTTTTAGCTGAAGGAAGAATCCCTTAAACCAGGAGAGTTGAGACCCGTGGAATGGGTACCATGCAATATGACTTCAAAGGGTCTTCATTTGCTCACGAACCTCTCCAATCCTATCAGTGCTGCGTTTATGCCCCTGTACACATGCTTGATTTTCTTTCAGAGACATAGCAATCCATAGGTTTTAAGATACTTACTAGTCAGGTACATTCTTAGGCGTTTAATATGGGGTGTTGAGTCCATTTCGTTGAGCAAGGAGTAGCTCTTGTCTATTCCATATTTGGCTTAAGGAACTTTATCTGTGCTCATTTCAATCTCTGGTTTGATGCAGCACCCCAACTCACTTTTTCGCTTAAGCAAGCATAAGTTGGTTTTCTAAATTTGAGACCCTGTTCTGATTTGTAATCCAGTTCCTGTGTAGCCAAGTTTACATTCCGTGTATTAGTGATATCTTATGATGTTTCTTTTTCTGTGTGACTTATTTCAGTTAGAATCATCATACCTGAATCCATTCATTATACTGCTACGGGCCTGATGACATAGATTTCATTGCTGAGTGATATTGCATTGTACGTAAGTACCACAACTTCTTTATCCATATTTCACTTTCTGCGCTATTGAACTTGTACCGTAAACGAGCTTCTTGTAAACAGAGCCGTCCCAAACTTTGGGGTGGCTGTGTCTTCTTGATTTTTTTTCCCTAAGCTATAGGACCATAAGTGGAAGTGCCTTAGGTTCTGTTGCTTTGTTTTTTAGATGTTTCAGGAAACACCATACACTTCTCCCAAGTGGCTGTTGGCAATTTACATCCCGCCCATCAGCATAACAAGGCTCCCAGTTCTCCATGGCCTGTCCTGCCTTTCTGGATTTTACACTTTTTTCAGATGGCTCTTTTGACCGGGGGGAAGTGAGACTTCATTGTAGTGCAGATTTCCTTTGCAAGCTTGCTTGGTTGGCCAAAAAGGGCGTATGCGTTTTTTCCTGAATATATTCAGGAAAAAACGCATACGCCCTTTTTGGCCAAGTGCATCATTGTGGACGTTCTGCCTCTTTTCCTATGCTTTAAATGCAATTCCAGTCTACCTCCTGAAATCGGTTTCCTGCAATTCTGCCCCGCTTTCAAGTCCTCTTGGCAGCCTTACTTCAGTATATTTTTGGATGATAGCTGTCATTTATAACTCTGCAGGTTTGTGAATTACACTGCCCCTGAGCTCCTTTCTTCAACTCGCTTTCTTGTGAGCTGGCCGCAACACCGCAGGATTGCTTCAGGCCCTAATCTGGTTCCGGCACGGCACGCTGAGCCTTTGGTTAATTCCTCTTCCTGGTGGGAAATGAGAGTTAAATTTGCCCGTCCAGACACCTCCAGCTAGTCTCTCATTGGTTCTCCCTATTCCTGTTTATCTTCCTCAGAAATTGCAAATGGGCCAAACAGTAGGTTAAAGGCACTGACTCTCCAAGTCGGGAGAGTGTTAGTAAAGCGTCTGGAATGTTACACCCGAGTACCAGGGGACGAGAATTGAGACATATTGGAACACGTCTCCCGATCACACGGTTGATCATACTCTGGGTTCCACGTGCATGTTTTACCTGAAGGAAGAATCCCTTAAACCTGGAGAGTTGAGACCCGTGGAATGGGTACCATGCAATATGACTTCAAAGGGTCTTCATTTGCTCACCGAACCTCTCCAATCCTATCACTGCTGCGTTTATGCCCCTGTACACACGCTTGATTTTCTTTCAGAGACATAGCAATCCATAGGTTTTAAGATACTTACTAGTCAGGTACATTCTTAGGCGTTTAATATGGGGTGTTGAGTCCATTTCGTTGAGCAAGGAGTAGTTCTTGTCTATTCCATATTTGGCTTAAGGAACTTTATCTGTGCTCATTTCAATCTCTGGTTTTATGCAGCACCCCAACTCACCTTTCCCCTTAAGCAAGCATAAGTTGGTTTTCTAAATTTGAGACCCTGTTCTGTTTTGTAATCCAGTTCCTGTGTAGCCAAGTTTACATTCGGTGTATTAGTGATATCTTATGATGTTTCTTTTTCTGTGTGACTTATTTCAGTTAGAATCATCATACCTGAATCCACTCATTATGCTGCTACGGGCCTGATGACATAGATTTCATTGCTGAGTGATATTGCATTGTACGTAAGTACCACAACTTCTTTATCCATTTTTCACTTTCTGTGATATTCAACTTGTACCGTAAACGATGTTCTTGTAAACAGAGCCGTCCCAAACTTTGGGGTGGCTGTGTCTTTTTGATTTTAATTTCCCTAAGCTATAGGACCATAAGTGGAAGTGCCCTAGGCTCTGTTGCTTTGTTTTTTAGATGTTTCAGGAAACACCATACACCTCTCCCGAGTGGCTGTTGGCAATTTACATCCCGCCCATCAGCATAACAAGGCTCCCAGTTCTCCATGGCCTGTCCTGCCTTTCTGGATTTTACACTTTTTTCAGATGGCCCTTTTGACCGGGGGGAAGTGAGACTTCATTGTAGTGCAGATTTCCTTTGCAAGCTTGCTTGGTTGGCCAAAAAGGGCGTATGCGTTTTTTCCTGAATATATTCAGGAAAAAACGCATACGCCCTTTTTGGCCAAGTGCATCATTGTGGACGTTCTGCCTCTTTTCCTATGCTTTAAATACAATTCCAGTCTACCTCCTGAAATCGGTTTCCTGCAATTCTGCCCCGCTTTCAAGTCCTCTTGGCAGCCTTACTTCAGTATATTTTTGGATGATAGCTGTCATTTATAACTCTGCAGGTTTGTGAATTACAGTGCCCCTGAGCTCCTTTCTTCAACTCGCTTTCTTGTGAGCTGGCCGCAACACCGCAGGATTGCTTCAGGCCCTAATCTGGTTCCGGCATGGCACGCTGAGCCTTTGGTTAATTCCTCTTCCTGGTGGGAAATGAGAGTTAAATTTGCCCGTCCAGACACCTCCAGCTAGTCTCTCATTGGTTCTCCCTATTCCTGTTCATCTTCCTCAGAAATTGCAAATGGGCCAAACAGGAGGTTAAAGGCACTGACTCTCCAAGTCGGGAGAGTGTTAGTAAAGCGTCTGGAATGTTACACCCGAGTACCAGGGGACGAGAATTGAGACATATTGGAACACGTCTCCCGATCACACGGTTGGTCATACTCTGGGTTCCACGTGCATGTTTTAGCTGAAGGAAGAATCCCTTAAACCTGGAGAGTTGAGACCCGTGGAATGGGTACCATGCAATATGACTTCAAAGGGTCTTCATTTGCTCACCGAACCTCTCCAATCCTATCACTGCTGCGTTTATGCCCCTGTACACACACTTGATTTTCTTTCGGAGACATAGCAATCCATAGGTTTTAAAATTCTTACTAGTCAGGTACATTCTTAGGCGTTTAATATGGGGTGTTGAGTCCATTTCGTTGAGCAAGGAGTAGTTCTTGTGTATTCTATATTTGGCTTAAGGAACTTTATCTGTGCTCATTTCAATCTCTGGTTTTATGCAGCACCCCAACTCACCTTTCCCCTTAAGCAAGCATAAGTTGGTTTTCTAAATTTGAGACCCTGTTCAGTTTTGTAATCCAGTTCCTGTGTAGCCAAGTTTACATCCCGTGTATTAGTGATATCTTATGATGTTTCTTTTTCTGTGTGACTTATTTCAGTTAGAATCATCATACCTGAATCCACTCATTATGCTGCTACGGGCCTGATGACATAGATTTCATTGCTGAGTGATATTGCATTGTACGTAAGTACCACAACTTCTTTATCCATTTTTCACTTTCTGCGATATTGAACTTGTACCGTAAACGAGGTTCTTGTAAACAGAGCCGTCCCAAACATTGGGGTGGCTGTGTCTTTTTGATTTTAATTTCCCTAAGCTATAGGACCATAAGTGGAAGTGCCCTAGGCTCTGTTGCTTTGTTTTTTAGATGTTTCAGGAAACACCATACACCTCTCCCGAGTGGCTGTTGGCAATTTACATCCCGCCCATCAGCATAACAAGGCTCCCAGTTCTCCATGGCCTGTCCTGCCTTTCTGGATTTTACACTTTTTTCAGATGGCCCTTTTGACCGGGGGGAAGTGAGACTTCATTGTAGTGCAGATTTCCTTTGCAAGCTTGCTTGGTTGGCCAAAAAGGGCGTATGCGTTTTTTCCTGAATATATTCAGGAAAAAACGCATACGCCCTTTTTGGCCAAGTGCATCATTGTGGACGTTCTGCCTCTTTTCCTATGCTTTAAATGCAATTCCAGTCTACCTCCTGAAATAGGTTTCCTGCAATTCTGCCCCGCTTTCAAGTCCTCTTGGCAGCCTTACTTCAGTATATTTTTGGACGATAGCTGTCATTTATAAGTCTGCAGGTTTGTGAATTACAGTGCCCCTGAGCTCCTTTCTTCAACTTGCTTTCTTGTGAGCTGGCCGCAACACCGCAGGATTGCTTCAGGCCCTAATCTGGTTCCGGGACGGCACGCTGAGCCTTTGGTTAATTCCTCTTCCTGGTGGGAAATGAGAGTTAAATTTGCCCGTCCAGACACCTCCAGCTAGTCTCTCATTGGTTCTCCCTATTCCTGTTCATCTTCCGCAGAAATTGCAAATGGGCCAAACAGGAGGTTAAAGGCACTGACTCTCCAAGTCGGGAGAGTGTTAGTAAAGCGTCTGGAATGTTGCACCCGAGTACCAGGGGACGAGAACTGAGGCATATTGGAACACGTCTCCCGATCCCATGGTTGATCATACTCTGGGTTCCACGTGCATGTTTTAGCTGAAGGAAGAATCCCTTAAACCAGGAGAGTTGAGACCCGTGGAATGGGTACCATGCAATATGACTTCAAAGGGTCTTCATTTGCTCACGAACCTCTCCAATCCTATCAGTGCTGCGTTTATGCCCCTGTACACATGCTTGATTTTCTTTCAGAGACATAGCAATCCATAGGTTTTAAGATACTTACTAGTCAGGTACATTCTTAGGCGTTTAATATGGGGTGTTGAGTCCATTTCGTTGAGCAAGGAGTAGCTCTTGTCTATTCCATATTTGGCTTAAGGAACTTTATCTGTGCTCATTTCAATCTCTGGTTTTATGCAGCACCCCAACTCACCTTTCCCCTTAAGCAAGCATAAGTTGGTTTTCTAAATTTGAGACCCTGTTCTGATTTGTAATCCAGTTCCTGTGTAGCCAAGTTTACATTCCGTGTATTAGTGATATCTTATGATGTTTCTTTTTCTGTGTGACTTATTTCAGTTAGAATCATCATACCTGAATCCATTCATTATACTGCTACGGGCCTGATGACATAGATTTCATTGCTGAGTGATATTGCATTGTACGTAAGTACCACAACTTCTTTATCCATATTTCACTTTCTGCGCTATTGAACTTGTACCGTAAACGAGCTTCTTGTAAACAGAGCCGTCCCAAACTTTGGGGTGGCTGTGTCTTCTTGATTTTTTTTCCCTAAGCTATAGGACCATAAGTGGAAGTGCCTTAGGTTCTGTTGCTTTGTTTTTTAGATGTTTCAGGAAACACCATACACTTCTCCCAAGTGGCTGTTGGCAATTTACATCCCGCCCATCAGCATAACAAGGCTCCCAGTTCTCCATGGCCTGTCCTGCCTTTCTGGATTTTACACTTTTTTCAGATGGCTCTTTTGACCGGGGGGAAGTGAGACTTCATTGTAGTGCAGATTTCCTTTGCAAGCTTGCTTGGTTGGCCAAAAAGGGCGTATGCGTTTTTTCCTGAATATATTCAGGAAAAAACGCATACGCCCTTTTTGGCCAAGTGCATCATTGTGGACGTTCTGCCTCTTTTCCTATGCTTTAAATGCAATTCCAGTCTACCTCCTGAAATCGGTTTCCTGCAATTCTGCCCCGCTTTCAAGTCCTCTTGGCAGCCTTACTTCAGTATATTTTTGGATGATAGCTGTCATTTATAACTCTGCAGGTTTGTGAATTACACTGCCCCTGAGCTCCTTTCTTCAACTCGCTTTCTTGTGAGCTGGCCGCAACACCGCAGGATTGCTTCAGGCCCTAATCTGGTTCCGGCACGGCACGCTGAGCCTTTGGTTAATTCCTCTTCCTGGTGGGAAATGAGAGTTAAATTTGCCCGTCCAGACACCTCCAGCTAGTCTCTCATTGGTTCTCCCTATTCCTGTTTATCTTCCTCAGAAATTGCAAATGGGCCAAACAGTAGGTTAAAGGCACTGACTCTCCAAGTCGGGAGAGTGTTAGTAAAGCGTCTGGAATGTTACACCCGAGTACCAGGGGACGAGAATTGAGACATATTGGAACACGTCTCCCGATCACACGGTTGATCATACTCTGGGTTCCACGTGCATGTTTTACCTGAAGGAAGAATCCCTTAAACCTGGAGAGTTGAGACCCGTGGAATGGGTACCATGCAATATGACTTCAAAGGGTCTTCATTTGCTCACCGAACCTCTCCAATCCTATCACTGCTGCGTTTATGCCCCTGTACACACGCTTGATTTTCTTTCAGAGACATAGCAATCCATAGGTTTTAAGATACTTACTAGTCAGGTACATTCTTAGGCGTTTAATATGGGGTGTTGAGTCCATTTCGTTGAGCAAGGAGTAGTTCTTGTCTGTTCCATATTTGGCTTAAGGAACTTTATCTGTGCTCATTTCAATCTCTGGTTTTATGCAGCACCCCAACTCACCTTTCCCCTTAAGCAAGCATAAGTTGGTTTTCTAAATTTGAGACCCTGTTCTGTTTTGTAATCCAGTTCCTGTGTAGCCAAGTTTACATTCGGTGTATTAGTGATATCTTATGATGTTTCTTTTTCTGTGTGACTTATTTCAGTTAGAATCATCATACCTGAATCCACTCATTATGCTGCTACGGGCCTGATGACATAGATTTCATTGCTGAGTGATATTGCATTGTACGTAAGTACCACAACTTCTTTATCCATTTTTCACTTTCTGTGATATTCAACTTGTACCGTAAACGATGTTCTTGTAAACAGAGCCGTCCCAAACTTTGGGGTGGCTGTGTCTTTTTGATTTTAATTTCCCTAAGCTATAGGACCATAAGTGGAAGTGCCCTAGGCTCTGTTGCTTTGTTTTTTAGATGTTTCAGGAAACACCATACACCTCTCCCGAGTGGCTGTTGGCAATTTACATCCCGCCCATCAGCATAACAAGGCTCCCAGTTCTCCATGGCCTGTCCTGCCTTTCTGGATTTTACACTTTTTTCAGATGGCCCTTTTGACCGGGGGGAAGTGAGACTTCATTGTAGTGCAGATTTCCTTTGCAAGCTTGCTTGGTTGGCCAAAAAGGGCGTATGCGTTTTTTCCTGAATATATTCAGGAAAAAACGCATACGCCCTTTTTGGCCAAGTGCATCATTGTGGACGTTCTGCCTCTTTTCCTATGCTTTAAATACAATTCCAGTCTACCTCCTGAAATCGGTTTCCTGCAATTCTGCCCCGCTTTCAAGTCCTCTTGGCAGCCTTACTTCAGTATATTTTTGGATGATAGCTGTCATTTATAACTCTGCAGGTTTGTGAATTACAGTGCCCCTGAGCTCCTTTCTTCAACTCGCTTTCTTGTGAGCTGGCCGCAACACCGCAGGATTGCTTCAGGCCCTAATCTGGTTCCGGCATGGCACGCTGAGCCTTTGGTTAATTCCTCTTCCTGGTGGGAAATGAGAGTTAAATTTGCCCGTCCAGACACCTCCAGCTAGTCTCTCATTGGTTCTCCCTATTCCTGTTCATCTTCCTCAGAAATTGCAAATGGGCCAAACAGGAGGTTAAAGGCACTGACTCTCCAAGTCGGGAGAGTGTTAGTAAAGCGTCTGGAATGTTACACCCGAGTACCAGGGGACGAGAATTGAGACATATTGGAACACGTCTCCCGATCACACGGTTGGTCATACTCTGGGTTCCACGTGCATGTTTTAGCTGAAGGAAGAATCCCTTAAACCTGGAGAGTTGAGACCCGTGGAATGGGTACCATGCAATATGACTTCAAAGGGTCTTCATTTGCTCACCGAACCTCTCCAATCCTATCACTGCTGCGTTTATGCCCCTGTACACACGCTTGATTTTCTTTCGGAGACATAGCAATCCATAGGTTTTAAAATTCTTACTAGTCAGGTACATTCTTAGGCGTTTAATATGGGGTGTTGAGTCCATTTCGTTGAGCAAGGAGTAGTTCTTGTGTATTCTATATTTGGCTTAAGGAACTTTATCTGTGCTCATTTCAATCTCTGGTTTTATGCAGCACCCCAACTCACCTTTCCCCTTAAGCAAGCATAAGTTGGTTTTCTAAATTTGAGACCCTGTTCAGTTTTGTAATCCAGTTCCTGTGTAGCCAAGTTTACATCCCGTGTATTAGTGATATCTTATGATGTTTCTTTTTCTGTGTGACTTATTTCAGTTAGAATCATCATACCTGAATCCACTCATTATGCTGCTACGGGCCTGATGACATAGATTTCATTGCTGAGTGATATTGCATTGTACGTAAGTACCACAACTTCTTTATCCATTTTTCACTTTCTGCGATATTGAACTTGTACCGTAAACGAGGTTCTTGTAAACAGAGCCGTCCCAAACATTGGGGTGGCTGTGTCTTTTTGATTTTAATTTCCCTAAGCTATAGGACCATAAGTGGAAGTGCCCTAGGCTCTGTTGCTTTGTTTTTTAGATGTTTCAGGAAACACCATACACCTCTCCCGAGTGGCTGTTGGCAATTTACATCCCGCCCATCAGCATAACAAGGCTCCCAGTTCTCCATGGCCTGTCCTGCCTTTCTGGATTTTACACTTTTTTCAGATGGCCCTTTTGACCGGGGGGAAGTGAGACTTCATTGTAGTGCAGATTTCCTTTGCAAGCTTGCTTGGTTGGCCAAAAAGGGCGTATGCGTTTTTTCCTGAATATATTCAGGAAAAAACGCATACGCCCTTTTTGGCCAAGTGCATCATTGTGGACGTTCTGCCTCTTTTCCTATGCTTTAAATGCAATTCCAGTCTACCTCCTGAAATAGGTTTCCTGCAATTCTGCCCCGCTTTCAAGTCCTCTTGGCAGCCTTACTTCAGTATATTTTTGGACGATAGCTGTCATTTATAAGTCTGCAGGTTTGTGAATTACAGTGCCCCTGAGCTCCTTTCTTCAACTTGCTTTCTTGTGAGCTGGCCGCAACACCGCAGGATTGCTTCAGGCCCTAATCTGGTTCCGGGACGGCACGCTGAGCCTTTGGTTAATTCCTCTTCCTGGTGGGAAATGAGAGTTAAATTTGCCCGTCCAGACACCTCCAGCTAGTCTCTCATTGGTTCTCCCTATTCCTGTTCATCTTCCGCAGAAATTGCAAATGGGCCAAACAGGAGGTTAAAGGCACTGACTCTCCAAGTCGGGAGAGTGTTAGTAAAGCGTCTGGAATGTTGCACCCGAGTACCAGGGGACGAGAACTGAGGCATATTGGAACACGTCTCCCGATCCCATGGTTGATCATACTCTGGGTTCCACGTGCATGTTTTAGCTGAAGGAAGAATCCCTTAAACCAGGAGAGTTGAGACCCGTGGAATGGGTACCATGCAATATGACTTCAAAGGGTCTTCATTTGCTCACGAACCTCTCCAATCCTATCAGTGCTGCGTTTATGCCCCTGTACACATGCTTGATTTTCTTTCAGAGACATAGCAATCCATAGGTTTTAAGATACTTACTAGTCAGGTACATTCTTAGGCGTTTAATATGGGGTGTTGAGTCCATTTCGTTGAGCAAGGAGTAGCTCTTGTCTATTCCATATTTGGCTTAAGGAACTTTATCTGTGCTCATTTCAATCTCTGGTTTGATGCAGCACCCCAACTCACTTTTTCGCTTAAGCAAGCATAAGTTGGTTTTCTAAATTTGAGACCCTGTTCTGATTTGTAATCCAGTTCCTGTGTAGCCAAGTTTACATTCCGTGTATTAGTGATATCTTATGATGTTTCTTTTTCTGTGTGACTTATTTCAGTTAGAATCATCATACCTGAATCCATTCATTATACTGCTACGGGCCTGATGACATAGATTTCATTGCTGAGTGATATTGCATTGTACGTAAGTACCACAACTTCTTTATCCATATTTCACTTTCTGCGCTATTGAACTTGTACCGTAAACGAGCTTCTTGTAAACAGAGCCGTCCCAAACTTTGGGGTGGCTGTGTCTTCTTGATTTTTTTTCCCTAAGCTATAGGACCATAAGTGGAAGTGCCTTAGGTTCTGTTGCTTTGTTTTTTAGATGTTTCAGGAAACACCATACACTTCTCCCAAGTGGCTGTTGGCAATTTACATCCCGCCCATCAGCATAACAAGGCTCCCAGTTCTCCATGGCCTGTCCTGCCTTTCTGGATTTTACACTTTTTTCAGATGGCTCTTTTGACCGGGGGGAAGTGAGACTTCATTGTAGTGCAGATTTCCTTTGCAAGCTTGCTTGGTTGGCCAAAAAGGGCGTATGCGTTTTTTCCTGAATATATTCAGGAAAAAACGCATACGCCCTTTTTGGCCAAGTGCATCATTGTGGACGTTCTGCCTCTTTTCCTATGCTTTAAATGCAATTCCAGTCTACCTCCTGAAATCGGTTTCCTGCAATTCTGCCCCGCTTTCAAGTCCTCTTGGCAGCCTTACTTCAGTATATTTTTGGATGATAGCTGTCATTTATAACTCTGCAGGTTTGTGAATTACACTGCCCCTGAGCTCCTTTCTTCAACTCGCTTTCTTGTGAGCTGGCCGCAACACCGCAGGATTGCTTCAGGCCCTAATCTGGTTCCGGCACGGCACGCTGAGCCTTTGGTTAATTCCTCTTCCTGGTGGGAAATGAGAGTTAAATTTGCCCGTCCAGACACCTCCAGCTAGTCTCTCATTGGTTCTCCCTATTCCTGTTCATCTTCCTCAGAAATTGCAAATGGGCCAAACAGGAGGTTAAAGGCACTGACTCTTCAAGTCGGGAGAGTGTTAGTAAAGCGTCTGGAATGTTACACCCGAGTACCAGGGGACGAGAATTGAGACATATTGGAACACGTCTCCCGATCACACGGTTGATCATACTCTGGGTTCCACGTGCATGTTTTAGCTGAAGGAAGAATCCCTTAAACCTGGAGAGTTGAGACCCGTGGAATGGGTACCATGCAATATGACTTCAAAGGGTCTTCATTTGCTCACCGAACCTCTCCAATCCTATCACTGCTGCGTTTATGCCCCTGTACACACACTTGATTTTCTTTCGGAGACATAGCAATCCATAGGTTTTAAAATTCTTACTAGTCAGGTACATTCTTAGGCGTTTAATATGGGGTGTTGAGTCCATTTCGTTGAGCAAGGAGTAGTTCTTGTGTATTCTATATTTGGCTTAAGGAACTTTATCTGTGCTCATTTCAATCTCTGGTTTTATGCAGCACCCCAACTCACCTTTCCCCTTAAGCAAGCATAAGTTGGTTTTCTAAATTTGAGACCCTGTTCAGTTTTGTAATCCAGTTCCTGTGTAGCCAAGTTTACATCCCGTGTATTAGTGATATCTTATGATGTTTCTTTTTCTGTGTGACTTATTTCAGTTAGAATCATCATACCTGAATCCACTCATTATGCTGCTACGGGCCTGATGACATAGATTTCATTGCTGAGTGATATTGCATTGTACGTAAGTACCACAACTTCTTTATCCATTTTTCACTTTCTGCGATATTGAACTTGTACCGTAAACGAGGTTCTTGTAAACAGAGCCGTCCCAAACATTGGGGTGGCTGTGTCTTTTTGATTTTAATTTCCCTAAGCTATAGGACCATAAGTGGAAGTGCCCTAGGCTCTGTTGCTTTGTTTTTTAGATGTTTCAGGAAACACCATACACCTCTCCCGAGTGGCTGTTGGCAATTTACATCCCGCCCATCAGCATAACAAGGCTCCCAGTTCTCCATGGCCTGTCCTGCCTTTCTGGATTTTACACTTTTTTCAGATGGCCCTTTTGACCGGGGGGAAGTGAGACTTCATTGTAGTGCAGATTTCCTTTGCAAGCTTGCTTGGTTGGCCAAAAAGGGCGTATGCGTTTTTTCCTGAATATATTCAGGAAAAAACGCATACGCCCTTTTTGGCCAAGTGCATCATTGTGGACGTTCTGCCTCTTTTCCTATGCTTTAAATGCAATTCCAGTCTACCTCCTGAAATAGGTTTCCTGCAATTCTGCCCCGCTTTCAAGTCCTCTTGGCAGCCTTACTTCAGTATATTTTTGGACGATAGCTGTCATTTATAAGTCTGCAGGTTTGTGAATTACAGTGCCCCTGAGCTCCTTTCTTCAACTTGCTTTCTTGTGAGCTGGCCGCAACACCGCAGGATTGCTTCAGGCCCTAATCTGGTTCCGGGACGGCACGCTGAGCCTTTGGTTAATTCCTCTTCCTGGTGGGAAATGAGAGTTAAATTTGCCCGTCCAGACACCTCCAGCTAGTCTCTCATTGGTTCTCCCTATTCCTGTTCATCTTCCGCAGAAATTGCAAATGGGCCAAACAGGAGGTTAAAGGCACTGACTCTCCAAGTCGGGAGAGTGTTAGTAAAGCGTCTGGAATGTTGCACCCGAGTACCAGGGGACGAGAACTGAGGCATATTGGAACACGTCTCCCGATCCCATGGTTGATCATACTCTGGGTTCCACGTGCATGTTTTAGCTGAAGGAAGAATCCCTTAAACCAGGAGAGTTGAGACCCGTGGAATGGGTACCATGCAATATGACTTCAAAGGGTCTTCATTTGCTCACGAACCTCTCCAATCCTATCAGTGCTGCGTTTATGCCCCTGTACACATGCTTGATTTTCTTTCAGAGACATAGCAATCCATAGGTTTTAAGATACTTACTAGTCAGGTACATTCTTAGGCGTTTAATATGGGGTGTTGAGTCCATTTCGTTGAGAAAGGAGTAGCTCTTGTCTATTCCATATTTGGCTTAAGGAACTTTATCTGTGCTCATTTCAATCTCTGGTTTGATGCAGCACCCCAACTCACTTTTTCGCTTAAGCAAGCATAAGTTGGTTTTCTAAATTTGAGACCCTGTTCTGATTTGTAATCCAGTTCCTGTGTAGCCAAGTTTACATTCCGTGTATTAGTGATATCTTATGATGTTTCTTTTTCTGTGTGACTTATTTCAGTTAGAATCATCATACCTGAATCCATTCATTATACTGCTACGGGCCTGATGACATAGATTTCATTGCTGAGTGATATTGCATTGTACGTAAGTACCACAACTTCTTTATCCATATTTCACTTTCTGCGCTATTGAACTTGTACCGTAAACGAGCTTCTTGTAAACAGAGCCGTCCCAAACTTTGGGGTGGCTGTGTCTTCTTGATTTTTTTTCCCTAAGCTATAGGACCATAAGTGGAAGTGCCTTAGGTTCTGTTGCTTTGTTTTTTAGATGTTTCAGGAAACACCATACACCTCTCCCGAGTGGCTCTTGGCAATTTACATCCCGCCCATCAGCATAACAAGGCTCCCAGTTCTCCATGGCCTGTCCTGCCTTTCTGGATTTTACACTTTTTTCAGATGGCCCTTTTGACCGGGGGGAAGTGAGACTTCATTGTAGTGCAGATTTCCTTTGCAAGCTTGCTTGGTTGGCCAAAAAGGGCGTATGCGTTTTTTCCTGAATATATTCAGGAAAAAACGCATACGCCCTTTTTGGCCAAGTGCATCATTGTGGACGTTCTGCCTCTTTTCCTATGCTTTAAATGCAATTCCAGTCTACCTCCTGAAATCGGTTTCCTGCAATTCTGCCCCGCTTTCAAGTCCTCTTGGCAGCCTTACTTCAGTATATTTTTGGACGATAGCTGTCATTTATAACTCTGCAGGTTTGTGAATTACAGTGCCCCTGAGCTCCTTTCTTCAACTCGCTTTCTTGTGAGCTGGCCGCAACACCGCAGGATTGCTTCAGGCCCTAATCTGGTTCCGGCACGGCACGCTGAGCCTTTGGTTAATTCCTCTTCCTGGTGGGAAATGAGAGTTAAATTTGCCCGTCCAGACACCTCCAGCTAGTCTCTCATTGGTTCTCCCTATTCCTGTTCATCTTCCGCAGAAATTGCAAATGGGCCAAACAGGAGGTTAAAGGCACTGACTCTCCAAGTCGGGAGAGTGTTAGTAAAGCGTCTGGAATGTTACACCCGAGTACCAGGGGACGAGAATTGAGACATATTGGAACACGTCTCCCGATCACACGGTTGATCATACTCTGGGTTCCACGTGCATGTTTTAGCTGAAGGAAGAATCCCTTAAACCTGGAGAGTTGAGACCCGTGGAATGGGTACCATGCAATATGACTTCAAAGGGTCTTCATTTGCTCACCGAACCTCTCCAATCCTATCACTGCTGCGTTTATGCCCCTGTACACACGCTTGATTTTCTTTCAGAGACATAGCAATCCATAGGTTTTAAGATACTTACTAGTCAGGTACATTCTTAGGCGTTTAATATGGGGTGTTGAGTCCATTTCGTTGAGCAAGGAGTAGTTCTTGTCTATTCCATATTTGGCTTAAGGAACTTTATCTGTGCTCATTTCAATCTCTGGTTTGATGCAGCACCCCAACTCACCTTTCCCCTTAAGCAAGCATAAGTTGGTTTTCTAAATTTGAGACCCTGTTCTGTTTTGTAATCCAGTTCCTGTGTAGCCAAGTTTACATTCCGTGTATTAGTGATATCTTATGATGTTTCTTTTTCTGTGTGACTTATTTCAGTTAGAATCATCATACCTGAATCCACTCATTATGCTGCTATGGGCCTGATGACATAGATTTCATTGCTGAGTGATATTGCATTATACGTAAGTACCACAACTTCTTTATCCATTTTTCACTTTCTGCGATATTGAACTTGTACCGTAAACGAGGTTCTTGTAAACAGAGCCGTCCCAAACTTTGGGGTGGCTGTGTCTTTCTGATTTTAATTTCCCAAGCTACAGGACCATAAGTGGAAGTGCCCTAGGCTCTGTTGCTTTGTTTTTTAGATGTTTCAGGAAACACCATACACCTCTCCCGAGTGGCTGTTGGCAATTTACATCCCGCCCATCAGCATAACAAGGCTCCCAGTTCTCCATGGCCTGTCCTGCCTTTCTGGATTTTACACTTTTTTCAGATGGCCCTTTTGACCGGGGGGAAGTGAGACTTCATTGTAGTGCAGATTTCCTTTGCAAGCTTGCTTGGTTGGCCAAAAAGGGCGTATGCGTTTTTTCCTGAATATATTCAGGAAAAAACGCATACGCCCTTTTTGGCCAAGTGCATCATTGTGGACGTTCTGCCTCTTTTCCTATGCTTTAAATGCAATTCCAGTCTACCTCCTGAAATCGGTTTCCTGCAATTCTGCCCCGCTTTCAAGTCCTCTTGGCAGCCTTACTTCAGTATATTTTTGGACGATAGCTGTCCTTTATAACTCTGCAGGTTTGTGAATTACACTGCCCCTGAGCTCCTTTCTTCAACTCGCTTTCTTGGGAGCTGGCCGCAACACCGCAGGATTGCTTCAGGCCCTAATCTGGTTCCGGCACGGCACGCTGAGCCTTTGGTTAATTCCTCTTCCTGGTGGGAAATGAGAGTTAAATTTGCCCGTCCAGACACCTCCAGCTAGTCTCTCATTGGTTCTCCCTATTCCTGTTCATCTTCCTCAGAAATTGCAAATGGGCCAAACAGGAGGTTAAAGGCACTGACTCTCCAAGTCCGGAGAGTGTTAGTAAAGCGTCTGGAATGTTGCACCCGAGTACCAGGGGACGAGAACTGAGACATATTGGAACACGTCTCCCGATCACACGGTTGATCATACTCTGGGTTCCACGTGCATGTTTTAGCTGAAGGAAGAATCCCTTAAACCTGGAGAGTTGAGCCCCATGGAATGGGTACCATGCAATATGACTTCAAAGGGTCTTCATTTGCTCACCGAACCTCTCCAATCCTATCACTGCTGCGTTTATGCCCCTGTACACACGCTTGATTTTCTTTCGGAGACATAGCAATCCATAGGTTTGAAAATTCTTACTAGTCAGGTACATTCTTAGGCGTTTAATATGGGGTGTTGAGTTCATTTCGTTGAGCAAGGAGTAGTTCTTGTCTATTCTATATTTGGCTTAAGGAACTTTATCTGTGCTCATTTCAATCTCTGGTTTTATGCAGCACCCCAACTCACCTTTCCCCTTAAGCAAGCATAAGTTGGTTTCCTAAATTTGAGACCCTGTTCTGTTTTGTAATCCAGTTCCTGTGTAGCCAAGTTTACATTCCGTGTATTAGTGATATCTTATGATGTTTCTTTTTCTGTGTGACTTATTTCAGTTAGAATCATCATACCTGAATCCACTCATTATGCTGCTACGGGCCTGATGACATAGATTTCATTGCTGAGTGATATTGCATTGTACGTAAGTACCACAACTTCTTTATCCATTTTTCACTTTCTGCGATATTGAACTTGTACCGTAAACGAGGTTCTTGTAAACAGAGCCGTCCCAAACTTTGGGGTGCCTGTGTCTTTTTGATTTTAATTTCCCTAAGCTATAGGACCATAAGTGGAAGTGCCCTAGGCTCTGTTGCTTTGTTTTTTAGATGTTTCAGGAAACACTATACACCTCTCCAGAGTGGCTGTTGGCAATTTACATCCCGCCCATCAGCCTAACAAGGCTCCCAGTTCTCCATGGCCTGTCCTGCCTTTCTGGATTTTACACTTTTTTCAGATGGCCCTTTTGAGCGGGGGGAAGTGAGACTTCATTGTAGTGCAGATTTCCTTTGCAAGCTTGCTTGGTTGGCCAAAAAGGGCGTATGCGTTTTTTCCTGAATATATTCAGGAAAAAACGCATACGCCCTTTTTGGCCAAGTGCATCATTGTGGACGTTCTGCCTCTTTTCCTATGCTTTAAATGCAATTCCAGTCTACCTCCTGAAATCGGTTTCCTGCAATTCTGCCCCGCTTTCAAGTCCTCTTGGCAGCCTTACTTCAGTATATTTTTGGACGATAGCTGTCATTTATAACTCTGCAGGTTTGTGAATTACAGTGCCCCTGAGCTCCTTTCTTCAACTCGCTTTCTTGTGAGCTGGCCGCAACACCGCAGGATTGCTTCAGGCCCTAATCTGGTTCCGGCATGGCACGCTGAGCCTTTGGTTAATTCCTCTTCCTGGTGGGAAATGAGAGTTAAATTTGCCCGTCCAGACACCTCCAGCTAGTCTCTCATTGGTTCTCCCTATTCCTGTTCATCTTCCGCCGAAATTGCAAATGGGCCAAACAGGAGGTTAAAGGCACTGACTCTCCAAGTTGGGAGAGTGTTAGTAAAGCGTCTGGAATGTTACACCCGAGTACCAGGGGACGAGAATTGAGACATATTGGAACACGTCTCCCGATCACATGGTTGATCATACTCTGGGTTCCACGTGCATGTTTTAGCTGAAGGAAGAATCCCTTAAACCTGGAGAGTTGAGACCCGTGGAATGGGTACCAAGCAATATGACTTCAAAGGGTCTTCATTTGCTCACCGAACCTCTCCAATCCTATCACTGCTGCGTTTATGCCCCTGTACACATGCTTGATTCTCTTTCAGAGACATAGCAATCCATAGGTTTTAAGATACTTACTAGTCAGGTACATTCTTAGGCGTTTAATATGGGGTGTTGAGTCCATTTCGTTGAGCAAGGAGTAGTTCTTGTCTATTCCATATTTGGCTTAAGGAACTTTATCTGTGCTCATTTCAATCTCTGGTTTTATGCAGCACCCCAACTCACCTTTCCCCTTAAGCAAGCATAAGTTGGTTTTCTAAATTTGAGACCCTGTTCTGTTTTGTAATCCAGTTCCTGTGTAGCCAAGTTTACATTCCGTGTATTAGTGATATCTTATGATGTTTCTTTTTCTGTGTGACTTATTTCAGTTAGAATCATCATACCTGAATCCACTCATTATGCTGCTATGGGCCTGATGACATAGATTTCATTGCTGAGTGATATTGCATTGTACGTAAGTACCACAACTTCTTTATCCATTTTTCACTTTCTGCGATATTGAACTTGTACCGTAAACGAGGTTCTTGTAAACAGAGCCGTCCCAAACTTTGGGTTGGCTGTGTCTTTCTGATTTTAATTTCCCAAGCTACAGGACCATAAGTGGAAGTGCCCTAGGCTCTGTTGCTTTGTTTTTTAGATGTTTCAGGAAACACCATACACCTCTCCCGAGTGGCTGTTGGCAATTTACATCCCGCCCATCAGCATAACAAGGCTCCCAGTTCTCCATGGCCTGTCCTGCCTTTCTGGATTTTACACTTTTTTCAGATGGCCCTTTTGACCGGGGGGAAGTGAGACTTCATTGTAGTGCAGATTTCCTTTGCAAGCTTGCTTGGTTGGCCAAAAAGGGCGTATGCGTTTTTTCCTGAATATATTCAGGAAAAAACGCATACGCCCTTTTTGGCCAAGTGCATCATTGTGGACGTTCTGCCTCTTTTCCTATGCTTTAAATGCAATTCCAGTCTACCTCCTGAAATCGGTTTCCTGCAATTCTGCCCCGCTTTCAAGTCCTCTTGGCAGCCTTACTTCAGTATATTTTTGGACGATAGCTGTCATTTATAACTCTGCAGGTTTGTGAATTACAGTGCCCCTGAGCTCCTTTCTTCAACTCGCTTTCTTGTGAGCTGGCCGCAACACCGCAGGATTGCTTCAGGCCCTAATCTGGTTCCGGCACGGCACGCTGAGCCTTTGGTTAATTCCTCTTCCTGGTGGGAAATGAGAGTTAAATTTGCCCGTCCAGACACCTCCAGCTAGTCTCTCATTGGTTCTCCCTATTCCTGTTCATCTTCCGCAGAAATTGCAAATGGGCCAAACAGGAGGTTAAAGGCACTGACTCTCCAAGTTGGGAGAGTGTTAGTAAAGCGTCTGGAATGTTACACCCGAGTACCAGGGGACGAGAATTGAGACATATTGGAACACGTCTCCCGATCACATGGTTGATCATACTCTGGGTTCCACGTGCATGTTTTAGCTGAAGGAAGAATCCCTTAAACCTGGAGAGTTGAGACCCGTGGAATGGGTACCAAGCAATATGACTTCAAAGGGTCTTCATTTGCTCACCGAACCTCTCCAATCCTATCACTGCTGCGTTTATGCCCCTGTACACATGCTTGATTCTCTTTCGGAGACATAGCAATCCATAGGTTTTAAGATACTTACTAGTCAGGTACATTCTTAGGCGTTTAATATGGGGTGTTGAGTCCATTTCGTTGAGCAAGGAGTAGTTCTTGTCTATTCCATATTTGGCTTAAGGAACTTTATCTGTGCTCATTTCAATCTCTGGTTTTATGCAGCACCCCAACTCACCTTTCCCCTTAAGCAAGCATAAGTTGGTTTTCTAAATTTGAGACCCTGTTCTGTTTTGTAATCCAGTTCCTGTGTAGCCAAGTTTACATTCCGTGTATTAGTGATATCTTATGATGTTTCTTTTTCTGTGTGACTTATTTCAGTTAGAATCATCATACCTGAATCCACTCATTATGCTGCTATGGGCCTGATGACATAGATTTCATTGCTGAGTGATATTGCATTGTACGTAAGTACCACAACTTCTTTATCCATTTTTCACTTTCTGCGATATTGAACTTGTACCGTAAACGAGGTTCTTGTAAACAGAGCCGTCCCAAACTTTGGGGTGGCTGTGTCTTTCTGATTTTAATTTCCCAAGCTACAGGACCATAAGTGGAAGTGCCCTAGGCTCTGTTGCTTTGTTTTTTAGATGTTTCAGGAAACACCATACACCTCTCCCGAGTGGCTGTTGGCAATTTACATCCCGCCCATCAGCATAACAAGGCTCCCAGTTCTCCATGGCCTGTCCTGCCTTTCTGGATTTTACACTTTTTTCAGATGGCCCTTTTGACCGGGGGGAAGTGAGACTTCATTGTAGTGCAGATTTCCTTTGCAAGCTTGCTTGGTTGGCCAAAAAGGGCGTATGCGTTTTTTCCTGAATATATTCAGGAAAAAACGCATACGCCCTTTTTGGCCAAGTGCATCATTGTAGACGTTCTGCCTCTTTTCCTATGCTTTAAATGCAATTCCAGTCTACCTCCTGAAATCGGTTTCCTGCAATTCTGCCCCGCATTCAAGTCCTCTTGGCAGACTTACTTCAGTATATTTTTGGACGATAGCTGTCATTTATAACTCTGCAGGTTTGTGAATTACAGTGCCCCTGAGCTCCTTTCTTCAACTCGCTTTCTTGTGAGCTGGCCGCAACACCGCAGGATTGCTTCAGGCCCTAATCTGGTTCCGGCACGGCACGCTGAGCCTTTGGTTAATTCCTCTTCCTGGTGGGAAATGAGAGTTAAATTTGCCCGTCCAGACACCTCCAGCTAGTCTCTCATTGGTTCTCCCTATTCCTGTTCATCTTCCGCCGAAATTGCAAATGGGCCAAACAGGAGGTTAAAGGCACTGACTCTCCAAGTTGGGAGAGTGTTAGTAAAGCGTCTGGAATGTTACACCCGAGTACCAGGGGACGAGAATTGAGACATATTGGAACACGTCTCCCGATCACATGGTTGATCATACTCTGGGTTCCACGTGCATGTTTTAGCTGAAGGAAGAATCCCTTAAACCTGGAGAGTTGAGACCCGTGGAATGGGTACCAAGCAATATGACTTCAAAGGGTCTTCATTTGCTCACCGAACCTCTCCAATCCTATCACTGCTGCGTTTATGCCCCTGTACACATGCTTGATTCTCTTTCGGAGACATAGCAATCCATAGGTTTTAAGATACTTACTAGTCAGGTACATTCTTAGGCGTTTAATATGGGGTGTTGAGTCCATTTCGTTGAGCAAGGAGTAGTTCTTGTCTATTCCATATTTGGCTTAAGGAACTTTATCTGTGCTCATTTCAATCTCTGGTTTTATGCAGCACCCCAACTCACCTTTCCCCTTAAGCAAGCATAAGTTGGTTTTCTAAATTTGAGACCCTGTTCTGTTTTGTAATCCAGTTCCTGTGTAGCCAAGTTTACATTCCGTGTATTAGTGATATCTTATGATGTTTCTTTTTCTGTGTGACTTATTTCAGTTAGAATCATCATACCTGAATCCACTCATTATGCTGCTATGGGCCTGATGACATAGATTTCATTGCTGAGTGATATTGCATTGTACGTAAGTACCACAACTTCTTTATCCATTTTTCACTTTCTGCGATATTGAACTTGTACCGTAAACGAGGTTCTTGTAAACAGAGCCGTCCCAAACTTTGGGGTGGCTGTGTCTTTCTGATTTTAATTTCCCAAGCTACAGGACCATAAGTGGAAGTGCCCTAGGCTCTGTTGCTTTGTTTTTTAGATGTTTCAGGAAACACCATACACCTCTCCCGAGTGGCTGTTGGCAATTTACATCCCGCCCATCAGCATAACAAGGCTCCCAGTTCTCCATGGCCTGTCCTGCCTTTCTGGATTTTACACTTTTTTCAGATGGCCCTTTTGACCGGGGGGAAGTGAGACTTCATTGTAGTGCAGATTTCCTTTGCAAGCTTGCTTGGTTGGCCAAAAAGGGCGTATGCGTTTTTTCCTGAATATATTCAGGAAAAAACGCATACGCCCTTTTTGGCCAAGTGCATCATTGTAGACGTTCTGCCTCTTTTCCTATGCTTTAAATGCAATTCCAGTCTACCTCCTGAAATCGGTTTCCTGCAATTCTGCCCCGCTTTCAAGTCCTCTTGGCAGCCTTACTTCAGTATATTTTTGGACGATAGCTGTCATTTATAACTCTGCAGGTTTGTGAATTACAGTGCCCCTGAGCTCCTTTCTTCAACTCGCTTTCTTGTGAGCTGGCCGCAACACCGCAGGATTGCTTCAGGCCCTAATCTGGTTCCGGCACGGCACGCTGAGCCTTTGGTTAATTCCTCTTCCTGGTGGGAAATGAGAGTTAAATTTGCCCGTCCAGACACCTCCAGCTAGTCTCTCATTGGTTCTCCCTATTCCTGTTCATCTTCCGCAGAAATTGCAAATGGGCCAAACAGGAGGTTAAAGGCACTGACTCTCCAAGTTGGGAGAGTGTTAGTAAAGCGTCTGGAATGTTGCACCCGAGTACCAGAGGACGAGAACTGAGACATATTGGAACACGTCTCCCGATCACATGGTTGATCATATTCTGGGTTCCACGTGCATGTTTTAGCTGAAGGAAGAATCCCTTAAACCTGGAGAGTTGAGACCCGTGGAATGGGTACCAAGCAATATGACTTCAAAGGGTCTTCATTTGCTCACCGAACCTCTCCAATCCTATCACTGCTGCGTTTATGCCCCTGTACACATGCTTGATTCTCTTTCAGAGACATAGCAATCCATAGGTTTTAAGATACTTACTAGTCAGGTACATTCTTAGGCGTTTAATATGGGCTGTTGAGTCCATTTCGTTGAGCAAGGAGTAGTTCTTGTCTATTCCATATTTGGCTTAAGGAACTTTATCTGTGCTCATTTCAATCTCTGGTTTTATGCAGCACCCCAACTCACCTTTCCCCTTAAGCAAGCATAAGTTGGTTTTCTAAATTTGAGACCCTGTTCTGTTTTGTAATCCAGTTCCTGTGTAGCCAAGTTTACATTCCGTGTATTAGTGATATCTTATGATGTTTCTTTTTCTGTGTGACTTATTTCAGTTAGAATCATCATACCTGAATCCACTCATTATGCTGCTATGGGCCTGATGACATAGATTTCATTGCTGAGTGATATTGCATTGTACGTAAGTATCACAACTTCTTTATCCATTTTTCACTTTCTGCGATATTGAACTTGTACCGTAAACGAGGTTCTTGTAAACAGAGCCGTCCCAAACTTTGGGGTGGCTGTGTCTTTCTGATTTTAATTTCCCAAGCTACAGGACCATAAGTGGAAGTGCCCTAGGCTCTGTTGCTTTGTTTTTTAGATGTTTCAGGAAACACCATACACCTCTCCCGAGTGGCTGTTGGCAATTTACATCCCGCCCATCAGCATAACAAGGCTCCCAGTTCTCCATGGCCTGTCCTGCCTTTCTGGATTTTACACTTTTTTCAGATGGCCCTTTTGACCGGGGGGAAGTGAGACTTCATTGTAGTGCAGATTTCCTTTGCAAGCTTGCTTGGTTGGCCAAAAAGGGCGTATGCGTTTTTTCCTGAATATATTCAGGAAAAAACGCATACGCCCTTTTTGGCCAAGTGCATCATTGTGGACGTTCTGCCTCTTTTCCTATGCTTTAAATGCAATTCCAGTCTACCTCCTGAAATCGGTTTCCTGCAATTCTGCCCCGCTTTCAAGTCCTCTTGGCAGCCTTACTTCAGTATATTTTTGGACGATAGCTGTCATTTATAAGTCTGCAGGTTTGTGAATTACAGTGCCCCTGAGCTCCTTTCTTCAACTCGCTTTCTTGTGAGCTGGCCGCAACACCGCAGGATTGCTTCAGGCCCTAATCTGGTTCCGGCACGGCACGCTGAGCCTTTGGTTAATTCCTCTTCCTGGTGGGAAATGAGAGTTAAATTTGCCCGTCCAGACACCTCCAGCTAGTCTCTCATTGGTTCTCCCTATTCCTGTTCATCTTCCTCAGAAATTGCAAATGGGCCAAACAGGAGGTTAAAGGCACTGACTCTCCAAGTCGGGAGAGTGTTAGTAAAGCGTCTGGAATGTTACACCCGAGTACCAGGGGACGAGAATTGAGACATATTGGAACACGTCTCCCGATCACACGGTTGGTCATACTCTGGGTTCCACGTGCATGTTTTAGCTGAAGGAAGAATCCCTTAAACCTGGAGAGTTGAGACCCGTGGAATGGGTACCATGCAATATGACTTCAAAGGGTCTTCATTTGCTCACCGAACCTCTACAATCCTATCACTGCTGCGTTTATGCCCCTGTATACACGCTTGATTTTCTTTCGGAGACATAGCAATCCATAGGTTTTAAAATTCTTACTAGTCAGGTACATTCTTAGGCGTTTAATATGGGGTGTTGAGTCCATTTCGTTGAGCAAGGATTAGTTCTTGTCTATTCTATATTTGGCTTAAGGAACTTTATCTGTGCTCATTTCAATCTCTGGTTTTATGCAGCACCCCAACTCACCTTTCCCCTTAAGCAAGCATAAGTTGGTTTTCTAAATTTGAGACCCTGTTCTGTTTTGTAATCCAGTTCCTGTGTAGCCAAGTTTACATCCCGTGTATTAGTGATATCTTATGATGTTTCTTTTTCTGTGTGACTTATTTCAGTTAGAATCATCATACCTGAATCCACTCATTATGCTGCTACGGGCCTGATGACATAGATTTCATTGCTGAGTGATATTGCATTGTACGTAAGTACCACAACTTCTTTATCCATTTTTCACTTTCTGCGATATTGAACTTGTACCGTAAACGAGGTTCTTGTAAACAGAGCCGTCCCAAACTTTGGGGTGGCTGTGTCTTTTTGATTTTAATTTCCCTAAGCTATAGGACCATAAGTGGAAGTGCCCTAGGCTCTGTTGCTTTGTTTTTTAGATGTTTCAGGAAACACCATACACCTCTCCCGAGTGGCTGTTGGCAATTTACATCCCGCCCATCAGCATAACAAGGCTCCCAGTTCTCCATGGCCTGTCCTGCCTTTCTGGATTTTACACTTTTTTCAGATGGCCCTTTTGACCGGGGGGTAGTGAGACTTCATTGTAGTGCAGATTTCCTTTGCAAGCTTGCTTGGTTGGCCAAAAAGGGCGTATGCGTTTTTTCCTGAATATATTCAGGAAAAAACGCATACGCCCTTTTTGGCCAAGTGCATCATTGTGGACGTTCTGCCTCTTTTCCTATGCTTTAAATGCAATTCCAGTCTACCTCCTGAAATAGGTTTCCTGCAATTCTGACCCGCTTTCAAGTCCTCTTGGCAGCCTTACTTCAGTATATTTTTGGACGAGAGCTGTCATTTATAACTCTGCAGGTTTGTGAATTACAGTGCCCCTGAGCTCCTTTCTTCAACTCGCTTTCTTGTGAGCTGGCCGCAACACCGCAGGATTGCTTCAGGCCCTAATCTGGTTCCGGGACGGCACGCTGAGCCTTTGGTTAATTCCTCTTCCTGGTGGGAAATGAGAGTTAAATTTGCCCGTCCAGACACCTCCAGCTAGTCTCTCATTGGTTCTCCCTATTCCTGTTCATCTTCCGCAGAAATTGCAAATGGGCCAAACAGGAGGTTAAAGGCACTGACTCTCCAAGTCGGGAGAGTGTTAGTAAAGCGTCTGGAATGTTACACCCGAGTACCAGGGGACGAGAATTGAGACATATTGGAACACGTCTCCCGATCACACGGTTGATCATACTCTGGGTTCCACGTGCATGTTTTAGCTGAAGGAAGAATCCCTTAAACCTGGAGAGTTGAGACCCGTGGAATGGGTACCATGCAATATGACTTCAAAGGGTCTTCATTTGCTCACCGAACCTCTCCAATCCTATCACTGCTGCGTTTATGCCCCTGTACACACGCTTGATTTTCTTTCAGAGACATAGCAATCCATAGGTTTTAAGATACTTACTAGTCAGGTACATTCTTAGGCGTTTAATATGGGCTGTTGAGTCCATTTCGTTGAGCAAGGAGTAGTTCTTGTCTATTCCATATTTGGCTTAAGGAACTTTATCTGTGCTCATTTCAATCTCTGGTTTTATGCAGCACCCCAACTCACCTTTCCCCTTAAGCAAGCATAAGTTGGTTTTCTAAATTTGAGACCCTGTTCTGTTTTGTAATCCAGTTCCTGTGTAGCCAAGTTTACATTCCGTGTATTAGTGATATCTTATGATGTTTCTTTTTCTGTGTGACTTATTTCAGTTAGAATCATCATACCTGAATCCACTCATTATGCTGCTACGGGCCTGATGACATAGATTTCATTGCTGAGTGATATTGCATTGTACGTAAGTACCACAACTTCTTTATCCATTTTTCACTTTCTGCGCTATTGAACTTGTACCGTAAATGAGGTTCTTGTAAACAGAGCCGTCCCAAACTTTGGGGTGGCTGTGTCTTTTTGATTTTAATTTCCCTAAGCTATAGGACCATAAGTGGAAGTGCCCTAGGCTCTGTTGCTTTGTTTTTTAGATGTTTCAGGAAACACCATACACCTCTCCCGAGTGGCTGTTGGCAATTTACATCCCGCCCATCAGCATAACAAGGCTCCCAGTTCTCCATGGCCTGTCCTGCCTTTCTGGATTTTACACTTTTTTCAGATGGCCCTTTTGAGCGGGGGGAAGTGAGACTTCATTGTAGTGCAGATTTCCTTTGCAAGCTTGCTTGGTTGGCCAAAAAGGGCGTATGCGTTTTTTCCTGAATATATTCAGGAAAAAACGCATACGCCCTTTTTGGCCAAGTGCATCATTGTGGACGTTCTGCCTCTTTTCCTATGCTTTAAATGCAATTCCAGTCTACCTCCTGAAATCGGTTTCCTGCAATTCTGCCCCGCTTTCAAATCCTCTTGGCAGCCTTACTTCAGTATATTTTTGGACGATAGCTGTCATTTATAAGTCTGCAGGTTTGTGAATTACAGTGCCCCTGAGCTCCTTTCTTCAACTCGCTTTCTTGTGAGCTGGCCGCAACACCGCAGGATTGCTTCAGGCCCTAATCTGGTTCCGTCACGGCACGCTGAGCCTTTGGTTAATTCCTCTTCCTGGTGGGAAATGAGAGTTAAATTTGCCCGTCCAGACACCTCCAGCTAGTCTCTCATTGGTTCTCCCTATTCCTGTTCATCTTCCTCAGAAATTGCAAATGGGCCAAACAGGACGTTAAAGGCACTGACTCTCCAAGTCGGGAGAGTGTTTGTAAAGCGTCTGGAATGTTACATCCGAGTACCAGGGGACGAGAACCGAGACATATTGGAACACGTCTCCCGATCACACGGTTGATCATACTCTGGGTTCCACATGCATGTTTTAGCTGAAGGAAGAATCCCTTAAACCTGGAGAGTTGAGACCCGTGGAATGGGTACCATGCAATATGACTTCAAAGGGTCTTCATTTGCTCACCGAACCTCTCCAATCCTATCACTGCTGCGTTTATGCCCCTGTACACACGCTTGATTTTCTTTCAGAGACATAGCAATCCATAGGTTTTAAGATACTTACTAGTCAGGTACATTCTTAGGCGTTTAATATGGGGTGTTGAGTCCATTTCGTTGAGCAAGGAGTAGTTCTTGTCTATTCCATATTTGGCTTAAGGAACTTTATCTGTGCTCATTTCAATCTCTGGTTTTATGCAGCACCCCAACTCACCTTTCCCCTTAAGCAAGCATAAGTTGGTTTCCTAAATTTGAGACCCTGTTCTGTTTTGTAATCCAGTTCCTGTGTAGCCAAGTTTACATTCCGTGTATTAATGATATCTTATGATGTTTCTTTTTCTGTGTGACTTATTTCAGTTAGAATCATCATACCTGAATCCACTCATTATGCTGCTACGGGCCTGATGACATAGATTTCATTGCTGAGTGATATTGCATTGTACGTAAGTACCACAACTTCTTTATCCATTTTTCACTTTCTGTGATATTGAACTTGTACCGTAAACGAGGTTCTTGTAAACAGAGCCGTCCCAAACTTTGGGGCGGCTGTGTCTTTTTGATTTTAATTTCCCTAAGCTATAGGACCATAAGTGGAAGTGCCCTAGGCTCTGTTGCTTTGTTTTTTAGATGTTTCAGGAAACACCATACACCTCTCCCGAGTGGTTGTTGGCAATTTACATCCGGCCCATCAGCATAACAAGGCTCCCAGTTCTCCATGGCCTGTCCTGCCTTTCTGGATTTTACACTTTTTTCAGATGGCCCTTTTGAGCGGGGGGAAGTGAGACTTCATTGTAGTGCAGATTTCCTTTGCAAGCTTGCTTGGTTGGCCAAAAAGGGCGTATGCGTTTTTTCCTGAATATATTCAGGAAAAAACGCATACACCCTTTTTGGCCAAGTGCATCATTGTGGACGTTCTGCCTCTTTTCCTATGCTTTAAATGCAATTCCAGTCTACCTCCTGAAATCGGTTTCCTGCAATTCTGCCCCGCTTTCAAGTCCTCTTGGCAGCCTTACTTCAGTATATTTTTGGACGATAGCTGTCATTTATAACTCTGCAGGTTTGTGAATTACAGTGCCCATGAGCTCCTTTCTTCAACTCGCTTTCTTGTGAGCTGGCCGCAACACTGCAGGATTGCTTCAGGCCCTAATCTGGTTCTGGCACGGCACGCTGAGCCTTTGGTTAATTCCTCTTCCTCGTGGGAAATGAGAGTTAAATTTGCCCGTCCAGACACCTCCAGCTAGTCTCTCATTGGTTCTCCCTATTCCTGTTCATCTTCCGCAGAAATTGCAAATGGGCCAAACAGGAGGTTAAAGGCACTGACTCTCCAAATCGGGAGAGTGTTAGTAAAGCGTCTGGAATGTTACACCCGAGTACCAGGGGACGAGAACTGAGACATATTTGAACACGTCTCCCGATCACACGGTTGATCATACTCTGGGTTCCACGTGCATGTTTTAGCTGAAGGAAGAATCCCTTAAACCTGGAGAGTTGAGACCCGTGGAATGGGTACCATGCAATATGACTTCAAAGGGTCTTCATTTGCTCACCGAACCTCTCCAATCCTATCACTGCTGCGTTTATGCCCCTGTACACACGCTTGATTTTCTTTCAGAGACGTAGCAAGCCATAGGTTTTAAGATACTTACTAGTCAGGTACATTCTTAGGCGTTTAATATGGGGTGTTGAGTCCATTTCGCTGAGCAAGGAGTAGTTCTTGTCTATTCCATATTTGGCTTAAGAAACTTTATCTGTGCTCATTTCAATCTCTGGTTTTATGCAGCACCCCAACTCACCTTTCCCCTTAAGCAAGCATAAGTTGGTTTTCTAAATTTGAGACCCTGTTCTGTTTTGTAATCCAGTTCCTGTGTAGCCAAGTTTACATCCCGTGTATTAGTGATATCTTATGATGTTTCTTTTTCTGTGTGACTTATTTCAGTTAGAATCATCATACCTGAATCCACTCATTATGCTGCTACGGGCCTGATGACATAGATTTCATTGCTGAGTGATATTGCATTGTACGTAAGTACCACAACTTCTTTATCCATTTTTCACTTTCTGCGATATTGAACTTGTACCGTAAACGAGGTTCTTGTAAACAGAGCCGTCCCAAACTTTGGGGTGGCTGTGTCTTTTTGATTTTAATTTCCCTAAGCTATAGGACCATAAGTGGAAGTGCCCTAGGCTCTGTTGCTTTGTTTTTTAGATGTTTCAGGAAACACCATACACCTCTCCCGAGTGGCTGTTGGCAATTTACATCCCGCCCATCAGCATAACAAGGCTCCCAGTTCTCCATGGCCTGTCCTGCCTTTCTGGATTTTACACTTTTTTCAGATGGCCCTTTTGACCGGGGGGAAGTGAGACTTCATTGTAGTGCAGATTTCCTTTGCAAGCTTGCTTGGTTGGCCAAAAAGGGCGTATGCGTTTTTTCCTGAATATATTCAGGAAAAAACGCATACGCCCTTTTTGGCCAAGTGCATCATTGTGGACGTTCTGCCTCTTTTCCTATGCTTTAAATGCAATTCCAGTCTACCTCCTGAAATCGGTTTCCTGCAATTCTGCCCCGCTTTCAAGTCCTCTTGGCAGCCTTACTTCAGTATATTTTTGGACGATAGCTGTCATTTATAACTCTGCAGGTTTGTGAATTACAGTGCCCATGAGCTCCTTTCTTCAACTCGCTTTCTTGTGAGCTGGCCGCAACACTGCAGGATTGCTTCAGGCCCTAATCTGGTTCCGGCACGGCACGCTGAGCCTTTGGTTAATTCCTCTTCCTCGTGGGAAATGAGAGTTAAATTTGCCCGTCCAGACACCTCCACCTAGTCTCTCATTGGTTCTCCCTATTCCTGTTCATCTTCCTCAGAAATTGCAAATGGGCCAAACAGGAGGGTAAAGACACTGACTCTCCAAGTCGGGAGAGTGTTAGTAAAGCATCTGGAATGTTGCACCTGAGTACCAGGGGACGAGAACTGAGACATATTGGAACATGTCTCCCGATCACACTGTTGATTATACTCTGGGTTCCACGTGCATGTTTTACCTGAAGACAGAATCCCTTAAACCTGGAGAGTTGAGACCCGTGGAATGGGTACCATGCAATATGACTTCAAAGGGTCTTCATTTGCTCACCGAACCTCTCCAATCCTATCACTGCTGCGTTTATGCCCCTGTACAGACGCTTGACTTTCTTTCGGAGACATAGCAATCCATAGGTTTTAAGATACTTACTAGTCAGGTACATTCTTAGGTGTTTAATATGGGCTGTTGAGTCCATTTCGTTGAGCAAGGAGTAGTTCTTGTCTATTCCATATTTGGCTTAAGGAACTTTATCTGTGCTCATTTCAATCTCTGGTTTTATGCAGCACCCCAACTCACCTTTCCCCTTAAGCAAGCATAAGTTGGTTTTCTAAATTTGAGACCCTGTTCTGTTTTGTAATCCAGTTCCTGTGTAGCCAAGTTTACATTCCGTGTATTAGTAATATCTTATGATGTTTCTTTTTCTGTGTGACTTATTTCAGTTAGAATCATCATACCTGAATCCACTCATTATGCTGCTATGAGCCTGATGACATAGATTTCATTGCTGAGTGATATTGCATTGTACGTAAGTACCACAACTTCTTTATCCATTTTTCACTTTCTGCGATATTGAACTTGTACCGTAAACGAGGTTCTTGTAAACAGAGCCGTCCCAAACTTTGGGGTGGCTGTGTCTTTCTGATTTTAATTTCCCAAGCTACAGGACCATAAGTGGAAGTGCCCTAGGCTCTGTTGCTTTGTTTTTTAGATGTTTCAGGAAACACCATACACCTATCCCGAGTGGCTGTTGGCAATTTACATCCCGCCCATCAGCATAACAAGGCTCCCAGTTCTCCATGGCCTGTCCTGCCTTTCTGGATTTTACACTTTTTTCAGATGGCCCTTTTGACCGGGGGGAAGTGAGACTTCATTGTAGTGCAGATTTCCTTTGCAAGCTTGCTTGGTTGGCCAAAAAGGGCGTATGCGTTTTTTCCTGAATATATTCAGGAAAAAACGCATACGCCCTTTTTGGCCAAGTGCATCATTGTGGACGTTCTGCCTCTTTTCCTATGCTTTAAATGCAATTCCAGTCTACCTCCTGAAATCGGTTTCCTGCAATTCTGCCCCGCTTTCAAGTCCTCTTGGCAGCCTTACTTCAGTATATTTTTGGACGATAGCTGTCATTTATAAGTCTGCAGGTTTGTGAATTACAGTGCCCCTGAGCTCCTTTCTTCAACTCGCTTTCTTGTGAGCTGGCCGCAACACCGCAGGATTGCTTCAGGCCCTAATCTGGTTCCGTCACGGCACGCTGAGCCTTTGGTTAATTCCTCTTCCTGGTGGGAAATGAGAGTTAAATTTGCCCGTCCAGACACCTCCAGCTAGTCTCTCATTGGTTCTCCCTATTCCTGTTCATCTTCCTCAGAAATTGCAAATGGGCCAAACAGGAGGTTAAAGGCACTGACTCTCCAAGTCGGGAGAGTGTTTGTAAAGCGTCTGGAATGTTACATCCGAGTACCAGGGGACGAGAACCGAGACATATTGGAACACGTCTCCCGATCACACGGTTGATCATACTCTGGGTTCCACATGCATGTTTTAGCTGAAGGAAGAATCCCTTAAACCTGGAGAGTTGAGACCCGTGGAATGGGTACCATGCAATATGACTTCAAAGGGTCTTCATTTGCTCACCGAACCTCTCCAATCCTATCACTGCTGCGTTTATGCCCCTGTACACACGCTTGATTTTCTTTCAGAGACATAGCAATCCATAGGTTTTAAGATACTTACTAGTCAGGTACATTCTTAGGCGTTTAATATGGGGTGTTGAGTCCATTTCGTTGAGCAAGGAGTAGTTCTTGTCTATTCCATATTTGGCTTAAGGAACTTTATCTGTGCTCATTTCAATCTCTGGTTTTATGCAGCACCCCAACTCACCTTTCCCCTTAAGCAAGCATAAGTTGGTTTCCTAAATTTGAGACCCTGTTCTGTTTTGTAATCCAGTTCCTGTGTAGCCAAGTTTACATTCCGTGTATTAATGATATCTTATGATGTTTCTTTTTCTGTGTGACTTATTTCAGTTAGAATCATCATACCTGAATCCACTCATTATTCTGCTACGGGCCTGATGACATAGATTTCATTGCTGAGTGATATTGCATTGTACGTAAGTACCACAACTTCTTTATCCATTTTTCACTTTCTGCGATATTGAACTTGTACCGTAAACGAGGTTCTTGTAAACAGAGCCGTCCCAAACTTTGGGGTGGCTGTGTCTTTCTGATTTTAATTTCCCAAGCTACAGGACCATAAGTGGAAGTGCCCTAGGCTCTGTTGCTTTGTTTTTTAGATGTTTCAGGAAACACCATACACCTCTCCCGAGTGGTTGTTGGCAATTTACATCCGGCCCATCAGCATAACAAGGCTCCCAGTTCTCCATGGCCTGTCCTGCCTTTCTGGATTTTACACTTTTTTCAGATGGCCCTTTTGAGCGGGGGGAAGTGAGACTTCATTGTAGTGCAGATTTCCTTTGCAAGCTTGCTTGGTTGGCCAAAAAGGGCGTATGCGTTTTTTCCTGAATATATTCAGGAAAAAACGCATACGCCCTTTTTGGCCAAGTGCATCATTGTGGACGTTCTGCCTCTTTTCCTATGCTTTAAATGCAATTCCAGTCTACCTCCTGAAATCGGTTTCCTGCAATTCTGCCCCGCTTTCAAGTCCTCTTGGCAGCCTTACTTCAGTATATTTTTGGACGATAGCTGTCATTTATAACTCTGCAGGTTTGTGAATTACAGTGCCCCTGAGCTCCTTTCTTCAACTCGCTTTCTTGTGAGCTGGCCGCAACACCGCAGGATTGCTTCAGGCCCTAATCTGGTTCTGGCACGGCACGCTGAGCCTTTGGTTAATTCCTCTTCCTCGTGGGAAATGAGAGTTAAATTTGCCCGTCCAGACACCTCCACCTAGTCTCTCATTGGTTCTCCCTATTCCTGTTCATCTTCCTCAGAAATTGCAAATGGGCCAAACAGGAGGTTAAAGGCACTGACTCTCCAAGTCGGGAGAGTGTTAGTAAAGCATCTGGAATGTTGCACCTGAGTACCAGGGGACGAGAACTGAGACATATTGGAACATGTCTCCCGATCACACTGTTGATCATACTCTGGGTTCCACGTGCATGTTTTAGCTGAAGGAAGAATCCCTTAAACCTGGAGAGTTGAGACCCGTGGAATGGGTACCAAACAATATGACTTCAAAGGGTCTTCATTTGCTCACCGAACCTCTCCAATCCTATCACTGCTGCGTTTATGCCCCTGTACACATGCTTGATTCTCTTTCAGAGACATAGCAATCCATAGGTTTTAAGATACTTACTAGTCAGGTACATTCTTAGGCGTTTAATATGGGGTGTTGAGTCCATTTCGTTGAGCAAGGAGTAGTTCTTGTCTATTCCATATTTGGCTTAAGGAACTTTATCTGTGCTCATTTCAATCTCTGGTTTTATGCAGCACCCCAACTCACCTTTCCCCTTAAGCAAGCATAAGTTGGTTTTCTAAATTTGAGACCCTGTTCTGTTTTGTAATCCAGTTCCTGTGTAGCCAAGTTTACATTCCGTGTATTAGTGATATCTTATGATGTTTCTTTTTCTGTGTGACTTATTTCAGTTAGAATCATCATACCTGAATCCACTCATTATGCTGCTATGAGCCTGATGACATAGATTTCATTGCTGAGTGATATTGCATTGTACGTAAGTACCACAACTTCTTTATCCATTTTTCACTTTCTGCGATATTGAACTTGTACCGTAAACGAGGTTCTTGTAAACAGAGCCGTCCCAAACTTTGGGGTGGCTGTGTCTTTCTGATTTTAATTTCCCAAGCTACAGGACCATAAGTGGAAGTGCCCTAGGCTCTGTTGCTTTGTTTTTTAGATGTTTCAGGAAACACCATACACCTCTCCCGAGTGGCTGTTGGCAATTTACATCCCGCCCATCAGCATAACAAGGCTCCCAGTTCTCCATGGCCTGTCCTGCCTTTCTGGATTTTACACTTTTTTCAGATGGCCCTTTTGACCGGGGGGAAGTGAGACTTCATTGTAGTGCAGATTTCCTTTGCAAGCTTGCTTGGTTGGCCAAAAAGGGCGTATGCGTTTTTTCCTGAATATATTCAGGAAAAAACGCATACGCCCTTTTTGGCCAAGTGCATCATTGTGGACGTTCTGCCTCTTTTCCTATGCTTTAAATGCAATTCCAGTCTACCTCCTGAAATCGGTTTCCTGCAATTCTGCCCCGCTTTCAAGTCCTCTTGGCAGCCTTACTTCAGTATATTTTTGGACGATAGCTGTCATTTATAAGTCTGCAGGTTTGTGAATTACAGTGCCCCTGAGCTCCTTTCTTCAACTCGCTTTCTTGTGAGCTGGCCGCAACACCGCAGGATTGCTTCAGGCCCTAATCTGGTTCCGGCACGGCACGCTGAGCCTTTGGTTAATTCCTCTTCCTGGTGGGAAATGAGAGTTAAATTTGCCCGTCCAGACACCTCCAGCTAGTCTCTCATTGGTTCTCCCTATTCCTGTTCATCTTCCTCAGAAATTGCAAATGGGCCAAACAGGAGGTTAAAGGCACTGTCTCTCCAAGTCGGGAGAGTGTTTGTAAAGCGTCTGGAATGTTACATCCGAGTACCAGGGGACGAAAACCGAGACATATTGGAACACGTCTCCCGATCACACGGTTGATCATACTCTGGGTTCCACGTGCATGTTTTACCTGAAGACAGAATCCCTTAAACCTGGAGAGTTGAGACCCGTGGAATGGGTACCATGCAATATGACTTCAAAGGGTCTTCATTTGCTCACCGAACCTCTCCAATCCTATCACTGCTGCGTTTATGCCCCTGTACACATGCTTGATTCTCTTTCAGAGACATAGCAATCCATAGGTTTTAAGATACTTACTAGTCAGGTACATTCTTAGGCGTTTAATATGGGCTGTTGAGTCCATTTCGTTGAGCAAGGAGTAGTTCTTGTCTATTCCATATTTGGCTTAAGGAACTTTATCTGTGCTCATTTCAATCTCTGGTTTTATGCAGCACCCCAACTCACCTTTCCCCTTAAGCAAACATAAGTTGGTTTTCTAAATTTGAGACCCTGTTCTGTTTTGTAATCCAGTTCCTGTGTAGCCAAGTTTACATTCCGTGTATTAATGATATCTTATGATGTTTCTTTTTCTGTGTGACTTATTTCAGTTAGAATCATCATACCTGAATCCACTCATTATGCTGCTATGAGCCTGATGACATAGATTTCATTGCTGAGTGATATTGCATTGTACGTAAGTACCACAACTTCTTTATCCATTTTTCACTTTCTGCGTTATTGAACTTGTACCGTAAACGAGGTTCTTGTAAACAGAGCCGTCCCAAACTTTGGGGTGGCTGTGTCTTTCTGATTTTAATTTCCCAAGCTACAGGACCATAAGTGGAATTGCCCTAGGCTCTGTTGCTTTGTTTTTTAGATGTTTCAGGAAACACCATACACCTCTCCCGAGTGGCTGTTGGCAATTTACATCCCGCCCATCAGCATAACAAGGCTCCCAGTTCTCCATGGCCTGTCCTGCCTTTCTGGATTTTACACTTTTTTCAGATGGCCCTTTTGACCGGGGGGAAGTGAGACTTCATTGTAGTGCAGATTTCCTTTGCAAGCTTGCTTGGTTGGCCAAAAAGGGCATATGCGTTTTTTCCTGAATATATTCAGGAAAAAACGCATACACCCTTTTTGGCCAAGTGCATCATTGTGGACGTTCTGCCTCTTTTCCTATGCTTTAAATGCAATTCCAGTCTACCTCCTGAAATCGGTTTCCTGCAATTCTGCCCCGCTTTCAAGTCCTCTTGGCAGCCTTACTTCAGTATATTTTTGGACGATAGCTGTCATTTATAAGTCTGCAGGTTTGTGAATTACAGTGCCCCTGAGCTCCTTTCTTCAACTCGCTTTCTTGTGAGCTGGCCGCAACACCGCAGGATTGCTTCAGGCCCTAATCTGGTTCCGGCACGGCACGCTGAGCCTTTGGTTAATTCCTCTTCCTCGTGGGAAATGAGAGTTAAATTTGCCCGTCCAGACACCTCCAGCTAGTCTCTCATTGGTTCTCCCTATTCCTGTTCATCTTCCTCAGAAATTGCAAATGGGCCAAACAGGAGGTTAAAGGCACTGACTCTCCAAGTCGGGAGAGTGTTTGTAAAGCGTCTGGAATGTTACATCCGAGTACCAGGGGACGAGAACCGAGACATATTGGAACACGTCTCCCGATCACACGGTTGATCATACTCTGGGTTCCACGTGCATGTTTTAGCTGAAGGAAGAATCCCTTAAACCTGGAGAGTTGAGACCCGTGGAATGGGTACCATGCAATATGACTTCAAAGGGTCTTCATTTGCTCACCGAACCTCTCCAATCCTATCTCTGCTGCGTTTATGCCCCTGTACACACGCTTGATTTTCTTTCAGAGACATAGCAATCCATAGGTTTTAAGATACTTACTAGTCAGGTACATTCTTAGGCGTTTAATATGGGGTGTTGAGTCCATTTCGTTGAGCAAGGAGTAGTTCTTGTCTATTCCATATTTGGCTTAAGGAACTTTATCTGTGCTCATTTCAATCTCTGGTTTTATGCAGCACCCCAACTCACCTTTCCCCTTAAGCAAGCATAAGTTGGTTTCCTAAATTTGAGACCCTGTTCTGTTTTGTAATCCAGTTCCTGTGTAGCCAAGTTTACATTCGGTGTATTAGTGATATCTTATGATGTTTCTTTTTCTGTGTGACTTATTTCAGTTAGAATCATCATACCTGAATCCACTCATTATGCTGCTACGGGCCTGATGACATAGATTTCATTGCTGAGTGATATTGCATTGTACGTAAGTACCACAACTTCTTTATCCATTTTTCACTTTCTGCGATATTGAACTTGTACCGTAAACGAGGTTCTTGTAAACAGAGCCGTCCCAAACTTTGGGGCGGCTGTGTCTTTTTGATTTTAATTTCCCTAAGCTATAGGACCATAAGTGGAAGTGCCCTAGGCTCTGTTGCTTTGTTTTTTAGATGTTTCAGGAAACACCATACACCTCTCCCGAGTGGTTGTTGGCAATTTACATCCGGCCCATCAGCATAACAAGGCTCCCAGTTCTCCATGGCCTGTCCTGCCTTTCTGGATTTTACACTTTTTTCAGATGGCCCTTTTGAGCGGGGGGAAGTGAGACTTCATTGTAGTGCAGATTTCCTTTGCAAGCTTGCTTGGTTGGCCAAAAAGTGCGTATGCGTTTTTTCCTGAATATATTCAGGAAAAAACGCATACGCCCTTTTTGGCCAAGTGCATCATTGTGGACGTTCTGCCTCTTTTCCTATGCTTTAAATGCAATTCCAGTCTACCTCCTGAAATCGGTTTCCTGCAATTCTGCCCCGCTTTCAAGTCCTCTTGGCAGCCTTACTTCAGTATATTTTTGGACGATAGCTGTCATTTATAACTCTGCAGGTTTGTGAATTACAGTGCCCATGAGCTCCTTTCTTCAACTCGCTTTCTTGTGAGCTGGCCGCAACACTGCAGGATTGCTTCAGGCCCTAATCTGGTTCTGGCACGGCACGCTGAGCCTTTGGTTAATTCCTCTTCCTCGTGGGAAATGAGAGTTAAATTTGCCCGTCCAGACACCTCCACCTAGTCTCTCATTGGTTCTCCCTATTCCTGTTCATCTTCCTCAGAAATTGCAAATGGGCCAAACAGGAGGTTAAAGGCACTGACTCTCCAAGTCGGGAGAGTGTTAGTAAAGCATCTGGAATGTTGCACCTGAGTACCAGGGGACGAGAACTGAGACATATTGGAACATGTCTCCCGATCACACTGTTGATCATACTCTGGGTTCCACGTGCATGTTTTAGCTGAAGGAAGAATCCCTTAAACCTGGAGAGTTGAGACCCGTGGAATGGGTACCAAACAATATGACTTCAAAGGGTCTTCATTTGCTCACCGAACCTCTCCAATCCTATCACTGCTGCGTTTATGCCCCTGTACACATGCTTGATTCTCTTTCAGAGACATAGCAATCCATAGGTTTTAAGATACTTAACTAGTCAGGTACATTCTTAGGCGTTTAATATGGGGTGTTGAGTCCATTTCGTTGAGCAAGGAGTAGTTCTTGTCTATTCCATATTTGGCTTAAGGAACTTTATCTGTGCTCATTTCAATCTCTGGTTTTATGCAGCACCCCAACTCACCTTTCCCCTTAAGCAAGCATAAGTTGGTTTTCTAAATTTGAGACCCTGTTCTGTTTTGTAATCCAGTTCCTGTGTAGCCAAGTTTACATTCCGTGTATTAGTGATATCTTATGATGTTTCTTTTTCTGTGTGACTTATTTCAGTTAGAATCATCATACCTGAATCCACTCATTATGCTGCTATGAGCCTGATGACATAGATTTCATTGCTGAGTGATATTGCATTGTACGTAAGTACCACAACTTCTTTATCCATTTTTCACTTTCTGCGATATTGAACTTGTACCGTAAACGAGGTTCTTGTAAACAGAGCCGTCCCAAACTTTGGGGTGGCTGTGTCTTTCTGATTTTAATTTCCCAAGCTACAGGACCATAAGTGGAAGTGCCCTAGGCTCTGTTGCTTTGTTTTTTAGATGTTTCAGGAAACACCATACACCTCTCCCGAGTGGCTGTTGGCAATTTACATCCCGCCCATCAGCATAACAAGGCTCCCAGTTCTCCATGGCCTGTCCTGCCTTTCTGGATTTTACACTTTTTTCAGATGGCCCTTTTGACCGGGGGGAAGTGAGACTTCATTGTAGTGCAGATTTCCTTTGCAAGCTTGCTTGGTTGGCCAAAAAGGGCGTATGCGTTTTTTCCTGAATATATTCAGGAAAAAACGCATACACCCTTTTTGGCCAAGTGCATCATTGTGGACGTTCTGCCTCTTTTCCTATGCTTTAAATGCAATTCCAGTCTACCTCCTGAAATCGGTTTCCTGCAATTCTGCCCCGCTTTCAAGTCCTCTTGGCAGCCTTACTTCAGTATATTTTTGGACGATAGCTGTCATTTATAAGTCTGCAGGTTTGTGAATTACAGTGCCCCTGAGCTCCTTTCTTCAACTCGCTTTCTTGTGAGCTGGCCGCAACACCGCAGGATTGCTTCAGGCCCTAATCTGGTTCCGGCACGGCACGCTGAGCCTTTGGTTAATTCCTCTTCCTGGTGGGAAATGAGAGTTAAATTTGCCCGTCCAGACACCTCCAGCTAGTCTCTCATTGGTTCTCCCTATTCCTGTTCATCTTCCTCAGAAATTGCAAATGGGCCAAACAGGAGGTTAAAGGCACTGTCTCTCCAAGTCGGGAGAGTGTTTGTAAAGCGTCTGGAATGTTACCTCCGAGTACCAGGGGACGAGAACCGAGACATATTGGAACACGTCTCCCGATCACACGGTTGATCATACTCTGGGTTCCACGTGCATGTTTTAGCTGAAGGAAGAATCCCTTAAACCTGGAGAGTTGAGACCCGTGGAATGGGTACCATGCAATATGACTTCAAAGGGTCTTCATTTGCTCACCGAACCTCTCCAATCCTATCACTGCTGCCTTTATGCCCCTGTACACACGCTTGATTTTCTTTCAGAGACATAGCAATCCATAGGTTTTAAGATACTTACTAGTCAGGTACATTCTTAGGCGTTTAATATGGGCTGTTGAGTCCATTTCGTTGAGCAAGGAGTAGTTCTTGTCTATTCCATATTTGGCTTAAGGAACTTTATCTGTGCTCATTTCAATCTCTGGTTTTATGCAGCACCCCAACTCACCTTTCCCCTTAAGCAAGCATAAGTTGGTTTTCTAAATTTGAGACCCTGTTCTGTTTTGTAATCCAGTTCCTGTGTAGCCAAGTTTACATTCCGTGTATTAGTGATATCTTATGATGTTTCTTTTTCTGTGTGACTTATTTCAGTTAGAATCATCATACCTGAATCCACTCATTATGCTGCTACGGGCCTGATGACATAGATTTCATTGCTGAGTGATATTGCATTGTACGTAAGTACCACAACTTCTTTATCCATTTTTCACTTTCTGCGATATTGAACTTGTACCGTAAACGAGGTTCTTGTAAACAGAGCCGTCCCAAACTTTGGGGTGGCTGTGTCTTTTTGATTTTAATTTCCCTAAGCTATAGGACCATAAGTGGAAGTGCCCTAGGCTCTGTTGCTTTGTTTTTTAGATGTTTCAGGAAACACCATACACCTCTCCCGAGTGGCTGTTGGCAATTTACATCCCGCCCATCAGCATAACAAGGCTCCCAGTTCTCCATGGCCTGTCCTGCCTTTCTGGATTTTACACTTTTTTCAGATGGCCCTTTTGACCGGGGGGAAGTGAGACTTCATTGTAGTGCAGATTTCCTTTGCAAGCTTGCTTGGTTGGCCAAAAAGGGCGTATGCGTTTTTTCCTGAATATATTCAGGAAAAAACGCATACGCCCTTTTTGGCCAAGTGCATCATTGTGGACGTTCTGCCTCTTTTCCTATGCTTTAAATGCAATTCCAGTCTACCTCCTGAAATAGGTTTCCTGCAATTCTGCCCCGCTTTCAAGTCCTCTTGGCAGCCTTACTTCAGTATATTTTTGGACGATAGCTGTCATTTATAACTCTGCAGGTTTGTGAATTACAGTGCCCCTGAGCTCCTTTCTTCAACTCGCTTTCTTGTGAGCTGGCCGCAACACCGCAGGATTGCTTCAGGCCCTAATCTGGTTCCGGCACGGCACGCTGAGCCTTTGGTTAATTCCTCTTCCTCGTGGGAAATGAGAGTTAAATTTGCCCGTCCAGACACCTCCACCTAGTCTCTCATTGGTTCTCCCTATTCCTGTTCATCTTCCTCAGAAATTGCAAATGGGCCAAACAGGAGGTTAAAGACACTGACTCTCCAAGTCGGGAGAGTGTTAGTAAAGCATCTGGAATGTTGCACCTGAGTACCAGGGGACGAGAACTGAGACATATTGGAACATGTCTCCCGATCACACTGTTGATTATACTCTGGGTTCCACGTGCATGTTTTACCTGAAGACAGAATCCCTTAAACCTGGAGAGTTGAGACCCGTGGAATGGGTACCATGCAATATGACTTCAAAGGGTCTTCATTTGCTCACCGAACCTCTCCAATCCTATCACTGCTGCGTTTATGCCCCTGTACACACGCTTGATTTTCTTTCGGAGACATAGCAATCCATAGGTTTTAAAATTCTTACTAGTCAGGTACATTCTTAGGCGTTTAATATTGGGTGTTGAGTCCATTTCGTTGAGCAAGGAGTAGTTCTTCTCTATTCTATATTTGGCTTAAGGAACTTTATCTGTGCTCATTTCAATCTCTGGTTTTATGCAGCACCCCAACTCACCTTTCCCCTTAAGCAAGCATAAGTTGGTTTTCTAAATTTGAGACCCTGTTCTGTTTTGTAATCCAGTTCCTGTGTAGCCAAGTTTACATTCGTGTATTAGTGATATCTTATGATGTTTCTTTTTCTGTGTGACTTATTTCAGTTAGAATCATCATACCTGAATCCACTCATTATGCTGCTACGGGCCTGATGACATAGATTTCATTGCTGAGTGATATTGCATTGTACGTAAGTACCACAACTTCTTTATCCATTTTTCACTTTCTGCGCTATTGAACTTGTACCGTAAATGAGGTTCTTGTAAACAGAGCCGTCCCAAACTTTGGGGTGGCTGTGTCTTTTTGATTTTAATTTCCCTAAGCTATAGGACCATAAGTGGAAGTGCCCTAGGCTGTGTTGCTTTGTTTTTTAGATGTTTCAGGAAACACCATACACCTCTCCCGAGTGGCTGTTGGCAATTTACATCCCGCCCATCAGCATAACAAGGCTCCCAGTTCTCCATGGCCTGTCCTGCCTTTCTGGATTTTACACTTTTTTCAGATGGCCCTTTTGAGCGGGGGGAAGTGAGACTTCATTGTAGTGCAGATTTCCTTTGCAAGCTTGCTTGGTTGGCCAAAAAGGGCGTATGCGTTTTTTCCTGAATATATTCAGGAAAAAACGCATACGCCCTTTTTGGCCAAGTGCATCATTGTGGACGTTCTGCCTCTTTTCCTATGCTTTAAATGCAATTCCAGTCTACCTCCTGAAATCGGTTTCCTGCAATTCTGCCCCGCTTTCAAGTCCTCTTGGCAGCCTTACTTCAGTATATTTTTGGATGATAGCTGTCATTTATAACTCTGCAGGTTTGTGAATTACAGTGCCCCTGAGCTCCTTTCTTCAACTCGCTTTCTTGTGAGCTGGCCGCAACACCACAGGATTGCTTCAGGCCCTAATCTGGTTCCGGCACGGCACGCTGAGCCTTTGGTTAATTCCTCTTCCTGGTGGGAAATGAGAGTTAAATTTGCCCGTCCAGACACCTCCAGCTAGTCTCTCTTTGGTTCTCCCTATTCCTGTTCATCTTCCGCAGAAATTGGAAACTGGGCCAAACAGGAGGTTAAAGGCACTGACTCTCCAAGTCGGGAGAGTGTTAGTAAAGCATCTGGAATGTTGCACCCGAGTACCAGGGGACGAGAACTGAGACATATTGGAACACGTCTCCCGATCACACGGTTGATCATACTCTGGGTTCCACGTGCATGTTTTACCTGAAGGCAGAGTCCCTTAAACCTGGAGAGTTGAGACCCGTGGAATGGGTACCATGCAATATGACTTCAAAGGGTCTTCATTTGCTCACCGAACCTCTCCAATCCTATCACTGCTGCGTTTATGCCCCTGTACACACGCTTGATTTTCTTTCAGAGACATAGCAATCCATAGGTTTTAAGATACTTATTGTCAGGTACATTCTTAGGCGTTTAATATGGGGTGTTGAGTCCATTTCGTTGAGCAAGGAGTAGTTCTTGTCTATTCTATATTTGGCTTAAGGAACTTTATCTGTGCTCATTTCAATCTCTGGTTTGATGCAGCACCCCAACTCACCTTTCCCCTTAAGCAAGCATAAGTTGGTTTTCTAAATTTGAGACCCTGTTCTGTTTTGTAATCCAGTTCCTGTGTAGCCAAGTTTACATCCCGTGTATTAGTGATATCTTATGATGTTTCTTTTTCTGTGTGACTTATTTCAGTTAGAATCATCATACCTGAATCCACTCATTATGCTGCTACGGGCCTGATGACATAGATTTCATTGCTGAGTGATATTGCATTGTACGTAAGTACCACAACTTCTTTATCCATTTTTCACTTTCTGCGCTATTGAACTTGTACCGTAAACGAGGTTCTTGTAAACAGAGCCGTCCCAAACTTTGGGGTGGCTGTGTCTTTTTGATTTTAATTTCCCTAAGCTATAGGACCATAAGTGGAAGTGCCCTAGGCTCTGTTGCTTTGTTTTTTAGATGTTTCAGGAAACACCATACACCTCTCCCGAGTGGCTGTTGGCAATTTTCATCCCGCCCATCAGCATAACAAGGCTCCCAGTTCTCCATGGCCTGTCCTGCCTTTCTGGATTTTACACTTTTTTCAGATGGCCCTTTTGACCGGGGGGAAGTGAGACTTCATTGTAGTGCAGATTTCCTTTACAAGCTTGCTTGGTTGGCCAAAAAGGGCGTATGCGTTTTTTCCTGAATATATTCAGGAAAAAACGCATACGCCCTTTTTGGCCAAGTGCATCATTGTGGACGTTCTGCCTCTTTTCCTATGCTTTAAATGCAATTCCAGTCTACCTCCTGAAATCGGTTTCCTGCAATTCTGCCCCGTTTTCAAGTCCTCTTGACAGCCTTACTTCAGTATATTTTTGGATGATAGCTGTCATTTATAACTCTGCAGGTTTGTGAATTACAGTGCCCCTGAGCTCCTTTCTTCAACTCGCTTTCTTGTGAGCTGGCCGCAACACCGCAGGATTGCTTCAGGCCCTAATCTGGTTCCGGCCCAGCACGCTGAGCCTTTGGTTAATTCCTCTTCCTGGTGGGAAATGAGAGTTAAATTTGCCCGTCCAGACACCTCCACCTAGTCTCTCATTGGTTCTTCCTATTCCTGTTCATCTTCCTCAGAAATTGCAAATGGGCCAAACAGGAGGTTAAAGGCACTGACTCTCCAAGTCGGGAGAGTGTTAGTTAAGCGTCTGGAATGTTACACCCGAGTACCAGGGGACGAGAATTGAGACATATTGGAACACGTCTCCCGATCACACGGTTGATCATACTCTGGGTTCCACGTGCATGTTTTAGCTGAAGGAAGAATCCCTTAAACCTGGAGAGTTGAGACCCGTGGAATGGGTACCATGCAATATGACTTCAAAGGGTCTTCATTTGCTCACCGAACCTCTCCAATCCTATCACTGCTGCGTTTATGCCCCTGTACACACGCTTGATTTTCTTTCAGAGACATAGCAATCCATAGGTTTTAAGATACTTACTAGTCAGGTACATTCTTAGGCGTTTAATATGGGGTGTTGAGTCCATTTCATTGAGCAAGGAGTAGTTCTTGTCTATTCTATATTTGGCTTAAGGAACTTTATCTGTGCTCATTTCAATCTCTGGTTTGATGCACCACCCCAACTCACCTTTCCCCTTAAGCAAGCATAAGTTGGTTTTCTAAATTTGAGACCCTGTTCTGTTTTGTAATCCAGTTCCTGTGTAGCCAAGTTTACATCCCATGTATTAATGATATCTTATGATGTTTCTTTTCCTGTGTGACTTATTTCAGTTAGAATCATCATACCTGAATCCACTCATTATGCTGCTACGGGCCTGATGACATAGATTTCATTGCTGAGTGATATTGCATTGTACGTAAGTACCACAACTTCTTTATCCATTTTTCACTTTCTGCGCTATTGAACTTGTACCGTAAACGAGGTTCTTGTAAACAGAGCCGTCCCAAACATTGGGGTGGCTGTGTCTTTTTGATTTTAATTTCCCTAAGCTATAGGACCATAAGTGGAAGTGCCCTAGGCTCTGTTGCTTTGTTTTTTAGATGTTTCAGGAAACACCATACACCTCTCCCGAGTGGCTGTTGGCAATTTACATCCCGCCCATCAGCATAACAAGGCTCCCAGTTCTCCATGGCCTGTCCTGCCTTTCTGGATTTTACACTTTTTTCAGATGGCCCTTTTGAGCGGGGGGAAGTGAGACTTCATTGTAGTGCAGATTTCCTTTGCAAGCTTGCTTGGTTGGCCAAAAAGGGCGTATGCGTTTTTTCCTGAATATATTCAGGAAAAAACGCATACGCCCTTTTTGGCCAAGTGCATCATTGTGGACGTTCTGCCTCTTTTCCTATGCTTTAAATGCAATTCCAGTCTACCTCCTGAAATCGGTTTCCTGCAATTCTGCCCCGCTTTCAAGTCCTCTTGGCAGCCTTACTTCAGTATATTTTTGGATGATAGCTGTCATTTATAACTCTGCAGGTTTGTGAATTACAGTGCCCCTGAGCTCCTTTCTTCAACTCGCTTTCTTGTGAGCTGGCCGCAACACTGCAGGATTGCTTCAGGCCCTAATCTGGTTCCGGCACGGCACGCTGAGCCTTTGGTTAATTCCTCTTCCTGGTGGGAAATGAGAGTTAAATTTGCCCGTCCAGACACCTCCAGCTAGTCTCTCATTGGTTCTCCCTATTCCTGTTCATCTTCCTCAGAAATTGCAAATGGGCCAAAGAGGAGGTTAAAGGCACTGACTCTCCAAGTCGGGAGAGTGTTAGTAAAGCGTCTGGAATGTTGCACCCGAGTACCAAGGGACGAGAACTGAGACATATTGGAACACGCCTCCCGATCACACGGTTGATCATACTCTGGGTTCCACGTGCATGTTTTAGCTGAAGGAAGAATCCCTTAAACCTGGAGAGTTGAGACCCGTGGAATGGGTACCATGCAATATGACTTCAAAGGGTCTTCATTTGCTCACCGAACCTCTCCAATCCTATCACTGCTGCGTTTATGCCTCTGTACACACGCTTGATTCTCTTTCAGAGACATAGCAATCCATAGGTTTTAAGATACTTACTAGTCAGGTACATTCTTAGGCGTTTAATATGGGCTGTTGAGTCCATTTCGTTGAGCAAGGAGTAGTTCTTGTCTATTCCATATTTGGCTTAAGGAACTTTATCTGTGCTCATTTCAATCTCTGGTTTTATGCAGCACCCCAACTCACCTTTCCCCTTAAGCAAGCATAAGTTTGTTTTCTAAATTTGAGACCCTGTTCTGTTTTGTAATCCAGTTCCTGTGTAGCCAAGTTTACATTCCGTGTATTAGTGATATCTTATGATGTTTCTTTTTCTGTGTGACTTATTTCAGTTAGAATCATCATACCTGAATCCACTCATTATGCTGCTATGGGCCTGATGACATAGATTTCATTGCTGAGTGATATTGCATTGTACGTAAGTACCACAACTTCTTTATCCATTTTTCACTTTCTGCGATATTGAACTTGTACCGTAAACGAGGTTCTTGTAAACAGAGCCGTCCCAAACTTTGGGGTGGCTGTGTCTTTTTGATTTTAATTTCCCAAGCTACAGGACCATAAGTGGAAGTGCCCTAGGCTCTGTTGCTTTGTTTTTTAGATGTTTCAGGAAACACCATACACCTCTCCCGAGTGGCTGTTGGCAATTTTCATCCCGCCCATCAGCATAACAAGGCTCCCAGTTCTCCATGGCCTGTCCTGCCTTTCTGGATTTTACACTTTTTTCAGATGGCCCTTTTGACCGGGGGGAAGTGAGACTTCATTGTAGTGCAGATTTCCTTTACAAGCTTGCTTGGTTGGCCAAAAAGGGCGTATGCGTTTTTTCCTGAATATATTCAGGAAAAAACGCATACGCCCTTTTTGGCCAAGTGCATCATTGTGGACGTTCTGCCTCTTTTCCTATGCTTTAAATGCAATTCCAGTCTACCTCCTGAAATCGGTTTCCTGCAATTCTGCCCCGTTTTCAAGTCCTCTTGACAGCCTTACTTCAGTATATTTTTGGATGATAGCTGTCATTTATAACTCTGCAGGTTTGTGAATTACAGTGCCCCTGAGCTCCTTTCTTCAACTCGCTTTCTTGTGAGCTGGCCGCAACACCGCAGGATTGCTTCAGGCCCTAATCTGGTTCCGGCCCAGCACGCTGAGCCTTTGGTTAATTCCTCTTCCTGGTGGGAAATGAGAGTTAAATTTGCCCGTCCAGACACCTCCACCTAGTCTCTCATTGGTTCTTCCTATTCCTGTTCATCTTCCTCAGAAATTGCAAATGGGCCAAACAGGAGGTTAAAGGCACTGACTCTCCAAGTCGGGAGAGTGTTAGTTAAGCGTCTGGAATGTTACACCCGAGTACCAGGGGACGAGAATTGAGACATATTGGAACACGTCTCCCGATCACACGGTTGATCATACTCTGGGTTCCACGTGCATGTTTTAGCTGAAGGAAGAATCCCTTAAACCTGGAGAGTTGAGACCCGTGGAATGGGTACCATGCAATATGACTTCAAAGGGTCTTCATTTGCTCACCGAACCTCTCCAATCCTATCACTGCTGCGTTTATGCCCCTGTACACACGCTTGATTTTCTTTCAGAGACATAGCAATCCATAGGTTTTAAGATACTTACTAGTCAGGTACATTCTTAGGCGTTTAATATGGGGTGTTGAGTCCATTTCATTGAGCAAGGAGTAGTTCTTGTCTATTCTATATTTGGCTTAAGGAACTTTATCTGTGCTCATTTCAATCTCTGGTTTGATGCACCACCCCAACTCACCTTTCCCCTTAAGCAAGCATAAGTTGGTTTTCTAAATTTGAGACCCTGTTCTGTTTTGTAATCCAGTTCCTGTGTAGCCAAGTTTACATCCCATGTATTAATGATATCTTATGATGTTTCTTTTCCTGTGTGACTTATTTCAGTTAGAATCATCATACCTGAATCCACTCATTATGCTGCTACGGGCCTGATGACATAGATTTCATTGCTGAGTGATATTGCATTGTACGTAAGTACCACAACTTCTTTATCCATTTTTCACTTTCTGCGCTATTGAACTTGTACCGTAAACGAGGTTCTTGTAAACAGAGCCGTCCCAAACATTGGGGTGGCTGTGTCTTTTTGATTTTAATTTCCCTAAGCTATAGGACCATAAGTGGAAGTGCCCTAGGCTCTGTTGCTTTGTTTTTTAGATGTTTCAGGAAACACCATACACCTCTCCCGAGTGGCTGTTGGCAATTTACATCCCGCCCATCAGCATAACAAGGCTCCCAGTTCTCCATGGCCTGTCCTGCCTTTCTGGATTTTACACTTTTTTCAGATGGCCCTTTTGAGCGGGGGGAAGTGAGACTTCATTGTAGTGCAGATTTCCTTTGCAAGCTTGCTTGGTTGGCCAAAAAGGGCGTATGCGTTTTTTCCTGAATATATTCAGGAAAAAACGCATACGCCCTTTTTGGCCAAGTGCATCATTGTGGACGTTCTGCCTCTTTTCCTATGCTTTAAATGCAATTCCAGTCTACCTCCTGAAATCGGTTTCCTGCAATTCTGCCCCGCTTTCAAGTCCTCTTGGCAGCCTTACTTCAGTATATTTTTGGATGATAGCTGTCATTTATAACTCTGCAGGTTTGTGAATTACAGTGCCCCTGAGCTCCTTTCTTCAACTCGCTTTCTTGTGAGCTGGCCGCAACACTGCAGGATTGCTTCAGGCCCTAATCTGGTTCCGGCACGGCACGCTGAGCCTTTGGTTAATTCCTCTTCCTGGTGGGAAATGAGAGTTAAATTTGCCCGTCCAGACACCTCCAGCTAGTCTCTCATTGGTTCTCCCTATTCCTGTTCATCTTCCTCAGAAATTGCAAATGGGCCAAAGAGGAGGTTAAAGGCACTGACTCTCCAAGTCGGGAGAGTGTTAGTAAAGCGTCTGGAATGTTGCACCCGAGTACCAAGGGACGAGAACTGAGACATATTGGAACACGCCTCCCGATCACACGGTTGATCATACTCTGGGTTCCACGTGCATGTTTTAGCTGAAGGAAGAATCCCTTAAACCTGGAGAGTTGAGACCCGTGGAATGGGTACCATGCAATATGACTTCAAAGGGTCTTCATTTGCTCACCGAACCTCTCCAATCCTATCACTGCTGCGTTTATGCCTCTGTACACACGCTTGATTCTCTTTCAGAGACATAGCAATCCATAGGTTTTAAGATACTTACTAGTCAGGTACATTCTTAGGCGTTTAATATGGGCTGTTGAGTCCATTTCGTTGAGCAAGGAGTAGTTCTTGTCTATTCCATATTTGGCTTAAGGAACTTTATCTGTGCTCATTTCAATCTCTGGTTTTATGCAGCACCCCAACTCACCTTTCCCCTTAAGCAAGCATAAGTTTGTTTTCTAAATTTGAGACCCTGTTCTGTTTTGTAATCCAGTTCCTGTGTAGCCAAGTTTACATTCCGTGTATTAGTGATATCTTATGATGTTTCTTTTTCTGTGTGACTTATTTCAGTTAGAATCATCATACCTGAATCCACTCATTATGCTGCTATGGGCCTGATGACATAGATTTCATTGCTGAGTGATATTGCATTGTACGTAAGTACCACAACTTCTTTATCCATTTTTCACTTTCTGCGATATTGAACTTGTACCGTAAACGAGGTTCTTGTAAACAGAGCCGTCCCAAACTTTGGGGTGGCTGTGTCTTTTTGATTTTAATTTCCCAAGCTACAGGACCATAAGTGGAAGTGCCCTAGGCTCTGTTGCTTTGTTTTTTAGATGTTTCAGGAAACACCATACACCTCTCCCGAGTGGCTGTTGGCAATTTACATCCCGCCCATCAGCATAACAAGGCTCCCAGTTCTCCATGGCCTGTCCTGCCTTTCTGGATTTTACACTTTTTTCAGATGGCCCTTTTGACCAGGGGGAAGTGAGACTTCATTGTAGTGCAGATTTCCTTTGCAAGCTTGCTTGGTTGGCCAAAAAGGGCGTATGCGTTTTTTCCTGAATATATTCAGGAAAAAACGCATACGCCCTTTTTGGCCAAGTGCATCATTGTGGACGTTCTGCCTCTTTTCCTATGCTTTAAATGCAATTCCAGTCTACCTCCTGAAATCGGTTTCCTGCAATTCTGCCCCGCTTTCAAGTCCTCTTGACAGTCTTAATTCAGTATATTTTTGGATGATAGCTGTCATTTATAACTCTGCAGGTTTGTGAATTACAGTGCCCCTGAGCTCCTTTCTTCAACTCGCTTTCTTGTGAGCTGGCCGCAACACCGCAGGATTGCTTCAGGCCCTAATCTGGTTCCGGCTCAGCATGCTGAGCCTTTGGTTAATTCCTCTTCCTGGTGGGAAATGAGAGTTAAATTTGCCCGTCCAGACACCTCCACCTAGTCTCTCATTGGTTCTTCCTATTCCTGTTCATCTTCCTCAGAAATTGCAAATGGGCCAAACAGGAGGTTAAAGGCACTGACTCTCCAAGTCAGGAGAGTATTAGTTAAGCGTCTGGAATGTTACACCCGAGTACCAGGGGACGAGAATTGAGACATATTGGAACACGTCTCCCGATCACACGGTTGATCATACTCTGGGTTCCACGTGCATGTTTTAGCTGAAGGAAGAATCCCTTAAACCTGGAGAGTTGAGACCCGTGGAATGGGTACCATGCAATATGACTTCAAAGGGTCTTCATTTGCTCACCGAACCTCTCCAATCCTATCACTGCTGCGTTTATGCGCCTGTACACACGCTTGATTTTCTTTCAGAGACATAGCAATCCATAGGTTTTAAGATACTTACTAGTCAGGTACATTCTTAGGCGTTTAATATGGGGTTTTGAGTCCATTTCATTGAGCAAGGAGTAGTTCTTGTCTATTCTATATTTGGCTTAAGGAACTTTATCTGTGCTCATTTCAATCTCTGGTTTTATGCAGCACCCCAACTCACCTTTCCCCTTAAGCAAGCATAAGTTGGTTTTCTAAATTTGAGACCCTGTTCTGTTTTGTAATCCAGTTCCTGTGTAGCCAAGTTTACATCCCGTGTATTAATGATATCTTATGATGTTTCTTTTTCTGTGTGACTTATTTCAGTTAGAATCATCATACCTGAATCCACTCATTATGCTGCTACGGGCCTGATGACATAGATTTCATTGCTGAGTGATATTGCATTGTACGTAAGTACCACAACTTCTTTATCCATTTTTCACTTTCTGCGATATTGAACTTGTACCGTAAACGAGGTTCTTGTAATCAGAGCCGTCCCGAACTTTGGGGTGGCTGTGTCTTTTTGATTTTAATTTCCCTAAGCTATAGGACCATAAGTGGAAGTGCCCTAGGCTCTGTTGCTTTGTTTTTTAGATGTTTCAGGAAACACCATACACCTCTCCCGAGTGGCTGTTGGCAATTTACATCCCGCCCATCAGCATAACAAGGCTCCCAGTTCTCCATGGCCTGTCCTGCCTTTCTGGATTTTACACTTTTTTCAGATGGCCCTTTTGACCGGGGGGAAGTGAGACTTCATTGTAGTGCAGATTTCCTTTGCAAGCTTGCTTGGTTGGCCAAAAAGGACGTATGCGTTTTTTCCTGAATATATTCAGGAAAAAACGCATACGCCCTTTTTGGCCAAGTGCATCATTGTGGACGTTCTGCCTCTTTTCCTATGCTTTAAATGCAATTCCTGTCTACCTCCTGAAATCGGTTTCCTGCAATTCTGCCCCGCTTTCAAGTCCTCTTGACAGCCGTACTTCAGTATATTTTTGGATGATAGCTGTCATTTATAACTCTGCAGGTTTGTGAATTACAGTGCCCCTGAGCTCCTTTCTTCAACTCGCTTTCTTGTGAGCTGGCCGCAACACCGCAGGATTGCTTCAGGCCCTAATCTGGTTCCGACACAGCACGCTGAGCCTTTGGTTAATTCCTCTTCCTGGTGGGAAATGAGAGTTAAATTTGCCCGTCCAGACACCTCCACCTAGTCTCTCATTGGTTCTTCCTATTCCTGTTCATCTTCCTCAGAAATTGCAAATGGGCCAAACAGGAGGTTAAAGGCACTGACTCTCCAAGTCGGGAGAGTGTTAGTTAAGCGTCTGGAATGTTACACCCTAGTACCAGGGGACGAGAATTGAGACATATTGGAACACGTCTCCTGATCACACGGTTGATCATACTCTGGGTTCCACGTGCATGTTTTAGCTGAAGGAAGAATCCCTTAAACCTGGAGAGTTGAGACCCGTGGAATGGGTACCATGCAATATGACTTCAAAGGGTCTTCATTTGCTCACCGAACCTCTCCAATCCTATCACTGCTGCGTTTATGCCCCTGTACACACGCTTGATTTTCTTTCAGAGACATAGCAATCCGTAGGTTTTAAGATACTTACTAGTCAGGTACATTCTTAGGCGTTTAATATGGGCTGTTGAGTCCATTTCATTGAGCAAGGAGTAGTTCTTGTCTATTCTATATTTGGCTTAAGGAACTTTATCTGTGCTCATTTCAATCTCTGGTTTTATGCAGCACCCCAACTCACCTTTCCCCTTAAGCAAGTATAAGTTGGTTTTCTAAATTTGAGACCCTGTTCTGTTTTGTAATCCAGTTCCTGTGTAGCCAAGTTTACATCCCATGTATTAATGATATCTTATGATGTTTCTTTTTCTGTGTGACTTATTTCAGTTAGAATCATCATACCTGAATCCACTCATTATGCTGCTACGGGCCTGATGACATAGATTTCATTGCTGAGTGATATTGCATTGTACGTAAGTACCACAACTTCTTTATCCATTTTTCACTTTCTGCGATATTGAACTTGTACCGTAAACGAGGTTCTTGTAAACAGAGCCGTCCCAAACTTTGGGGTGGCTGTGTCTTTTTGATTTTAATTTCCCTAAGCTATAGGACCATAAGTGGAAGTGCCCTAGGCTCTGTTGCTTTGTTTTTTAGATGTTTCAGGAAACACCATACACCTCTCCCGAGTGGCTGTTGGCAATTTACATCCCGCCCATCAGCATAACAAGGCTCCCAGTTCTCCATGGCCTGTCCTGCCTTTCTGGATTTTACACTTTTTTCAGATGGCCCTTTTGACCGGGGGGAAGTGAGACTTCATTGTAGTGCAGATTTCCTTTGCAAGCTTGCTTGGTTGGCCAAAAAGGGCGTATGCGTTTTTTCCTGAATATATTCAGGAAAAAACGCATACGCCCTTTTTGGCCAAGTGCATCATTGTGGACGTTCTGCCTCTTTTCCTATGCTTTAAATGCAATTCCAGTCTACCTCCTGAAATCGGTTTCCTGCAATTCTGCCCCGCTTTCAAGTCCTCTTGGCAGCCTTACTTCAGTATATTTTTGGATGATAGCTGTCATTTATAACTCTGCAGGTTTGTGAATTACAGTGCCCCTGAGCTCCTTTCTTCAACTCGCTTTCTTGTGAGCTGGCCGCAACACTGCAGGATTGCTTCAGGCCCTAATCTGGTTCCGGCACGGCACGCTGAGCCTTTGGTTAATTCCTCTTCCTGGTGGGAAATGAGAGTTAAATTTGCCCGTCCAGACACCTCCAGCTAGTCTCTCATTGGTTCTCCCTATTCCTGTTCATCTTCCTCAGAAATTGCAAATGGGCCAAAGAGGAGGTTAAAGGCACTGACTCTCCAAGTCGGGAGAGTGTTAGTAAAGCGTCTGGAATGTTGCACCCGAGTACCAAGGGACGAGAACTGAGACATATTGGAACACGCCTCCCGATCACACGGTTGATCATACTCTGGGTTCCACGTGCATGTTTTAGCTGAAGGAAGAATCCCTTAAACCTGGAGAGTTGAGACCCGTGGAATGGGTACCATGCAATATGACTTCAAAGGGTCTTCATTTGCTCACCGAACCTCTCCAATCCTATCACTGCTGCGTTTATGCCCCTGTACACACGCTTGATTTTCTTTCAGAGACATAGCAATCCATAGGTTTTAAGATACTTACTAGTCAGGTACATTCTTAGGCGTTTAATATGGGCTGTTGAGTCCATTTCGTTGAGCAAGGAGTAGTTCTTGTCTATTCCATATTTGGCTTAAGGAACTTTATCTGTGCTCATTTCAATCTCTGGTTTTATGCAGCACCCCAACTCACCTTTCCCCTTAAGCAAGCATAAGTTGGTTTTCTAAATTTGAGACCCTGTTCTGTTTTGTAATCCAGTTCCTGTGTAGCCAAGTTTACATTCCGTGTATTAGTGATATCTTATGATGTTTCTTTTTCTGTGTGACTTATTTCAGTTAGAATCATCATACCTGAATCCACTCATTATGCTGCTATGGGCCTGATGACATAGATTTCATTGCTGAGTGATATTGCATTGTACGTAAGTACCACAACTTCTTTATCCATTTTTCACTTTCTGCGATATTGAACTTGTACCGTAAACGAGGTTCTTGTAAACAGAGCCGTCCCAAACTTTGGGGTGGCTGTGTCTTTCTGATTTTAATTTCCCAAGCTACAGGACCATAAGTGGAAGTGCCCTAGGCTCTGTTGCTTTGTTTTTTAGATGTTTCAGGAAACACCATACACCTCTCCCGAGTGGCTGTTGGCAATTTACATCCCGCCCATCAGCATAACAAGGCTCCCAGTTCTCCATGGCCTGTCCTGCCTTTCTGGATTTTACACTTTTTTCAGATGGCCCTTTTGACCGGGGGTAAGTGAGACTTCATTGTAGTGCAGATTTCCTTTGCAAGCTTGCTTGGTTGGCCAAAAAGGGCGTATGCGTTTTTTCCTGAATATATTCAGGAAAAAACGCATACGCCCTTTTTGGCCAAGTGCATCATTGTGGACGTTCTGCCTCTTTTCCTATGCTTTAAATGCAATTCCAGTCTACCTCCTGAAATCGGTTTCCTGCAATTCTGCCCCGCTTTCAAGTCCTCTTGGCAGCCTTACTTCAGTATATTTTTGGACGATAGCTGTCCTTTATAACTCTGCAGGTTTGTGAATTACAGTGCCCCTGAGCTCCTTTCTTCAACTCGCTTTCTTGTGAGCTGGCCGCAACACCGCAGGATTGCTTCAGGCCCTAATCTGGTTCCGGCACGGCACGCTGAGCCTTTGGTTAATTCCTCTTCCTGGTGGGAAATGAGAGTTAAATTTGCCCGTCCAGACACCTCCAGCTAGTCTCTCATTGGTTCTCCCTATTCCTGTTCATCTTCCGCAGAAATTGCAAATGGGCCAAACAGGAGGTTAAAGGCACTGACTCTCCAAGTCGGGAGAGTGTTAGTAAAGCGTCTGGAATGTTGCACCCAAGTACCAGGGGACGAGAATTGAGACATATTGGAACACGTCTCCCGATCACACGGTTGATCATACTCTGGGTTCCACGTGCATGTTTTACCTGAAGGCAGAGTCCCTTAAACCTGGAGAGTTGAGACCCGTGGAATGGGTACCATGCAATATGACTTCAAAGGGTCTTCATTTGCTCACCAAACCTCTCCAATCCTATCACTGCTGCGTTTATGCCCCTGTACACACGCTTGATTTTCTTTCAGAGACATAGCAATCCATAGGTTTTAAGATACTTACTAGTCAGGTACATTCTTAGGCGTTTAATATGGGGTGTTGAGTCCATTTCGTTGAGCAAGGAGTAGTTCTTGTCTATTCTATATTTGGCTTAAGGAAATTTATCTGTGCTCATTTCAATCTCTGGTTTGATGCAGTACCCCAACTCACCTTTCCCCTTAAGCAAGCATAAGTTGGTTTTCTAAATTTGAGACCCTGTTCTGTTTTGTAATCCAGTTCCTGTGTAGCCAAGTTTACATCCCGTGTATTAGTGATATCTTATGATGTTTCTTTTTCTGTGTGACTTATTTCAGTTAGAATCATCATACCTGAATCCACTCATTATGCTGCTACGGGCCTGATGACATAGATTTCATTGCTGAGTGATATTGCATTGTACGTAAGTACCACAACTTCTTTATCCATTTTTCACTTTCTGCGCTATTGAACTTGTACCGTAAACGAGGTTCTTGTAAACAGAGCCGTCCCAAACTTTGGGGTGGCTGTGTCTTTTTGATTTTAATTTCCCTAAGCTATAGGACCATAAGTGGAAGTGCCCTAGGCTCTGTTGCTTTGTTTTTTAGATGTTTCAGGAAACACCATACACCTCTCCCGAGTGGCTGTTGGCAATTTACATCCCGCCCATCAGCATAACAAGGCTCCCAGTTCTCCATGGCCTGTCCTGCCTTTCTGGATTTTACACTTTTTTCAGATGGCCCTTTTGACCGGGGGGAAGTGAGACTTCATTGTAGTGCAGATTTCCTTTGCAAGCTTGCTTGGTTGGCCAAAAAGGGCGTATGCGTTTTTTCCTGAATATATTCAGGAAAAAACGCATACGCCCTTTTTGGCCAAGTGCATCATTGTGGACGTTCTGCCTCTTTTCCTATGCTTTAAATGCAATTCCAGTCTACCTCCTGAAATCGGTTTCCTGCAATTCTGCCCCGCTTTCAAGTCCTCCTGACAGCCTTACTTCAGTATATTTTTGGATGATAGCTGTCATTTATAACTCTGCAGGTTTGTGAATTACAGTGCCCCTGAGCTCCTTTCTTCAACTCGCTTTCTTGTGAGCTGGCCGCAACACTGCAGGATTGCTTCAGGCCCTAATCTGGTTCCGGCACAGCATGCTGAGCCTTTGGTTAATTCCTCTTCCTGGTGGGAAATGAGAGTTAAATTTGCCCGTCCAGACACCTCCAGCTAGTCTCTCATTGGTTCTCCCTATTCCTGTTCATCTTCCGCAGAAATTGCAAATGGGCCAAACAGGTGTTTAAAGGCACTGACTCTCCAAGTCGGGAGAGTGTTAGTAAAGCGTCTGGAATGTTACACCCGAGTACCAGGGGACGAGAATTGAGACATATTGGAACACGTCTCCCGATCACACGGTTGATCATACTCTGGGTTCCACGTGCATGTTTTACCTGAAGGAAGAATCCCTTAAACCTGGAGAGTTGAGACCCGTGGAATGGGTACCAAGCAATATGACTTCAAAGGGTCTTCATTTGCTCACCGAACCTCTCCAATCCTATCACTGCTGCGTTTATGCCCCTGTACACACGCTTGATTCTCTTTCAGAGACATAGCAATCCATAGGTTTTAAGATACTTACTAGTCAGGTACATTCTTAGGCGTTTAATATGGGCTGTTGAGTCCATTTCGTTGAGCAAGGAGTAGTTCTTGTCTATTCCATATTTGGCTTAAGGAACTTTATCTGTGCTCATTTCAATCTCTGGTTTTATGCAGCACCCCAACTCACCTTTCCCCTTAAGCAAGCATAAGTTGGTTTTCTAAATTTGAGACCCTGTTCTGTTTTGTAATCCAGTTCCTGTGTAGCCAAGTTTACATTCCGTGTATTAGTGATATCTTATGATGTTTCTTTTTCTGTGTGACTTATTTCAGTTAGAATCATCATACCTGAATCCACTCATTATGCTGCTATGGGCCTGATGACATAGATTTCATTGCTGAGTGATATTGCATTGTACGTAAGTACCACAACTTCTTTATCCATTTTTCACTTTCTGCGATATTGAACTTGTACCGTAAACGAGGTTCTTGTAAACAGAGCCGTCCCAAACTTTGGGGTGGCTGTGTCTTTCTGATTTTAATTTCCCAAGCTACAGGACCATAAGTGGAAGTGCCCTAGGCTCTGTTGCTTTGTTTTTTAGATGTTTCAGGAAACACCATACACCTCTCCCGAGTGGCTGTTGGCAATTTACATCCCGCCCATCAGCATAACAAGGCTCCCAGTTCTCCATGGCCTGTCCTGCCTTTCTGGATTTTACACTTTTTTCAGATGGCCCTTTTGACTGGGGGGAAGTGAGACTTCATTGTAGTGCAGATTTCCTTTGCAAGCTTGCTTGGTTGGCCAAAAAGGGCGTATGCGTTTTTTCCTGAATATATTCAGGAAAAAACGCATACGCCCTTTTTGGCCAAGTGCATCATTGTGGACGTTCTGCCTCTTTTCCTATGCTTTAAATGCAATTCCAGTCTACCTCCTGAAATCGGTTTCCTGCAATTCTGCCCCGCTTTCAAGTCCTCTTGGCAGCCTTACTTCAGTATATTTTTGGACGATAGCTGTCCTTTATAACTCTGCAGGTTTGTGAATTACAGTGCCCCTGAGCTCCTTTCTTCAACTCGCTTTCTTGTGAGCTGGCCGCAACACCGCAGGATTGCTTCAGGCCCTAATCTGGTTCCGGCACGGCACGCTGAGCCTTTGGTTAATTCCTCTTCCTGGTGGGAAATGAGAGTTAAATTTGCCCGTCCAGACACCTCCAGCTAGTCTCTCATTGGTTCTCCCTATTCCTGTTCATCTTCCGCAGAAATTGCAAATGGGCCAAACAGGTGTTTAAAGGCACTGACTCTCCAAGTCGGGAGAGTGTTTGTAAAGCGTCTGGAATGTTACACCCGAGTACCAGGGGACGAGAATTGAGACATATTGGAACACGTCTCCCGATCACATGGTTGATCATACTCTGGGTTCCACGTGCATGTTTTAGCTGAAGGAAGAATCCCTTAAACCTGGAGAGTTGAGACCCGTGGAATGGGTACCATGCAATATGACTTCAAAGGGTCTTCATTTGCTCACCGAACCTCTCCAATCCTATCACTGCTGCGTTTATGCCCCTGTACACACGCTTGATTTTCTTTCAGAGACATAGCAATCCATAGGTTTTAAGATACTTACTAGTCAGGTACATTCTTAGGCGTTTAATATGGGGTGTTGAGTCCATTTCGTTGAGCAAGGAGTAGTTCTTGTCTATTCCATATTTGGCTTAAGGAACTTTATCTGTGCTCATTTCAATCTCTGGTTTTATGCAGCACCCCAACTCACCTTTCCCCTTAAGCAAGCATAAGTTGGTTTTCTAAATTTGAGACCCTGTTCTGTTTTGTAATCCAGTTCCTGTGTAGCCAAGTTTACATTCCGTGTATTAGTGATATCTTATGATGTTTCTTTTTCTGTGTGACTTATTTCAGTTAGAATCATCATACCTGAATCCACTCATTATGCTGCTATGGGCCTGATGACATAGATTTCATTGCTGAGTGATATTGCATTGTACATAAGTACCACAACTTCTTTATCCATTTTTCACTTTCTGTGATATTGAACTTGTACCGTAAGCGATGTTCTTGTAAACAGAGCCGTCCCAAACTTTGGGGTGGCTGTGTCTTTTTGATTTTAATTTCCCTAAGCTATAGGACCATAAGTGGAAGTGCCCTAGGCTCTGTTGCTTTGTTTTTTAGATGTTTCAGGAAACACCATACACCTCTCCCGACTGGCTGTTGGCAATTTACATCCCACCCATCAGCATAACAAGGCTCCCAGTTCTCCATGGCCTGTCCTGCCTTTCTGGATTTTACACTTTTTTCAGATGGCCCTTTTGACCGGGGGGAAGTGAGACTTCATTGTAGTGCAGATTTCCTTTGCAAGCTTGCTTGGTTGGCCAAAAAGGGCGTATGCGTTTTTTCCTGAATATATTCAGGAAAAAACGCATACGCCCTTTTTGGCCAAGTGCATCATTGTGGACGTTCTGCCTCTTTTCCTATGCTTTAAATGCAATTCCAGTCTACCTCCTGAAATCGGTTTCCTGCAATTCTGCCCCGTTTTCAAGTCCTCTTGGCAGCCTTACTTCAGTATATTTTTGGATGATAGCTGTCATTTATAACTCTGCAGGTTTGTGAATTACAGTGCCCCTGAGCTCCTTTCTTCAACTCGCTTTCTTGTGAGCTGGCCGCAACACCGCATGATTGCTTCAGGCCCTAATCTGGTTCCGGCACAGCACGCTGAGCCTTTGGTTAATTCCTCTTCCTGGTGGGAAATGAGAGTTAAATTTGCCCGTCCAGACACCTCCAGCTAGTCTCTCATTGGTTCTCCCTATTCCTGTTCATCTTCCGCAGAAATTGCAAATGGGCCAAACAGGTGTTTAAAGGCACTGACTCTCCAAGTCGGGAGAGTGTTAGTAAAGCGTCTGGAATGTTACACCCGAGTACCAGGGGACGAGAATTGAGACATATTGGAACACGTCTCCCGATCACACGGTTGATCATACTCTGGGTTCCACGTGCATGTTTTAGCTGAAGGAAGAATCCCTTAAACCTGGAGAGTTGAGACCCGTGGAATGGGTACCAAGCAATATGACTTCAAAGGGTCTTCATTTGCTCACCGAACCTCTCCAATCCTATCACTGCTGCGTTTATGCCCCTGTACACACGCTTGATTCTCTTTCAGAGACATAGCAATCCATAGGTTTTAAGATACTTACTAGTCAGGTACATTCTTAGGCGTTTAATATGGGCTGTTGAGTCCATTTCGTTGAGCAAGGAGTAGTTCTTGTCTATTCCATATTTGGCTTAAGGAACTTTATCTGTGCTCATTTCAATCTCTGGTTTTATGCAGCACCCCAACTCACCTTTCCCCTTAAGCAAGCATAAGTTGGTTTTCTAAATTTGAGACCCTGTTCTGTTTTGTAATCCAGTTCCTGTGTAGCCAAGTTTACATTCCGTGTATTAGTGATATCTTATGATGTTTCTTTTTCTGTGTGACTTATTTCAGTTAGAATCATCATACCTGAATCCACTCATTATGCTGCTATGGGCCTGATGACATAGATTTCATTGCTGAGTGATATTGCATTGTACGTAAGTACCACAACTTCTTTATCCATTTTTCACTTTCTGCGATATTGAACTTGTACCGTAAACGAGGTTCTTGTAAACAGAGCCGTCCCAAACTTTGGGGTGGCTGTGTCTTTCTGATTTTAATTTCCCAAGCTACAGGACCATAAGTGGAAGTGCCCTAGGCTCTGTTGCTTTGTTTTTTAGATGTTTCAGGAAACACCATACACCTCTCCCGAGTGGCTGTTGGCAATTTACATCCCGCCCATCAGCATAACAAGGCTCCCAGTTCTCCATGGCCTGTCCTGCCTTTCTGGATTTTACACTTTTTTCAGATGGCCCTTTTGACTGGGGGGAAGTGAGACTTCATTGTAGTGCAGATTTCCTTTGCAAGCTTGCTTGGTTGGCCAAAAAGGGCGTATGCGTTTTTTCCTGAATATATTCAGGAAAAAACGCATACGCCCTTTTTGGCCAAGTGCATCATTGTGGACGTTCTGCCTCTTTTCCTATGCTTTAAATGCAATTCCAGTCTACCTCCTGAAATCGGTTTCCTGCAATTCTGCCCCGCTTTCAAGTCCTCTTGGCAGCCTTACTTCAGTATATTTTTGGACGATAGCTGTCCTTTATAACTCTGCAGGTTTGTGAATTACAGTGCCCCTGAGCTCCTTTCTTCAACTCGCTTTCTTGTGAGCTGGCCGCAACACCGCAGGATTGCTTCAGGCCCTAATCTGGTTCCGGCACGGCACGCTGAGCCTTTGGTTAATTCCTCTTCCTGGTGGGAAATGAGAGTTAAATTTGCCCGTCCAGACACCTCCAGCTATTCTCTCATTGGTTCTCCCTATTCCTGTTCATCTTCCGCAGAAATTGCAAATGGGCCAAACAGGTGTTTAAAGGCACTGACTCTCCAAGTCGGGAGAGTGTTTGTAAAGCGTCTGGAATGTTACACCCGAGTACCAGGGGACGAGAATTGAGACATATTGGAACACGTCTCCCGATCACATGGTTGATCATACTCTGGGTTCCACGTGCATGTTTTAGCTGAAGGAAGAATCCCTTAAACCTGGAGAGTTGAGACCCGTGGAATGGGTACCATGCAATATGACTTCAAAGGGTCTTCATTTGCTCACCGAACCTCTCCAATCCTATCACTGCTGCGTTTATGCCCCTGTACACACGCTTGATTTTCTTTCAGAGACATAGCAATCCATAGGTTTTAAGATACTTACTAGTCAGGTACATTCTTAGGCGTTTAATATGGGGTGTTGAGTCCATTTCGTTGAGCAAGGAGTAGTTCTTGTCTATTCCATATTTGGCTTAAGGAACTTTATCTGTGCTCATTTCAATCTCTGGTTTTATGCAGCACCCCAACTCACCTTTCCCCTTAAGCAAGCATAAGTTGGTTTTCTAAATTTGAGACCCTGTTCTGTTTTGTAATCCAGTTCCTGTGTAGCCAAGTTTACAATCCGTGTATTAGTGATATCTTATGATGTTTCTTTTTCTGTGTGACTTATTTCAGTTAGAATCATCATACCTGAATCCACTCATTATGCTGCTATGGGCCTGATGACATAGATTTCATTGCTGAGTGATATTGCATTGTACATAAGTACCACAACTTCTTTATCCATTTTTCACTTTCTGTGATATTGAACTTGTACCGTAAGCGATGTTCTTGTAAACAGAGCCGTCCCAAACTTTGGGGTGGCTGTGTCTTTTTGATTTTAATTTCCCTAAGCTATAGGACCATAAGTGGAAGTGCCCTAGGCTCTGTTGCTTTGTTTTTTAGATGTTTCAGGAAACACCATACACCTCTCCCGACTGGCTGTTGGCAATTTACATCCCACCCATCAGCATAACAAGGCTCCCAGTTCTCCATGGCCTGTCCTGCCTTTCTGGATTTTACACTTTTTTCAGATGGCCCTTTTGACCGGGGGGAAGTAAGACTTCATTGTAGTGCAGATTTCCTTTGCAAGCTTGCTTGGTTGGCCAAAAAGGGCGTATGCGTTTTTTCCTGAATATATTCAGGAAAAAACGCATACGCCCTTTTTGGCCAAGTGCATCATTGTGGACGTTCTGCCTCTTTTCCTATGCTTTAAATGCAATTCCAGTCTACCTCCTGAAATCGGTTTCCTGCAATTCTGCCCCGTTTTCAAGTCCTCTTGGCAGCCTTACTTCAGTATATTTTTGGATGATAGCTGTCATTTATAACTCTGCAGGTTTGTGAATTACAGTGCCCCTGAGCTCCTTTCTTCAACTCGCTTTCTTGTGAGCTGGCCGCAACACCGCATGATTGCTTCAGGCCCTAATCTGGTTCCGGCACAGCACGCTGAGCCTTTGGTTAATTCCTCTTCCTGGTGGGAAATGAGAGTTAAATTTGCCCGTCCAGACACCTCCAGCTAGTCTCTCATTGGTTCTCCCTATTCCTGTTCATCTTCCGCAGAAATTGCAAATGGGCCAAACAGGAGGTTAAAGGCACTGACTCTCCAAGTCGGGAGAGTGTTTGTAAAGCGTCTGGAATGTTACACCCGAGTACCAGGGGACGAGAATTGAGACATATTGGAACACGTCTCCCGATCACACGGTTGATCATACTCTGGGTTCCACGTGCATGTTTTAGCTGAAGGAAGAATCCCTTAAACCTGGAGAGTTGAGACCCGTGGAATGGGTACCATGCAATATGACTTCAAAGGGTCTTCATTTGCTCACCGAACCTCTCCAATCCTATCACTGCTGCGTTTATGCCCCTGTACACACGCTTGATTTTCTTTCAGAGACATAGCAATCCATAGGTTTTAAGATACTTACTAGTCAGGTACATTCTTAGGCGTTTAATATGGGGTGTTGAGTCCATTTCGTTGAGCAAGGAGTAGTTCTTGTCTATTCCATATTTGGCTTAAGGAACTTTATCTGTGCTCATTTCAATCTCTGGTTTTATGCAGCACGCCAACTCACCTTTCCCCTTAAGCAAGCATAAGTTGGTTTTCTAAATTTGAGACCCTGTTCTGTTTTGTAATCCAGTTCCTGTTTAGCCAAGTTTACATTCCATGTATTAGTGATATCTTATGATGTTTCTTTTTCTGTGTGACTTATTTCAGTTAGAATCATCATACCTGAATCCACTCATTATGCTGCTATGGGCCTGATGACATAGATTTCATTGCTGAGTGATATTGCATTGTACATAAGTACCACAACTTCTTTATCCATTTTTCACTTTCTGTGATATTGAACTTGTACCGTAAGCGATGTTCTTGTAAACAGAGCCGTCCCAAACTTTGGGGTGGCTGTGTCTTTTTGATTTTAATTTCCCTAAGCTATAGGACCATAAGTGGAAGTGCCCTAGGCTCTGTTGCTTTGTTTTTTAGATGTTTCAGGAAACACCATACACCTCTCCCGACTGGCTGTTGGCAATTTACATCCCGCCCATCAGCATAACAAGGCTCCCAGTTCTCCATGGCCTGTCCTGCCTTTCTGGATTTTACACTTTTTTCAGATGGCCCTTTTGACTGGGGGGAAGTGAGACTTCATTGTAGTGCAGATTTCCTTTGCAAGCTTGCTTGGTTGGCCAAAAAGGGCGTATGCGTTTTTTCCTGAATATATTCAGGAAAAAACGCATACGCCCTTTTTGGCCAAGTGCATCATTGTGGACGTTCTGCCTCTTTTCCTATGCTTTAAATGCAATTCCAGTCTACCTCCTGAAATCGGTTTCCTGCAATTCTGCCCCGCTTTCAAGTCCTCTTGGCAGCCTTACTTCAGTATATTTTTGGACGATAGCTGTCCTTTATAACTCTGAAGGTTTGTGAATTACAGTGCCCCTGAGCTCCTTTCTTCAACTCGCTTTCTTGTGAGCTGGCCGCAACACCGCAGGATTGCTTCAGGCCCTAATCTGGTTCCGGCACGGCACGCTGAGCCTTTGGTTAATTCCTCTTCCTGGTGGGAAATGAGAGTTAAATTTGCCCGTCCAGACACCTCCAGCTAGTCTCTCATTGGTTCTCCCTATTCCTGTTCATCTTCCGCAGAAATTGCAAATGGGCCAAACAGGAGGTTAAAGGCACTGACTCTCCAAGTCGGGAGAGTGTTTGTAAAGCGTCTGGAATGTTACACCCGAGTACCAGGGGACGAGAATTGAGACATATTGGAACACGTCTCCCGATCACATGGTTGATCATACTCTGGGTTCCACGTGCATGTTTTAGCTGAAGGAAGAATCCCTTAAACCTGGAGAGTTGAGACCCGTGGAATGGGTACCATGCAATATGACTTCAAAGGGTCTTCATTTGCTCACCGAACCTCTCCAATCCTATCACTGCTGCGTTTATGCCCCTGTACACACGCTTGATTTTCTTTCAGAGACATAGCAATCCATAGGTTTTAAGATACTTACTAGTCAGGTACATTCTTAGGCGTTTAATATGGGGTGTTGAGTCCATTTCGTTGAGCAAGGAGTAGTTCTTGTCTATTCCATATTTGGCTTAAGGAACTTTATCTGTGCTCATTTCAATCTCTGGTTTTATGCAGCACCCCAACTCACCTTTCCCCTTAAGCAAGCGTAAGTTGGTTTTCTAAATTTGAGACCCTGTTCTGTTTTGTAATCCAGTTCCTGTGTAGCCAAGTTTACATTCCGTGTATTAGTGATATCTTATGATGTTTCTTTTTCTGTGTGACTTATTTCAGTTAGAATCATCATACCTGAATCCACTCATTATGCTGCTATGGGCCTGATGACATAGATTTCATTGCTGAGTGATATTGCATTGTACATAGGTACCACAACTTCTTTATCCATTTTTCACTTTCTGTGATATTGAACTTGTACCGTAAGCGATGTTCTTGTAAACAGAGCCGTCCCAAACTTTGGGATGGCTGTGTCTTTTTGATTTTAATTTCCCTAAGCTATAGGACCATAAGTGGAAGTGCCCTAGGCTCTGTTGCTTTGTTTTTTAGATGTTTCAGGAAACACCATACACCTCTCCCGACTGGCTGTTGGCAATTTACATCCCGCCCATCAGCATAACAAGGCTCCCAGTTCTCCATGGCCTGTCCTGCCTTTCTGGATTTTACACTTTTTTCAGATGGCCCTTTTGACCGGGGGGAAGTGAGACTTCATTGTAGTGCAGATTTCCTTTGCAAGCTTGCTTGGTTGGCCAAAAAGGGCGTATGCGTTTTTTCCTGAATATATTCAGGAAAAAACGCATACGCCCTTTTTGGCCAAGTGCATCATTGTGGACGTTCTGCCTCTTTTCCTATGCTTTAAATGCAATTCCAGTCTACCTCCTGAAATCGGTTTCCTGCAATTCTGCCCCGCTTTCAAGTCCTCTTGGCAGCCTTACTTCAGTATATTTTTGGATGATAGCTGTCATTTATAACTCTGCAGGTTTGTGGATTACAGTGCCCCTGAGCTCCTTTCTTCAACTCGCTTTCTTGTGAGCTGGCCGCAACACCACAGGATTGCTTCAGGCCCTAATCTGGTTCCGGCACGGCACGCTGAGCCTTTGGTTAATTCCTCTTCCTGGTGGGAAATGAGAGTTAAATTTGCCCGTCCAGACACCTCCAGCTAGTCTCTCTTTGGTTCTCCCTATTCCTGTTCATCTTCCGCAGAAATTGCAAACTGGGCCAAACAGGAGGTTAAAGGCACTGACTCTCCAAGTCGGGAGAGTGTTAGTAAAGCGTCTGGAATGTTGCACCCGAGTACCAGGGGACGAGAACTGAGACATATTGGAACACGTCTCCCGATCACACGGTTGATCATACTCTGGGTTCCACGTGCATGTTTTACCTGAAGGAAGAATCCCTTAAACCTGGAGAGTTGAGACCCGTGGAATGGGTACCAAGCAATATGACTTCAAAGGGTCTTCATTTGCTCACCGAACCTCTCCAATCCTATCACTGCTGCGTTTATGCCCCTGTACACACGCTTGATTCTCTTTCAGAGACATAGCAATCCATAGGTTTTAAGATACTTACTAGTCAGGTACATTCTTAGGCGTTTAATATGGGCTGTTGAGTCCATTTCGTTGAGCAAGGAGTAGTTCTTGTCTATTCCATATTTGGCTTAAGGAACTTTATCTGTGCTCATTTCAATCTCTGGTTTTATGCAGCACCCCAACTCACCTTTCCCCTTAAGCAAGCATAAGTTGGTTTTCTAAATTTGAGACCCTGTTCTGTTTTGTAATCCAGTTCCTGTGTAGCCAAGTTTACATTCCGTGTATTAGTGATATCTTATGATGTTTCTTTTTCTGTGTGACTTATTTCAGTTAGAATCATCATACCTGAATCCACTCATTATGCTGCTATGGGCCTGATGACATAGATTTCATTGCTGAGTGATATTGCATTGTACGTAAGTACCACAACTTCTTTATCCATTTTTCACTTTCTGCGATATTGAACTTGTACCGTAAACGAGGTTCTTGTAAACAGAGCCGTCCCAAACTTTGGGGTGGCTGTGTCTTTCTGATTTTAATTTCCCAAGCTACAGGACCATAAGTGGAAGTGCCCTAGGCTCTGTTGCTTTGTTTTTTAGATGTTTCAGGAAACACCATACACCTCTCCCGAGTGGCTGTTGGCAATTTACATCCCGCCCATCAGCATAACAAGGCTCCCAGTTCTCCATGGCCTGTCCTGCCTTTCTGGATTTTACACTTTTTTCAGATGGCCCTTATGACCGGGGGGAAGTGAGACTTCATTGTAGTGCAGATTTCCTTTGCAAGCTTGCTTGGTTGGCCAAAAAGGGCGTATGCGTTTTTTCCTGAATATATTCAGGAAAAAACGCATACGCCCTTTTTGGCCAAGTGCATCATTGTGGACGTTCTGCCTCTTTTCCTATGCTTTAAATGCAATTCCAGTCTACCTCCTGAAATCGGTTTCCTGCAATTCTGCCCCGTTTTCAAGTCCTCTTGGCAGCCTTACTTCAGTATATTTTTGGATGATAGCTGTCATTTATAACTCTGCAGGTTTGTGAATTACAGTGCCCCTGAGCTCCTTTCTTCAACTCGCTTTCTTGTGAGCTGGCCGCAACACCGCATGATTGCTTCAGGCCCTAATCTGGTTCCGGCACAGCACGCTGAGCCTTTGGTTAATTCCTCTTCCTGGTGGGAAATGAGAGTTAAATTTGCCCGTCCAGACACCTCCAGCTAGTCTCTCATTGGTTCTCCCTATTCCTGTTCATCTTCCGCAGAAATTGCAAATGGGCCAAACAGGAGGTTAAAGGCACTGACTCTCCAAGTCGGGAGAGTGTTTGTAAAGCGTCTGGAATGTTACACCCGAGTACCAGGGGACGAGAATTGAGACATATTGGAACACGTCTCCCGATCACATGGTTGATCATACTCTGGGTTCCACGTGCATGTTTTAGCTGAAGGAAGAATCCCTTAAACCTGGAGAGTTGAGACCCGTGGAATGGGTACCATGCAATATGACTTCAAAGGGTCTTCATTTGCTCACCGAACCTCTCCAATCCTATCACTGCTGCGTTTATGCCCCTGTACACACGCTTGATTTTCTTTCAGAGACATAGCAATCCATAGGTTTTAAGATACTTACTAGTCAGGTACATTCTTAGGCGTTTAATATGGGGTGTTGAGTCCATTTCGTTGAGCAAGGAGTAGTTCTTGTCTATTCCATATTTGGCTTAAGGAACTTTATCTGTGCTCATTTCAATCTCTGGTTTTATGCAGCACGCCAACTCACCTTTCCCCTTAAGCAAGCATAAGTTGGTTTTCTAAATTTGAGACCCTGTTCTGTTTTGTAATCCAGTTCCTGTTTAGCCAAGTTTACATTCCATGTATTAGTGATATCTTATGATGTTTCTTTTTCTGTGTGACTTATTTCAGTTAGAATCATCATACCTGAATCCACTCATTATGCTGCTATGGGCCTGATGACATAGATTTCATTGCTGAGTGATATTGCATTGTACATAAGTACCACAACTTCTTTATCCATTTTTCACTTTCTGTGATATTGAACTTGTACCGTAAGCGATGTTCTTGTAAACAGAGCCGTCCCAAACTTTGGGGTGGCTGTGTCTTTTTGATTTTAATTTCCCTAAGCTATAGGACCATAAGTGGAAGTGCCCTAGGCTCTGTTGCTTTGTTTTTTAGATGTTTCAGGAAACACCATACACCTCTCCCGACTGGCTGTTGGCAATTTACATCCCGCCCATCAGCATAACAAGGCTCCCAGTTCTCCATGGCCTGTCCTGCCTTTCTGGATTTTACACTTTTTTCAGATGGCCCTTTTGACCGGGGGGAAGTGAGACTTCATTGTAGTGCAGATTTCCTTTGCAAGCTTGCTTGGTTGTCCAAAAAGGGCGTATGCGTTTTTTCCTGAATATATTCAGGAAAAAACGCATACGCCCTTTTTGGCCAAGTGCATCATTGTGGACGTTCTGCCTCTTTTCCTATGCTTTAAATGCAATTCCAGTCTACCTCCTGAAATCGGTTTCCTGCAATTCTGCCCCGCTTTCAAGTCCTCTTGGCAGCCTTACTTCAGTATATTTTTGGATGATAGCTGTCATTTATAACTCTGCAGGTTTGTGGATTACAGTGCCCCTGAGCTCCTTTCTTCAACTCGCTTTCTTGTGAGCTGGCCGCAACACCACAGGATTGCTTCAGGCCCTAATCTGGTTCCGGCACGGCACGCTGAGCCTTTGGTTAATTCCTCTTCCTGGTGGGAAATGAGAGTTAAATTTGCCCGTCCAGACACCTCCAGCTAGTCTCTCTTTGGTTCTCCCTATTCCTGTTCATCTTCCGCAGAAATTGCAAACTGGGCCAAACAGGAGGTTAAAGGCACTGACTCTCCAAGTCGGGAGAGTGTTAGTAAAGCGTCTGGAATGTTGCACCCGAGTACCAGGGGACGAGAACTGAGACATATTGGAACACGTCTCCCGATCACACGGTTGATCATACTCTGGGTTCCACGTGCATGTTTTACCTGAAGGAAGAATCCCTTAAACCTGGAGAGTTGAGACCCGTGGAATGGGTACCAAGCAATATGACTTCAAAGGGTCTTCATTTGCTCACCGAACCTCTCCAATCCTATCACTGCTGCGTTTATGCCCCTGTACACACGCTTGATTCTCTTTCAGAGACATAGCAATCCATAGGTTTTAAGATACTTACTAGTCAGGTACATTCTTAGGCGTTTAATATGGGCTGTTGAGTCCATTTCGTTGAGCAAGGAGTAGTTCTTGTCTATTCCATATTTGGCTTAAGGAACTTTATCTGTGCTCATTTCAATCTCTGGTTTTATGCAGCACCCCAACTCACCTTTCCCCTTAAGCAAGCATAAGTTGGTTTTCTAAATTTGAGACCCTGTTCTGTTTTGTAATCCAGTTCCTGTGTAGCCAAGTTTACATTCCGTGTATTAGTGATATCTTATGATGTTTCTTTTTCTGTGTGACTTATTTCAGTTAGAATCATCATACCTGAATCCACTCATTATGCTGCTATGGGCCTGATGACATAGATTTCATTGCTGAGTGATATTGCATTGTACGTAAGTACCACAACTTCTTTATCCATTTTTCACTTTCTGCGATATTGAACTTGTACCGTAAACGAGGTTCTTGTAAACAGAGCCGTCCCAAACTTTGGGGTGGCTGTGTCTTTCTGATTTTAATTTCCCAAGCTACAGGACCATAAGTGGAAGTGCCCTAGGCTCTGTTGCTTTGTTTTTTAGATGTTTCAGGAAACACCATACACCTCTCCCGAGTGGCTGTTGGCAATTTACATCCCGCCCATCAGCATAACAAGGCTCCCAGTTCTCCATGGCCTGTCCTGCCTTTCTGGATTTTACACTTTTTTCAGATGGCCCTTATGACCGGGGGGAAGTGAGACTTCATTGTAGTGCAGATTTCCTTTGCAAGCTTGCTTGGTTGGCCAAAAAGGGCGTATGCGTTTTTTCCTGAATATATTCAGGAAAAAACGCATACGCCCTTTATGGCCAAGTGCATCATTGTGGACGTTCTGCCTCTTTTCCTATGCTTTAAATGCAATTCCAGTCTACCTCCTGAAATCGGTTTCCTGCAATTCTGCCCCGCTTTCAAGTCCTCGTGGCAGCCTTACTTCAGTATATTTTTGGACGATAGCTGTCCTTTATAACTCTGCAGGTTTGTGAATTACAGTGCCCCTGAGCTCCTTTCTTCAACTCGCTTTCTTGTGAGCTGGCCGCAACACCGCAGGATTGCTTCAGGCCCTAATCTGGTTCCGGCACGGCACGCTGAGCCTTTGGTTAATTCCTCTTCCTGGTGGGAAATGAGAGTTAAATTTGCCCGTCCAGACACCTCCAGCTAGTCTCTCATTGGTTCTCCCTATTCCTGTTCATCTTCCGCAGAAATTGCAAATGGGCCAAACAGGAGGTTAAAGGCACTGACTCTCCAAGTCGGGAGAGTGTTAGTAAAGCGTCTGGAATGTTACACCCGAGTACCAGGGGACGAGAATTGAGACATATTGGAACACGTCTCCCGATCACACGGTTGATCATACTCTGGGTTCCACGTGCATGTTTTACCTGAAGGAAGAATCCCTTAAACCTGGAGAGTTGAGACCCGTGGAATGGGTACCAAGCAATATGACTTCAAAGGGTCTTCATTTGCTCACCGAACCTCTCCAATCCTATCACTGCTGCGTTTATGCCCCTGTACACACGCTTGATTTTCTTTCAGAGACATAGCAATCCATAGGTTTTAAGATACTTACTAGTCAGGTACATTCTTAGGCGTTTAATATGGGCTGTTGAGTCCATTTCGTTGAGCAAGGAGTAGTTCTTGTCTATTCCATATTTGGCTTAAGGAACTTTATCTGTGCTCATTTCAATCTCTGGTTTTATGCAGCACCCCAACTCACCTTTCCCCTTAAGCAAGCATAAGTTGGTTTTCTAAATTTGAGACCCTGTTCTGTTTTGTAATCCAGTTCCTGTGTAGCCAAGTTTACATTCCGTGTATTAGTGATATCTTATGATGTTTCTTTTTCTGTGTGACTTATTTCAGTTAGAATCATCATACCTGAATCCACTCATTATGCTGCTATGGGCCTGATGACATAGATTTCATTGCTGAGTGATATTGCATTGTACGTAAGTACCACAACTTCTTTATCCATTTTTCACTTTCTGTGATATTGAACTTGTACCGTAAGCGATGTTCTTGTAAACAGAGCCGTCCCAAACTTTGGGGTGGCTGTGTCTTTTTTATTTTAATTTCCCTAAGCTATAGGACCATAAGTGGAAGTGCCCTAGGCTCTGTTGCTTTGTTTTTTAGATGTTTCAGGAAACACCATACACCTCTCCCGACTGGCTGTTGGCAATTTACATCCCGCCCATCAGCATAACAAGGCTCCCAGTTCTCCATGGCCTGTCCTGCCTTTCTGGATTTTACACTTTTTTCAGATGGCCCTTTTGACCGGGGGGAAGTGAGACTTCATTGTAGTGCAGATTTCCTTTGCAAGCTTGCTTGGTTGGCCAAAAAGGGCGTATGCGTTTTTTCCTGAATATATTCAGGAAAAAACGCATACGCCCTTTTTGGCCAAGTGCATCATTGTGGACGTTCTGCCTCTTTTCCTATGCTTTAAATGCAATTCCAGTCTACCTCCTGAAATCGGTTTCCTGCAATTCTGCCCCGCTTTCAAGTCCTCTTGGCAGCCTTACTTCAGTATATTTTTGGATGATAGCTGTCATTTATAACTCTGCAGGTTTGTGGATTACAGTGCCCCTGAGCTCCTTTCTTCAACTCGCTTTCTTGTGAGCTGGCCGCAACACCACAGGATTGCTTCAGGCCCTAATCTGGTTCCGGCACGGCACGCTGAGCCTTTGGTTAATTCCTCTTCCTGGTGGGAAATGAGAGTTAAATTTGCCCGTCCAGACACCTCCAGCTAGTCTCTCTTTGGTTCTCCCTATTCCTGTTCATCTTCCGCAGAAATTGCAAACTGGGCCAAACAGGAGGTTAAAGGCACTGACTCTCCAAGTCGGGAGAGTGTTAGTAAAGCGTCTGGAATGTTGCACCCGAGTACCAGGGGACGAGAACTGAGACATATTGGAACACGTCTCCCGATCACACGGTTGATCATACTCTGGGTTCCACGTGCATGTTTTACCTGAAGGCAGAGTTCCTTAAACCTGGAGAGTTGAGACCCGTGGAATGGGTACCATGCAATATGACTTCAAAGGGTCTTCATTTGCTCACCGAACCTCTCCAATCCTATCACTGCTGCGTTTATGCCCCTGTACACACGCTTGATTTTCTTTCAGAGACATAGCAATCCATAGGTTTTAAGATACTTATTGTCAGGTACATTCTTAGGCGTTTAATATGGGGTGTTGAGTCCATTTCGTTGAGCAAGGAGTAGTTCTTGTCTATTCTATATTTGGCTTAAGGAACTTTATCTGTGCTCATTTCAATCTCTGGTTTGATGCAGCACCCCAACTCACCTTTCCCTTTAAGCAAGCATAAGTTGGTTTTCTAAATTTGAGACCCTGTTCTGTTTTGTAATCCAGTTCCTGTGTAGCCAAGTTTACATCCCGTGTATTAGTGATATCTTATGATGTTTCTTTTTCTGTGTGACTTATTTCAGTTAGAATCATCATACCTGAATCCACTCATTATGCTGCTATGGGCCTGATGACATAGATTTCATTGCTGAGTGATATTGCATTGTACGTAAGTACCACAACTTCTTTATCCATTTTTCACTTTCTGCGCTATTGAACTTGTACCGTAAACGAGGTTCTTGTAAACAGAGCCGTCCCAAACTTTGGGGTGGCTGTGTCTTTTTGATTTTAATTTCCCTAAGCTATAGGACCATAAGTGGAAGTGCCCTAGGCTCTGTTGCTTTGTTTTTTAGATGTTTCAGGAAACACCATACACCTCTCCCGAGTGGCTGTTGGCAATTTTCATCCCGCCCATCAGCATAACAAGGCTCCCAGTTCTCCATGGCCTGTCCTGCCTTTCTGGATTTTACACTTTTTTCAGATGGCCCTTTTGACCGGGGGGAAGTGAGACTTCATTGTAGTGCAGATTTCCTTTACAAGCTTGCTTGGTTGGCCAAAAAGGGCGTATGCGTTTTTTCCTGAATATATTCAGGAAAAAACGCATACGCCCTTTTTGGCCAAGTGCATCATTGTGGACGTTCTGCCTCTTTTCCTATGCTTTAAATGCAATTCCAGTCTACCTCCTGAAATCGGTTTCCTGCAATTCTGCCCCGCTTTCAAGTCCTCTTGGCAGCCTTACTTCAGTATATTTTTGGATGATAGCTGTCATTTATAACTCTGCAGGTTTGTGAATTACAGTGCCCCTGAGCTCCTTTCTTCAACTCGCTTTCTTGTGAGCTGGCCGCAACACCGCAGGATTGCTTCAGGCCCTAATCTGGTTCCGGCACAGCACGCTGAGCCTTTGGTTAATTCCTCTTCCTGGTGGGAAATGAGAGTTAAATTTGCCCGTCCAGACACCTCCACCTAGTCTCTCATTGGTTCTTCCTATTCCTGTTCATCTTCCTCAGAAATTGCAAATGGGCCAAACAGGAGGTTAAAGGCACTGACTCTCCAAGTCGGGAGAGTGTTAGTTAAGCGTCTGGAATGTTACACCCGAGTACCAGGGGACGAGAATTGAGACATATTGGAACACGTCTCCCGATCACACGGTTGATCATACTCTGGGGTCCACGTGCATGTTTTAGCTGAAGGAAGAATCCCTTAAACCTGGAGAGTTGAGACCCGTGGAATGGGTACCATGCAATATGACTTCAAAGGGTCTTCATTTGCTCACCGAACCTCTCCAATCCTATCACTGCTGCGTTTATGCCCCTGTACACACGCTTGATTTTCTTTCAGAGACATAGCAATCCATAGGTTTTAAGATACTTACTAGTCAGGTACATTCTTAGGCGTTTAATATGGGGTGTTGAGTCCATTTCATTGAGCAAGGAGTAGTTCTTGTCTATTCCATATTTGGCTTAAGGAACTTTATCTGTGCTCATTTCAATCTCTGGTTTTATGCAGCACCCCAACTCACCTTTCCCCTTAAGCAAGCATAAGTTGGTTTTCTAAATTTGAGACCCTGTTCTGTTTTGTAATCCAGTTCCTGTGTAGCCAAGTTTACATCCCATGTATTAATGATATCTTATGATGTTTCTTTTTCTGTGTGAGTTATTTCAGTTAGAATCATCATACCTGAATCCACTCATTATGCTGCTACGGGCCTGATGACATAGATTTCATTGCTGAGTGATATTGCATTGTACGTAAGTACCACAACTTCTTTATCCATTTTTCACTTTCTGCGATATTGAACTTGTACCGTAAACGAGGTTCTTGTAAACAGAGCCGTCCCGAACTTTGGGGTGGCTGTGTCTTTTTGATTTTAATTTCCCTAAGCTATAGGACCATAAGTGGAAGTGCCCTAGACTCTGTTGCTTTGTTTTTTAGATGTTTCAGGAAACACCATACACCTCTCCCGAGTGGCTGTTGGCAATTTACATCCCGCCCATCAGCATAACAAGGCTCCCAGTTCTCCATGGCCTGTCCTGCCTTTCTGGATTTTACACTTTTTTCAGATGGCCCTTTTGACCGGGGGGGAAGTGAGACTTCATTGTAGTGCAGATTTCCTTTGCAAGCTTGCTTGGTTGGCCAAAAAGGGCGTATGCGTTTTTTCCTGAATATATTCAGGAAAAAACGCATACGCCCTTTTTGGCCAAGTGCATCATTGTGGACGTTCTGCCTCTTTTCCTATGCTTTAAATGCAATTCCAGTCTACCTCCTGAAATCGGTTTCCTGCAATTCTGCCCCGCTTTCAAGTCCTCTTGGCAGCCTTACTTCAGTATATTTTTGGATGATAGCTGTCATTTATAACTCTGCAGGTTTGTGAATTACAGTGCCCCTGAGCTCCTTTCTTCAACTCGCTTTCTTGTGAGCTGGCCGCAACACCGCAGGATTGCTTCAGGCCCTAATCTGGTTCCGGCACGGCACGCTGAGCCTTTGGTTAATTCCTCTTCCTGGTGGGAAATGAGAGTTAAATTTGCCCGTCCAGACCCCTCCAGCTAGTCTCTCATTGGTTCTCCCTATTCCTGTTCATCTTCCTCAGAAATTGCAAATGGGCCAAACAGGAGGTTAAAGGCACTGACTCTCCAATTCGGGAGAGTGTTAGTAAAGCGTCTGGAATGTGGCACCCGAGTACCAGGGGACGAGAACTGAGACATATTGGAACACGTCTCCCGATCACACGGTTGATCATACTCTGGGTTCCACGTGCATGTTTTAGCTGAAGGAAGAATCCCTTAAACCTGGAGAGTTGAGACCCGTGGAATGGGTACCATGCAATATGACTTCAAAGGGTCTTAATTTGCTCACCGAACCTCTCCAATCCTATCACTGCTGCGTTTATGCCCCTGTACACACGCTTGATTCTCTTTCAGAGACATAGCAATCCATAGGTTTTAAGATACTTACTACTCAGGTACATTCTTAGGCGTTTAATATGGGGTGTTGAGTCCATTTCGTTGAGCAAGGAGTAGTTCTTGTCTATTCCATATTTGGCTTAAGGAACTTTATCTGTGCTCATTTCAATCTCTGGTTTTATGCAGCACCCCAACTCACCTTTCCCCTTAAGCAAGCATAAGTTGGTTTTCTAAATTTGAGACCCTGTTCTGTTTTGTAATCCAGTTCCTGTGTAGCCAAGTTTACATTCGGTGTATTAGTGATATCTTATGATGTTTCTTTTTCTGTGTGACTTATTTCAGTTAGAATCATCATACCTGAATCCACTCATTATGCTGCTACGGGCCTGATGGCATAGATTTCATTGCTGAGTGATATTGCATTGTACGTACCACAACTTCTTTATCCATTTTTCACTTTCTGCGATATTGAACTTGTACCGTAAACGAGGTTCTTGTAAACAGAGCCGTCCCAAACTTTGGGGTGGCTGTGTCTTTCTGATTTTAATTTCCCAAGCTACAGGACCATAAGTGGAAGTGCCCTAGGCTCTGTTGCTTTGTTTTTTAGATGTTTCAGGAGACACCATACACCTCTCCCGAGTGGCTCTTGGCAATTTACATCCCGCCCATCAGCATAACAAGGCTCCCAGTTCTCCATGGCCTGTCCTGCCTTTCTGGATTTTACACTTTTTTCAGATGGCCCTTTTGACCGGGGGGAAGTGAGACTTCATTGTAGTGCAGATTTCCTTTGCAAGCTTGCTTGGTTGGCCAAAAAGGGCGTATGCGTTTTTTCCTGAATATATTCAGGAAAAAACGCATACGCCCTTTTTGGCCAAGTGCATCATTGTGGACGTTCTGCCTCTTTTCCTATGCTTTAAATGCAATTCCAGTCTACCTCCTGAAATCGGTTTCCTGCAATTCTGCCCCGCTTTCAAGTCCTCTTGGCAGCCTTACTTCAGTATATTTTTGGATGATAGCTGTCATTTATAACTCTGCAGGTTTGTGGATTACAGTGCCCCTGAGCTCCTTTCTTCAACTCGCTTTCTTGTGAGCTGGCCGCAACACCACAGGATTGCTTCAGGCCCTAATCTGGTTCCGGCACGGCACGCTGAGCCTTTGGTTAATTCCTCTTCCTGGTGGGAAATGAGAGTTAAATTTGCCCGTCCAGACACCTCCAGCTAGTCTCTCTTTGGTTCTCCCTATTCCTGTTCATCTGCCGCAGAAATTGCAAACTGGGCCAAACAGGAGGTTAAAGGCACTGACTCTCCAAGTCGGGAGAGTGTTAGTAAAGCGTCTGGAATGTTGCACCCGAGTACCAGGGGACGAGAACTGAGACATATTGGAACACGTCTCCCGATCACACGGTTGATCATACTCTGGGTTCCACGTGCATGTTTTACCTGAAGGCAGAGTCCCTTAAACCTGGAGAGTTGAGACCCGTGGAATGGGTACCATGCAATATGACTTCAAAGGGTCTTCATTTGCTCACCGAACCTCTCCAATCCTATCACTGCTGCGTTTATGCCCCTGTACACACGCTTGATTTTCTTTCAGAGACATAGCAATCCATAGGTTTTAAGATACTTATTGTCAGGTACATTCTTAGGCGTTTAATATGGGGTGTTGAGTCCATTTCGTTGAGCAAGGAGTAGTTCTTGTCTATTCTATATTTGGCTTAAGGAACTTTATCTGTGCTCATTTCAATCTCTGGTTTGATGCAGCACCCCAACTCACCTTTCCCCTTAAGCAAGCATAAGTTGGTTTTCTAAATTTGAGACCCTGTTCTGTTTTGTAATCCAGTTCCTGTGTAGCCAAGTTTACATCCCGTGTATTAGTGATATCTTATGATGTTTCTTTTTCTGTGTGACTTATTTCAGTTAGAATCATCATACCTGAATCCACTCATTATGCTGCTACGGGCCTGATGACATAGATTTCATTGCTGAGTGATATTGCATTGTACGTAAGTACCACAACTTCTTTATCCATTTTTCACTTTCTGCGCTATTGAACTTGTACCGTAAACGAGGTTCTTGTAAACAGAGCCGTCCCAAACTTTGGGGTGGCTGTGTCTTTCTGATTTTAATTTCCCAAGCTACAGGACCATAAGTGGAAGTGCCCTAGGCTCTGTTGCTTTGTTTTTTAGATGTTTCAGGAAACACCATACACCTCTCCCGAGTGGCTCTTGGCAATTTACATCCCGCCCATCAGCATAACAAGGCTCCCAGTTCTCCATGGCCTGTCCTGCCTTTCTGGATTTTACACTTTTTTCAGATGGCCCTTTTGACCGGGGGGAAGTGAGACTTCATTGTAGTGCAGATTTCCTTTGCAAGCTTGCTTGGTTGGCCAAAAAGGGCGTATGCGTTTTTTCCTGAATATATTCAGGAAAAAACGCATACGCCCTTTTTGGCCAAGTGCATCATTGTGGACGTTCTGCCTCTTTTCCTATGCTTTAAATGCAATTCCAGTCTACCTCCTGAAATCGGTTTCCTGCAATTCTGCCCCGCTTTCAAGTCCTCTTGGCAGCCTTACTTCAGTATATTTTTGGATGATAGCTGTCCTTTATAACTCTGCAGGTTTGTGGATTACAGTGCCCCTGAGCTCCTTTCTTCAACTCGCTTTCTTGTGAGCTGGCCGCAACACCACAGGATTGCTTCAGGCCCTAATCTGGTTCCGGCACGGCACGCTGAGCCTTTGGTTAATTCCTCTTCCTGGTGGGAAATGAGAGTTAAATTTGCCCGTCCAGACACCTCCAGCTAGTCTCTCTTTGGTTCTCCCTATTCCTGTTCATCTGCCGCAGAAATTGCAAACTGGGCCAAACAGGAGGTTAAAGGCACTGACTCTCCAAGTCGGGAGAGTGTTAGTAAAGCGTCTTGAATGTTGCACCCGAGTACCAGGGGACGAGAACTGAGACATATTGGAACACGTCTCCCGATCACACGGTTGATCATACTCTGGGTTCCACGTGCATGTTTTACCTGAAGGCAGAGTCCCTTAAACCTGGAGAGTTGAGACCCGTGGAATGGGTACCATGCAATATGACTTCAAAGGGTCTTCATTTGCTCACCGAACCTCTCCAATCCTATCACTGCTGCGTTTATGCCCCTGTACACACGCTTGATTTTCTTTCAGAGACATAGCAATCCATAGGTTTTAAGATACTTATTGTCAGGTACATTCTTAGGCGTTTAATATGGGGTGTTGAGTCCATTTCGTTGAGCAAGGAGTAGTTCTTGTCTATTCTATATTTGGCTTAAGGAACTTTATCTGTGCTCATTTCAATCTCTGGTTTGATGCAGCACCCCAACTCACCTTTCCCCTTAAGCAAGCATAAGTTGGTTTTCTAAATTTGAGACCCTGTTCTGTTTTGTAATCCAGTTCCTGTGTAGCCAAGTTTACATCCCGTGTATTAGTGATATCTTATGATGTTTCTTTTTCTGTGTGACTTATTTCAGTTAGAATCATCATACCTGAATCCACTCATTATGCTGCTACGGGCCTGATGACATAGATTTCATTGCTGAGTGATATTGCATTGTACGTAAGTACCACAACTTCTTTATCCATTTTTCACTTTCTGCGCTATTGAACTTGTACCGTAAACGAGGTTCTTGTAAACAGAGCCGTCCCAAACTTTGGGGTGGCTGTGTCTTTTTGATTTTAATTTCCCGAAGCTATAGGACCATAAGTGGAAGTGCCCTAGGCTCTGTTGCTTTGTTTTTTAGATGTTTCAGGAAACACCATACACCTCTCCCGAGTGGCTGTTGGCAATTTTCATCCCGCCCATCAGCATAACAAGGCTCCCAGTTCTCCATGGCCTGTCCTGCCTTTCTGGATTTTACACTTTTTTCAGATGGCCCTTTTGACCAGGCGGAAGTGAGACTTCATTGTAGTGCAGATTTCCTTTACAAGCTTGCTTGGTTGGCCAAAAAGGGCGTATGCGTTTTTTCCTGAATATATTCAGGAAAGAACGCATACGCCCTTTTTGGCCAAGTGCATCATTGTGGACGTTCTGCCTCTTTTCCTATGCTTTAAATGCAATTCCAGTCTACCTCCTGAAATCGGTTTCCTGCAATTCTGCCCCGCTTTCAAGTCCTCTTGGCAGCCTTACTTCAGTATATTTTTGGATGATAGCTGTCATTTATAACTCTGCAGGTTTGTGAATTACAGTGCCCCTGAGCTCCTTTCTTCAACTCGCTTTCTTGTGAGCTGGCCGCAACACCGCAGGATTGCTTCAGGCCCTAATCTGGTTCCGGCACAGCACGCTGAGCCTTTGGTTAATTCCTCTTCCTGGTGGGAAATGAGAGTTAAATTTGCCCGTCCAGACACCTCCACCTAGTCTCTCATTGGTTCTTCCTCTTCCTGTTCATCTTCCTCAGAAATTGCAAATGGGCCAAACAGGAGGTTAAAGGCACTGACTCTCCAAGTCAGGAGAGTGTTAGTTAAGCGTCTGGAATGTTACACCCGAGTACCAGGGGACGAGAATTGAGACATATTGGAACACGTCTCCCGATCACACGGTTGATCATACTCTGGGGTCCACGTGCATGTTTTAGCTGAAGGAAGAATCCCTTAAACCTGGAGAGTTGAGACCCGTGGAATGGGTACCATGCAATATGACTTCAAAGGGTCTTCATTTGCTCACCGAACCTCTCCAATCCTATCACTGCTGCGTTTATGCCCCTGTACACACGCTTGATTTTCCTTCAGAGACTTAGCAATCCATAGGTTTTAAGATACTTACTAGTCAGGTACATTCTTAGGCGTTTAATATGGGGTGTTGAGTCCATTTCATTGAGCAAGGAGTAGTTCTTGTCTATTCCATATTTGGCTCAAGGAACTTTATTTGTGCTCATTTCAATCTCTGGTTTTATGCAGCACCCCAACTCACCTTTCCCCTTAAGCAAGCATAAGTTGGTTTTCTAAATTTGAGACCCTGTTCTGTTTTGTAATCCAGTTCCTGTGTAGCCAAGTTTACATTCCGTGTATTAGTGATATCTTATGATGTTTCTTTTTCTGTGTGACTTATTTCAGTTAGAATCATCATACCTGAATCCACTCATTATGCTGCTACGGGCCTGATGACATAGATTTCATTGCTGAGTGATATTGCATTGTACGTAAGTACCACAACTTCTTTATCCATTTTTCACTTTCTGCGATATTGAACTTGTACCGTAAACGAGGTTCTTGTAAACAGAGCCGTCCCAAACTTTGGGGTGGCTGTGTCTTTCTGATTTTAATTTCCCAAGCTACAGGACCATAAGTGGAAGTGCCCTAGGCTCTGTTGCTTTGTTTTTTAGATGTTTCAGGAAACACCATACACCTCTCCCGAGTGGCTGTTGGCAATTTACATCCCGCCCATCAGCATAACAAGGCTCCCAGTTCTCCATGGCCTGTCCTGCCTTTCTGGATTTTACACTTTTTTCAGATGGCCCTTTTGACCGGGGGGAAGTGAGACTTCATTGTAGTGCAGATTTCCTTTGCAAGCTTGCTTGGTTGGCCAAAAAGGGCGTATGCGTTTTTTCCTGAATATATTCAGGAAAAAACGCATACGCCCTTTTTGGCCAAGTGCATCATTGTGGACGTTCTGCCTCTTTTCCTATGCTTTAAATGCAATTCCAGTCTACCTCCTGAAATCGGTTTCCTGCAATTCTGCCCCGCTTTCAAGTCCTCTTGGCAGCCTTACTTCAGTATATTTTTGGACGATAGCTGTCCTTTATAACTCTGCAGGTTTGTGAATTACAGTGCCCCTGAGCTCCTTTCTTCAACTCGCTTTCTTGTGAGCTGGCCGCAACACCACAGGATTGCTTCAGGCCCTAATCTGGTTCCGGCACGGCACGCTGAGCCTTTGGTTAATTCCTCTTCCTGGTGGGAAATGAGAGTTAAATTTGCCCGTCCAGACACCTCCAGCTAGTCTCTCATTGGTTCTCCCTATTCCTGTTCATCTTCCGCAGAAATTGCAAATGGGCCAAACAGGAGGTTAAAGGCACTGACTCTCCAAGTCGGGAGAGTGTTTGTAAAGCGTCTGGAATGTTACACCCGAGTACCAGGGGACGAGAATTGAGACATATTGGAACACGTCTCCCGATCACATGGTTGATCATACTCTGGGTTCCACGTGCATGTTTTAGCTGAAGGAAGAATCCCTTAAACCTGGAGAGTTGAGACCCGTGGAATGGGTACCATGCAATATGACTTCAAAGGGTTTTCATTTGCTCACCGAACCTCTCCAATCCTATCACTGCTGCGTTTATGCCCCTGTACACACGCTTGATTTTCTTTCAGAGACATAGCAATCCATAGGTTTTAAGATACTTACTAGTCAGGTACATTCTTAGGCGTTTAATATGGGCTGTTGAGTCCATTTCGTTGAGCAAGGAGTAGTTCTTGTCTATTCCATATTTGGCTTAAGGAACTTTATCTGTGCTCATTTCAATCTCTGGTTTTATGCAGCACCCCAACTCACCTTTCCCCTTAAGCAAGCATAAGTTGGTTTTCTAAATTTGAGACCCTGTTCTGTTTTGTAATCCAGTTCCTGTGTAGCCAAGTTTACATTCGGTGTATTAGTGATATCTTATGATGTTTCTTTTTCTGTGTGACTTATTTCAGTTAGAATCATCATACCTGAATCCACTCATTATGCTGCTACGGGCCTGATGACATAGATTTCATTGCTGAGTGATATTGCATTGTACGTAAGTACCACAACTTCTTTATCCATTTTTCACTTTCTGTGATATTGAACTTGTACCGTAAACGATGTTCTTGTAAACAGAGCCGTCCCAAACTTTGGGGTGGCTGTGTCTTTCTGATTTTAATTTCCCTAAGCTATAGGACCATAAGTGGAAGTGCCCTAGGCTCTGTTGCTTTGTTTTTTAGATGTTTCAGGAAACACCATACACCTCTCCCGAGTGGCTGTTGGCAATTTACATCCCGCCCATCAGCATAACAAGGCTCCCAGTTCTCCATGGCCTGTCCTGCCTTTCTGGATTTTACACTTTTTTCAGATGGCCCTTTTGACCGGGGGGAAGTGAGACTTCATTGTAGTGCAGATTTCCTTTGCAAGCTTGCTTGGTTGGCCAAAAAGGGCGTATGCGTTTTTTCCTGAATATATTCAGGAAAAAACGCATACGCCCTTTTTGGCCAAGTGCATCATTGTGGACGTTCTGCCTCTTTTCCTATGCTTTAAATGCAATTCCAGTCTACCTCCTGAAATCGGTTTCCTGCAATTCTGCCCCGCTTTCAAGTCCTCTTGGCAGCCTTACTTCAGTATATTTTTGGATGATAGCTGTCATTTATAACTCTGCAGGTTTGTGAATTACAGTGCCCCTGAGCTCTTTCTTCAACTCGCTTTCTTGTGAGCTGGCCGCAACACCACAGGATTGCTTCAGGCCCTAATCTGGTTCCGGCACGGCACGCTGAGCCTTTGGTTAATTCCTCTTCCTGGTGGGAAATGAGAGTTAAATTTGCCCGTCCAGACACCTCCAGCTAGTCTCTCTTTGGTTCTCCCTATTCCTGTTCATCTTCCGCAGAAATTGCAAACTGGGCCAAACAGGAGGTTAAAGGCACTGACTCTCCAAGTCGGGAGAGTGTTAGTAAAGCGTCTGGAATGTTGCACCCGAGTTACAGGGGACGAGAACTGAGACATATTGGAACACGTCTCCCGATCACACGGTTGATCATACTCTGGGTTCCACGTGCATGTTTTACCTGAAGGCAGAGTCCCTTAAACCTGGAGAGTTGAGACCCGTGGAATGGGTACCATGCAATATGACTTCAAAGGGTCTTCATTTGCTCACCGAACCTCTCCAATCCTATCACTGCTGCGTTTATGCCCCTGTACACACGCTTGATTTTCTTTCAGAGACATAGCAATCCATAGGTTTTAAGATACTTATTGTCAGGTACATTCTTAGGCGTTTAATATGGGGTGTTGAGTCCATTTCATTGAGCAAGGAGTAGTTCTTGTCTATTCCATATTTGGCTTAAAGAACTTTATCTGTGCTCATTTCAATCTCTGGTTTGATGCAGCACCCCAACTCACCTTTCCCCTTAAGCAAGCATAAGTTGGTTTTCTAAATTTGAGACCCTGTTCTGTTTTGTAATCCAGTTCCTGTGTAGCCAAGTTTACATCCCGTGTATTAGTGATATCTTATGATGTTTCTTTTTCTGTGTGACTTATTTCACTTAGAATCATCATACCTGAATCCACTCATTATGCTGCTACGGGCCTGATGACATAGATTTCATTGCTGAGTGATATTGCATTGTACGTAAGTACCACAACTTCTTTATCCATTTTTCACTTTCTGCGCTATTGAACTTGTACCGTAAATGAGGTTCTTGTAAACAGAGCCGTCCCAAACTTTGGGGTGGCTGTGTCTTTTTGATTTTAATTTCCCTAAGCTATAGGACCATAAGTGGAAGTGCCCTAGGCTCTGTTGCTTTGTTTTTTAGATGTTTCAGGAAACACCATACACCTCTCCCGAGTGGCTGTTGGCAATTTTCATCCCGCCCATCAGCATAACAAGGCTCCCAGTTCTCCATGGCCTGTCCTGCCTTTCTGGATTTTACACTTTTTTCAGATGGCCCTTTTGACCGGGGGGAAGTGAGACTTCATTGTAGTGCAGATTTCCTTTGCAAGCTTGCTTGGTTGGCCAAAAAGGGCGTATGCGTTTTTTCCTGAATATATTCAGGAAAAAACGCATACGCCCTTTTTGGCCAAGTGCATCATTGTGGACGTTCTGCCTCTTTTCCTATGCTTTAAATGCAATTCCAGTCTACCTCCTGAAATCGGTTTCCTGCAATTCTGCCCCGCTTTCAAGTCCTCTTGACAGCCTTACTTCAGTATATTTTTGGATGATAGCTGTCATTTATAACTCTGCAGGTTTGTGAATTACAGTGCCCCTGAGCTCCTTTCTTCAACTCGCTTTCTTGTGAGCTGGCCGCAACACCGCAGGATTGCTTCAGGCCCTAATCTGGTTCCGGCACAGCACGCTGAGCCTTTGGTTAATTCCTCTTCCTGGTGGGAAATGAGAGTTAAATTTGCCCGTCCAGACACCTCCAGCTAGTCTCTCATTGGTTCTCCCTATTCCTGTTCATCTTCCTCAGAAATTGCAAATGGGCCAAACAGGAGGTTAAAGGCACTGACTCTCCAAGTCGGGAGAGTGTTAGTAAAGCGTCTGGAATGTTGCACCCGAGTACCAGGGGACGAGAACTGAGACATATTGGAACACGCCTCCCGATCACACGGTTGATCATACTCTGGGTTCCACGTGCATGTTTTAGCTGAAGGAAGAATCCCTTAAACCTGGAGAGTTGAGACCCGTGGAATGGGTACCATGCAATATGACTTCAAAGGGTCTTCATTTGCTCACCGAACCTCTCCAATCCTATCACTGCTGCGTTTATGCCCCTGTACACACGCTTGATTCTCTTTCAGAGACATAGCAATCCATAGGTTTTAAGATACTTACTAGTCAGGTACATTCTTAGGCGTTTAATATGGGCTGTTGAGTCCATTTCGTTGAGCAAGGAGTAGTTCTTGTCTATTCCATATTTGGCTTAAGGAACTTTATCTGTGCTCATTTCAATCTCTGGTTTTATGCAGCACCCCAACTCACCTTTCCCCTTAAGCAAGCATAAGTTGGTTTTCTAAATTTGAGACCCTGTTCTGTTTTGTAATCCAGTTCCTGTGTAGCCAAGTTTACATTCCGTGTATTAGTGATATCTTATGATGTTTCTTTTTCTGTGTGACTTATTTCAGTTAGAATCATCATACCTGAATCCACTCATTATGCTGCTATGGGCCTGATGACATAGATTTCATTGCTGAGTGATATTGCATTGTACGTAAGTACCACAACTTCTTTATCCATTTTTCAATTTCTGCGATATTGAACTTGTACCGTAAACGAGGTTCTTGTAAACAGAGCCGTCCCAAACTTTGGGGTGGCTGTGTCTTTCTGATTTTAATTTCCCAAGCTACAGGACCATAAGTGGAAGTGCCCTAGGCTCTGTTGCTTTGTTTTTTAGATGTTTCAGGAAACACCATACACCTCTCCCGACTGGCTGTTGGCAATTTACATCCCGCCCATCACCATAACAAGGCTCCCAGTTCTCCATGGCCTGTCCTGCCTTTCTGGATTTTACACTTTTTTCAGATGGCCCTTTTGACTGGGGGGAAGTGAGACTTCATTGTAGTGCAGATTTCCTTTGCAAGCTTGCTTGGTTGGCCAAAAAGGGCGTATGCGTTTTTTCCTGAATATATTCAGGAAAAAACGCATACGCCCTTTTTGGCCAAGTGCATCATTGTGGACGTTCTGCCTCTTTTCCTATGCTTTAAATGCAATTCCAGTCTACCTCCTGAAATCGGTTTCCTGCAATTATGCCCCGCTTTCAAGTCCTCTTGGCAGCCTTACTTCAGTATATTTTTGGATGATAGCTGTCATTTATAACTCTGCAGGTTTGTGAATTACAGTGCCCCTGAGCTCCTTTCTTCAACTCGCTTTCTTGTGAGCTGGCCGCAACACCACAGGATTGCTTCAGGCCCTAATCTGGTTCCGGCACGGCACGCTGAGCCTTTGGTTAATTCCTCTTCCTGGTGGGAAATGAGAATTAAATTTGCCCGTCCAGACACCTCCAGCTAGTCTCTCTTTGGTTCTCCCTATTCCTGTTCATCTTCCGCAGAAATTGCAAATGGGCCAAACAGGAGGTTAAAGGCACTGACTCTCCAAGTCGGGAGAGTGTTAGTAAAGCGTCTGGAATGTTGCACCCGAGTACCAGGGGACGAGAACTGAGACATATTGGAACACGTCTCCCGATCACACTGTTGATCATACTCTGGGTTCCACGTGCATGTTTTAGCTGAAGGAAGAATCCCTTAAACCTGGAGAGTTGAGACCCGTGGAATGGGTACCATGCAATATGACTTCAAAGGGTCTTCATTTGCTCACCGAACCTCTCCAATCCTATCACTGCTGCGTTTATGCCCCTGTACACACGCTTGATTTTCTTTCAGAGACATAGCAATCCATAGGTTTTAAGATACTTATTGTCAGGTACATTCTTAGGCGTTTAATATGGGGTGTTGAGTCCATTTCGTTGAGCAAGGAGTAGTTCTTGTCTATTCTATATTTGGCTTAAGGAACTTTATCTGTGTTCATTTCAATCTCTGGTTTGATGCAGCACCCCAACTCACCTTTCCCCTTAAGCAAGCATAAGTTGGTTTTCTAAATTTGAGACCCTGTTCTGTTTTGTAATCCAGTTCCTGTGTAGCCAAGTTTACATCCCGTGTATTAGTGATATCTTATGATGTTTCTTTTTCTGTGTGACTTATTTCAGTTAGAATCATCATACCTGAATCCACTCATTATGCTGCTACGGGCCTGATGACATAGATTTCATTGCTGAGTGATATTGCATTGTACGTAAGTACCACAACTTCTTTATCCATTTTTCACTTTCTGCGCTATTGAACTTGTACCGTAAACGAGGTTCTTGTAAACAGAGCCGTCCCAAACTTTGGGGTGGCTGTGTCTTTTTGATTTTAATTTCCCTAAGCTATAGGACCATAAGTGGAAGTGCCCTAGGCTCTGTTGCTTTGTTTTTTAGATGTTTCAGGAAACACTATACACCTCTCCCGAGTGGCTGTTGGCAATTTTCATCCCGCCCATCAGCATAACAAGGCTCCCAGTTCTCCATGGCCTGTCCTGCCTTTCTGGATTTTACACTTTTTTCAGATGGCCCTTTTGACCGGGGGGAAGTGAGACTTCATTGTAGTGCAGATTTCCTTTACAAGCTTGCTTGGTTGGCCAAAAAGGGCGTATGCGTTTTTTCCTGAATATATTCAGGAAAAAACGCATACGCCCTTTTTGGCCAAGTGCATCATTGTGGACGTTCTGCCTCTTTTCCTATGCTTTAAATGCAATTCCAGTCTACCTCCTGAAATCGGTTTCCTGCAATTCTGCCCCGCTTTCAAGTCCTCTTGACAGCCTTACTTCAGTATATTTTTGGATGATAGCTGTCATTTATAACTCTGCAGGTTTGTGAATTACAGTGCCCCTGAGCTCCTTTCTTCAACTCGCTTTCTTGTGAGCTGGCCGCAACACCGCAGGATTGCTTCAGGCCCTAATCTGGTTCCGGCACGGCACGCTGAGCCTTTGGTTAATTCCTCTTCCTGGTGGGAAATGAGAGTTAAATTTGCCCGTCCAGACACCTCCAGCTAGTCTCTCATTGGTTCTCCCTATTCCTGTTCATCTTCCTCAGAAATTGCAAATGGGCCAAACAGGAGGTTAAAGGCACTGACTCTCCAAGTCGGGAGAGTGTTAGTAAAGCGTCTGGAATGTTGCACCCGAGTACCAGGGGACGAGAACTGAGACATATTGGAACACGTCTCCCGATCACACGGTTGATCATACTCTGGGTTCCACGTGCATGTTTTAGCTGAAGGAAGAATCCCTTAAACCTGGAGAGTTGAGACCCGTGGAATGGGTACCATGCAATATGACTTCAAAGGGTCTTCATTTGCTCACCGAACCTCTCCAATCCTATCACTGCTGCGTTTATGCCCCTGTACACACGCTTGATTTTCTTTCGGAGACATAGCAATCCATAGGTTTGAAAATTCTTACTAGTCAGGTACATTCTTAGGCGTTTAATATGGGGTGTTGACTCCATTTCGTTGAGCAAGGAGTAGTTCTTGTCTATTCTATATTTGGCTTAAGGAACTTTATCTGTGCTCATTTCAATCTCTGGTTTTATGCAGCACCCCAACTCACCTTTCCCCTTAAGCAAGCATAAGTTGGTTTTCTAAATTTGAGACCCTGTTCTGTTTTGTAATCCAGTTCCTGTGTAGCCAAGTTTACATCCCGTGTATTAATGATATCTTATGATGTTTCTTTTTCTGTGTGACTTATTTCAGTTAGAATCTTCATACCTGAATCCACTCATTATGCTGCTACGGGCCTGATGACATAGATTTCATTGCTGAGTGATATTGCATTGTACGTAAGTACCACAACTTCTTTATGCACTTTTCACTTTCTGCGATATTGAACTTGTACCGTAAACGAGGTTCTTGTAAACAGAGCCGTCCCAAACTTTGGGGTGGCTGTGTCTTTTTGATTTTAATTTCCCTAAGCTATAGGACCATAAGTGGAAGTGCCCTAGGCTCTGTTGCTTTGTTTTTTAGATGTTTCAGGAAACACCATACACCTCTCCCGAGTGGCTGTTGGCAATTTACATCCCGCCCATCAGCATAACAAGGCTCCCAGTTCTCCATGGCCTGTCCTGCCTTTCTGGATTTTACACTTTTTTCAGATGGCCCTTTTGACCGGGGGGAAGTGAGACTTCATTGTAGTGCAGATTTCCTTTACAAGCTTGCTTGGTTGGCCAAAAAGGGCGTATGCGTTTTTTCCTGAATATATTCAGGAAAAAACGCATACGCCCTTTTTGGCCAAGTGCATCATTGTGGACGTTCTGCCTCTTTTCCTATGCTTTAAATGCAATTCCAGTCTACCTCCTGAAATCGGTTTCCTGCAATTCTGCCCCGTTTTCAAGTCCTCTTGGCAGCCTTACTTCAGTATATTTTTGGATGATAGCTGTCATTTATAACTCTGCAGGTTTGTGAATTACAGTGCCCCTGAGCTCCTTTCTTCAACTCGCTTTCTTGTGAGCTGGCCGCAACACCGCAGGATTGCTTCAGGCCCTAATCTGGTTCCGGCGCAGCACGCTGAGCCTTTGGTTAATTCCTCTTCCTGGTGGGAAATGAGAGTTAAATTTGCCCGTCCAGACACCTCCACCTAGTCTCTCATTGGTTCTTCCTATTCCTGTTCATCTTCCTCAGAAATTGCAAATGGGCCAAACAGGAGGTTAAAGGCACTGACTCTCCAAGTCGGGAGAGTGTTACTTAAGCGTCTGGAATGTTACACCCGCGTACCAGGGGACGAGAATTGAGACATATTGGAACACGTCTCCCGATCACACGGTTGATCATACTCTGGGTTCCACGTGCATGTTTTAGCTGAAGGAAGAATCCCTTAAACCTGGAGAGTTGAGACCCGTGGAATGGGTACCATGCAATATGACTTCAAAGGGTCTTCATTTGCTCACCGAACCTCTCCAATCCTATCACTGCTGCGTTTATGCCCCTGTACACACGCTTGATTTTCTTTCAGAGACATAGCAATCCATAGGTTTTAAGATACTTACTAGTCAGGTACATTCTTAGGCGTTTAATATGGGGTGTTGAGTCCATTTCGTTGAGCAAGGAGTAGTTCTTGTCTTTTCCATATTTGGCTTAAGGAACTTTATCTGTGCTCATTTCAATCTCTGGTTTTATGCAGCACCCCAACTCACCTTTCCCCTTAAGCAAGCATAAGTTGGTTTTCTAAATTTGAGACCCTGTTCTGTTTTGTAATCCAGTTCCTGTGTAGCCAAGTTTACATTCTGTGTATTAGTGATATCTTATGATGTTTCTTTTTCTGTGTGACTTATTTCAGTTAGAATCATCATACCTGAATCCACTCATTATGCTGCTATGGGCCTGATGACATAGATTTCATTGCTGAGTGATATTGCATTGTACGTAAGTACCACAACTTCTTTATCCATTTTTCACTTTCTGCGATATTGAACTTGTACCGTAAACGATGTTCTTGTAAACAGAGCCGTCCCAAACTTTGGGGTGGCTGTGTCTTTCTGATTTTAATTTCCCAAGCTACAGGACCATAAGTGGAAGTGCCCTAGGCTCTGTTGCTTTGTTTTTTAGATGTTTCAGGAAACACCATACACCTCTACCGAGTGGCTCTTGGCAATTTACATCCCGCCCATCAGCATAACAAGGCTCCCAGTTCTCCATGGCCTGTCCTGCCTTTCTGGATTTTACACTTTTTTCAGATGGCCCTTTTGACCGGGGGGAAGTGAGACTTCATTGTAGTGCAGATTTCCTTTGCAAGCTTGCTTGGTTGGCCAAAAAGGGCGTATGCGTTTTTTCCTGAATATATTCAGGAAAAAACGCATACGCCCTTTTTGGCCAAGTGCATCATTGTGGACGTTCTGCCTCTTTTCCTATGCTTTAAATGCAATTCCAGTCTACCTCCTGAAATCGGTTTCCTGCAATTCTGCCCCGCTTTCAAGTCCTCTTGGCAGCCTTACTTCAGTATATTTTTGGACGATAGCTGTCATTTATAACTCTGCAGGTTTGTGAATTACAGTGCCCCTGAGCTCCTTTCTTCAACTCGCTTTCTTGTGAGCTGGCCGCAACACCGCAGGATTGCTTCAGGCCCTAATCTGGTTCCGGCACGGCACGCTGAGCCTTTGGTTAATTCCTCTTCCTGGTGGGAAATGAGAGTTAAATTTGCCCGTCCAGACACCTCCAGCTAGTCTCTCATTGGTTCTCCCTATTCCTGTTCATCTTCCTCAGAAATTGCAAATCGGCCAAACAGGAGGTTAAAGGCACTGACTCTCCAAGTCGGGAGAGTGTTAGTAAAGCGTCTGGAATGTTGCACCCGAGTGCCAGGGGACGAGAATTGAGACATATTGGAACACGTCTCCCGATCACACGGTTGATCATACTCTGGGTTCCACGTGCATGTTTTAGCTGAAGGAAGAATCCCTTAAACCTGGAGAGTTGAGACCCGTGGAATGGGTACCAAGCAATATGACTTCAAAGGGTCTTCATTTGCTCACCGAACCTCTCCAATCCTATCACTGCTGCGTTTATGCCCCTGTACACACGCTTGATTTTCTTTCAGAGACATAGCAATCCATAGGTTTTAAGATACTTACTAGTCAGGTACATTCTTAGGCGTTTAATATGGGGTGTTGAGTCCATTTCGTTGAGCAAGGAGTAGTTCTTGTCTATTCCATATTTGGCTTAAGGAACTTTATCTGTGCTCATTTCAATCTCTGGTTTGATGCAGCACCCCAACTCACCTTTCCCCTTAAGCAAGCATAAGTTGGTTTTCTAAATTTGAGACCCTGTTCTGTTTTGTAATCCAGTTCCTGTGTAGCCAAGTTTACATCCCGTGTATTAGTGATATCTTATGATGTTTCTTTTTCTGTGAGACTTATTTCAGTTAGAATCATCATACCTGAATCCACTCATTATGCTGCTACGGGCCTGATGACATAGATTTCATTGCTGAGTGATATTGCATTGTACGTAAGTACCACAACTTCTTTATCCATTTTTCACTTTCTGCGCTATTGAACTTGTACCGTAAACGAGGTTCTTGTAAACAGAGCCGTCCCAAACTTTGGGGTGGCTGTGTCTTTTTGATTTTAATTTCCCTAAGCTATAGGACCATAAGTGGAAGTGCCCTAGGCTCTGTTGCTTTGTTTTTTAGATGTTTCAGGAAACACCATACACCTCTCCCGAGTGGCTGTTGGCAATTTACATCCCGCCCATCAGCATAACAAGGCTCCCAGTTCTCCATGGCCTGTCCTGCCTTTCTGGATTTTACACTTTTTTCAGATGGCCCTTTTGACCGGGGGGAAGTGAGACTTCATTGTAGTGCAGATTTCCTTTGCAAGCTTGCTTGGTTGGCCAAAAAGGGCGTATGCGTTTTTTCCTGAATATATTCAGGAAAAAACGCATACGCCCTTTTTGGCCAAGTGCATCATTGTGGACGTTCTGCCTCTTTTCCTATGCTTTAAATGCAATTCCAGTCTACCTCCTGAAATCGGTTTCCTGCAATTCTGCCCCGCTTTCAAGTCCTCTTGGCAGCCTTACTTCAGTATATTTTTGGATGATAGCTGTCATTTATAACTCTGCAGGTTTGTGAATTACAGTGCCCCTGAGCTCCTTTCTTCAACTCGCTTTCTTGTGAGCTGGCCGCAACACCGCAGGATTGCTTCAGGCCCTAATCTGGTTCCGGCACGGCACGCTGAGCCTTTGGTTAATTCCTCTTCCTGGTGGGAAATGACAGTTAAATTTGCCCGTCCAGACACCTCCAGCTAGTCTCTCATTGGTTCTCCCTATTCCTGTTCATCTTCCTCAGAAATTGCAAATGGGCCAAACAGGAGTTTAAAGGCACTGACTCTCCAAGTCGGGAGAGTGTTAGTAAAGCGTCTGGAATGTTGCACCCGAGTACCAGGGGACGAGAACTGAGACATATTGGAACACGTCTCCCAATCACACGGTTGATCATACTCTGGGTTCCACGTGCATGTTTTAGCTGAAGGAAGAATCCCTTAAACCTGGAGAGTTGAGACCCGTGGAATGGGTACCATGCAATATGACTTCAAAGGGTCTTCATTTGCTCACCGAACCTCTCCAATCCTATCACTGCTGCGTTTATGCCCCTGTACACACGCTTGATTTTCTTTCGGAGACATAGCAATCCATAGGTTTGAAAATTCTTACTAGTCAGGTACATTCTTAGGCGTTTAATATGGGGTTTTGAGTCCATTTCGTTGAGCAAGGAGTAGTTCTTGTCTATTCTATATTTGGCTTAAGGAACTTTATCTGTGCTCATTTCAATCTCTGGTTTTATGCAGCACCCCAACTCACCTTTCCCCTTAAGCAAGCATAAGTTGGTTTTCTAAATTTGAGACCCTGTTCTGTTTTGTAATCCAGTTCCTGTGTAGCCAAGTTTACATCCCGTGTATTAATGATATCTTATGATGTTTCTTTTTCTGTGTGACTTATTTCAGTTAGAATCATCATACCTGAATCCACTCATTATGCTGCTACGGGCCTGATGACATAGATTTCATTGCTGAGTGATATTGCATTGTACGTAAGTACCACAACTTCTTTATCCATTTTTCACTTTCTGCGCTATTGAACTTGTACCGTAAACGAGGTTCTTGTAAACAGAGCCGTCCCAAACTTTGGGGTGGCTGTGTGTTTTTGATTTTAATTTCCCTAAGCTATAGGACCATAAGTGGAAGTGCCCTAGGCTCTGTTGCTTTGTTTTTTAGATGTTTCAGGAAACACCATACACCTCTCCCGAGTGGCTGTTGGCAATTTACATCCCGCCCATCAGCATAACAAGGCTCCCAGTTCTCCATGGCCTGTCCTGCCTTTCTGGATTTTACACTTTTTTCAGATGGCCCTTTTGACCGGGGGGAAGTGAGACTTCATTGTAGTGCAGATTTCCTTTGCAAGCTTGCTTGGTTGGCCAAAAAGGGCGTATGCGTTTTTTCCTGAATATATTCAGGAAAAAACGCATACGCCCTTTTTGGCCAAGTGCATCATTGTGGACGTTCTGCCTCTTTTCCTATGCTTTAAATGCAATTCAAGTCTACCTCCTGAAATCGGTTTCCTGCAATTCTGCCCCGCTTTCAAGTCCTCTTGGCAGCCTTACTTCAGTATATTTTTGGACGATAGCTGTCATTTATAACTCTGCAGGTTTGTGAATTACAGTGCCCCTGAGCTCCTTTCTTCAACTCGCTTTCTTGTGAGCTGGCCGCAACACCGCAGGATTGCTTCAGGCCCTAATCTGGTTCCGGCACGGCACGCTGAGCCTTTGGTTAATTCCTCTTCCTGGTGGGAAATGAGAGTTAAATTTGCCCGTCCAGACACCTCCAGCTAGTCTCTCATTGGTTCTCCCTATTCCTGTTCATCTTCCGCAGAAATTGCAAATTGACCAAACAGGAGGTTAAAGGCACTGACTCTCCAAGTCGGGAGAGTGTTAGTAAAGCGTCTGGAATGTTACACCCGAGTACCAGGGGACGAGAATTGAGACATATTGGAACACGTCTCCCGATCACACGGTTGATCATACTCTGGGTTCCACGTGCATGTTTTAGCTGAAGGAAGAATCCCTTAAACCTGGAGAGTTGAGACCCGTGGAATGGGTACCATGCAATATGACTTCAAAGGGTCTTCATTTGCTCACCGAACCTCTCCAATCCTATCACTGCTGCGTTTATGCCCCTGTACACACGCTTGATTTTCTTTCAGAGACATAGCAATCCATAGGTTTTAAGATACTTACTAGTCAGGTACATTCTTAGGCGTTTAATATGGGGTGTTGAGTCCATTTCGTTGAGCAAGGAGTAGTTCTTGTCTTTTCCATATTTGGCTTAAGGAACTTTATCTGTGCTCATTTCAATCTCTGGTTTGATGCAGCACCCCAACTCACCTTTCCCCTTAAGCAAGCATAAGTTGGTTTTCTAAATTTGAGACCCTGTTCTGTTTTGTAATCCAGTTCCTGTGTAGCCAAGTTTACATTCCGTGTATTAGTGATATCTTATGATGTTTCTTTTTCTGTGTGACTTATTTCAGTTAGAATCATCATACCTGAATACACTCATTATGCTGCTATGGGCCTGATGACATAGATTTCATTGCTGAGTGATATTGCATTGTACGTAAGTACCACAACTTCTTTATCCATTTTTCACTTTCTGCAATATTGAACTTGTACCGTAAATGATGTTCTTGTAAACAGAGCCGTCCCAAACTTTGGGGTGGCTGTGTCTTTCTGATTTTAATTTCCCAAGCTAAAGGACCATAAGTGGAAGTGCCCTAGTCTCTGTTGCTTTGTTTTTTAGATGTTTCAGGAAACACCATACACCTCTCCTGAGTGGCTGTTGGCAATTTACATCCCGCCCATCAGCATAACAAGGCTCCCAGTTCTCCATGGCCTGTCCTGCCTTTCTGGATTTTACACTTTTTTCAGATGGCCCTTTTGACCGGGGGGAAGTGAGACTTCATTGTAGTGCAGATTTCCTTTACAAGCTTGCTTGGTTGGCCAAAAAGGGCGTATGCGTTTTTTCCTGAATATATTCAGGAAAAAACGCATACGCCCTTTTTGGCCAAGTGCATCATTGTGGACGTTCTGAATCTTTTCCTATGCTTTAAATGCAATTCAAGTCTACCTCCTGAAATCGGTTTCCTGCAATTCTGCCCCGATTTCAAGTCCTCTTGACAGCCTTACTTCAGTATATTTTTGGATGATAGCTGTCATTTATAACTCTGCAGGTTTGTGAATTACAGTGCCCCTGAGCTCCTTTCTTCAACTCGCTTTCTTGTGAGCTGGCCGCAACACCGCAGGATTGCTTCAGGCCCTAATCTGGTTCCGGCACAGCACGCTGAGCCTTTGGTTAATTCCTCTTCCTGGTGGGAAATGAGAGTTAAATTTGCCCGTCCAGACACCTCCACCTAGTCTCTCATTGGTTCTTCCTATTCCTGTTCATCTTCCTCAGAAATTGCAAATGGGCCAAACAGGAGGTTAAAGGCACTGACTCTCCAAGTCGGGAGAGTGTTAGTTAAGCGTCTGGAATGTTACACCCGAGTACCAGGGGACGAGAATTGAGGCATATTGGAACACGTCTCCCGATCACACGGTTGATCATACTCTGGGTTCCACGTGCATGTTTTAGCTGAAGGAAGAATCCCTTAAACCTGGAGAGTTGAGACCCGTGGAATGGGTACCATGCAATATGACTTCAAAGGGTCTTCATTTGCTCACCGAACCTCTCCAATCCTATCACTGCTGCGTTTATGCCCCTGTACACACGCTTGATTTTCTTTCAGAGACATAGCAATCCATAGGTTTTAAGATACTTACTAGTCAGGTACATTCTTAGGCGTTTAATATGGGCTGTTGAGTCCATTTCGTTGAGCAAGGAGTAGTTCTTGTCTATTCCATATTTGGCTTAAGGAACTTTATCTGTGCTCATTTCAATCTCTGGTTTTATGCAGCACCCCAACTCAGCTTTCCCCTTAAGCAAGCATAAGTTGGTTTTCTAAATTTGAGACCCTGTTCTGTTTTGTAATCCAGTTCCTGTGTAGCCAAGTTTACATTCCGTGTATTAGTGATATCTTATGATGTTTCTTTTTCTGTGTGATTTATTTCAGTTAGAATCATCATACCTGAATCCACTCATTATGCTGCTATGGGCCTGATGACATAGATTTCATTGCTGAGTGATATTGCATTGTACGTAAGTACCACAACTTCTTTATCCATTTTTCACTTTCTGCGATATTGAACTTGTACCGTAAACGAGGTTCTTGTAAACAGAGCCGTCCCAAACTTTGGGGTGGCTGTGTCTTTTTGATTTTAATTTCCCTAAGCTATAGGACCATAAGTGGAAGTGCCCTAGGCTCTGTTGCTTTGTTTTTTAGATGTTTCAGGAAACACCATACACCTCTCCCGAGTGGCTGTTGGCAATTTACATCCCGCCCATCAGCATAACAAGGCTCCCAGTTCTCCATGGCCTGTCCTGCCTTTCTGGATTTTACACTTTTTTCAGATGGCCCTTTTGACCGGGGGGAAGTGAGACTTCATTGTAGTGCAGATTTCCTTTGCAAGCTTGCTTGGTTGGCCAAAAAGGGCGTATACGTTTTTTCCTGAATATATTCAGGAAAAAACGCATACGCCCTTTTTGGCCAAGTGCATCATTGTGGACGTTCTGCCTCTTTTCCTATGCTTTAAATGCAATTCCAGTCTACCTCCTGAAATCGGTTTCCTGCAATTCTGCCCCGCTTTCAAGTCCTCTTGGCAGCCTTACTTCAGTATATTTTTGGACGATAGCTGTCATTTATAACTCTGCAGGTTTGTGAATTACAGTGCCCCTGAGCTCCTTTCTTCAACTCGCTTTCTTGTGAGCTGGCCGCAACACCGCAGGATTGCTTCAGGCCCTAATCTGGTTCCGGCACGGCACGCTGAGCCTTTGGTTAATTCCTCTTCCTGGTGGGAAATGAGAGTTAAATTTGCCCGTCCAGACACCTCCAGCTAGTCTCTCATTGGTTCTCCCTATTCCTGTTCATCTTCCGCAGAAATTGCAAATGGGCCAAACAGGAGGTTAAAGGCACTGACTCTCCAAGTCGGGAGAGTGTTAGTAAAGCGTCTGGAATGTTACACCCGAGTACCAGGGGACGAGAATTGAGACATATTGGAACACGTCTCCCGATCACACGGTTGATCATACTCTGGGTTCCACGTGCATGTTTTACCTGAAGGAATAATCCCTTAAACCTGGAGAGTTGAGACCCGTGGAATGGGTACCAAGCAATATGACTTCAAAGGGTCTTCATTTGCTCACCGAACCTCTCCAATCCTATCACTGCTGCGTTTATGCCCCTGTACACACGCTTGATTCTCTTTCAGAGACATAGCAATCCATAGGTTTTAAGATACTTACTAGTCAGGTACATTCTTAGGCGTTTAATATGGGCTGTTGAGTCCATTTCGTTGAGCAAGGAGTAGTTCTTGTCTATTCCATATTTGGCTTAAGGAACTTTATCTGTGCTCATTTCAATCTCTGATTTTATGCAGAACCCCAACTCAGCTTTCCCCTTAAGCAAGCATAAGTTGGTTTTCTAAATTTGATACCCTGTTCTGTTTTGTAATCCAGTTCCTGTGTAGCCAAGTTTACATTCCGTGTATTAGTGATATCTTATGATGTTTCTTTTTCTGTGTGACTTATTTCAGTTAGAATCATCATACCTGAATCCACTCATTATGCTGCTATGGGCCTGATGACATAGATTTCATTGCTGAGTGATATTGCATTGTACGTAAGTACCACAACTTCTTTATCCATTTTTCACTTTCTGTGATATTGAACTTGTACCGTAAACGATGTTCTTGTAAACAGAGCCGTCCCAAACTTTGGGGTGGCTGTGTCTTTTTGATTTTAATTTCCCTAAGCTATAGGACCATAAGTGGAAGTACCCTAGGCTCTGTTGCTTTGTTTTTTAGATGTTTCAGGAAACACCATACACCTCTCCAGAGTGGCTGTTGGCAATTTACATCCCGCCCATCAGCATAACAAGGCTCCCAGTTCTCCATGGCCTGTCCTGCCTTTCTGGATTTTACACTTTTTTCAGATGGCCCTTTTGACCGGGGGGAAGTGAGACTTCATTGTAGTGCAGATTTCCTTTACAAGCTTGCTTGGTTGGCCAAAAAGGGCGTATGCGTTTTTTCCTGAATATATTCAGGAAAAAACGCATACGCCCTTTTTGGCCAAGTGCATCATTGTGGACGTTCTGCCTCTTTTCCTATGCTTTAAATGCAATTCCAGTCTACCTCCTGAAATCGGTTTCCTGCAATTCTGCCCCGCTTTCAAGTCCTCTTGACAGCCTTACTTCAGTATATTTTTGGACGATAGCTGTCATTTATAACTCTGCAGGTTTGTGAATTACAGTGCCCCTGAGCTCCTTTCTTCAACTCGCTTTCTTGTGAGCTGGCTGCAACACCGCAGGATTGCTTCAGGCCCTAATCTGGTTCCGGCACAGCACGCTGAGCCTTTGGTTAATTCCTCTTCCTGGTGGGAAATGAGAGTTAAATTTGCCCGTCCAGACACCTCCACCTAGTCTCTCATTGGTTCTTCCTATTCCTGTTCATCTTCCTCAGAAATTGCAAATGGGCCAAACAGGAGGTTAAAGGCACTGACTCTCCAAGTCGGGAGAGTGTTAGTTAAGCGTCTGGAATGTTACACCCGAGTACCAGGGGACGAGAATTGAGACATATTGGAACACGTCTCCCGATCACACGGTTGATCATACTCTGGGTTCCACGTGCATGTTTTAGCTGAAGGAAGAATCCCTTAAACCTGGAGAGTTGAGACCCGTGGAATGGGTACCATGCAATATGACTTCAAAGGGTCTTCATTTGCTCACCGAACCTCTCCAATCCTATCACTGCTGCGTTTATGCCCCTGTACACACGCTTGATTTTCTTTCAGAGACATAGCAATCCATAGGTTTTAAGATACTTACTAGTCAGGTACATTCTTAGGCGTTTAATATGGGGTGTTGAGTCCATTTCGTTGAGCAAGGAGTAGTTCTTGTCTATTCCATATTTGGCTTAAGGAACTTTATCTGTGCTCATTTCAATCTCTGGTTTTATGCAGCACCCCAACTCACCTTTCCCCTTAAGCAAGCATAAGTTGGTTTTCTAAATTTGAGACCCTGTTCTGTTTTGTAATCCAGTTCCTGTGTAGCCAAGTTTACATTCGGTGTATTAGTGATATCTTATGATGTTTCTTTTTCTGTGTGACTTATTTCAGTTAGAATCATCATACCTGAATCCACTCATTATGCTGCTACGGGCCTGATGACATAGATTTCATTGCTGAGTGATATTGCATTGTACGTAACTACCACAACTTCTTTATCCATTTTTCACTTTCTGCGCCATTGAACTTGTACCGTAAACGAGGTTCTTGTAAACAGAGCCGTCCCAAACTTTGGGGTGGCTGTGTCTTTTTGATTTTAATTTCCCTAAGCTATAGGATCATAAGTGGAAGTGCCCTAGGCTCTGTTGCTTTGTTTTTTAGATGTTTCAGGAAACACCATACACCTCTCCCGAGTGGCTGTTGGCAATTTACATCCCGCCCATCAGCATAACAAGGCTCCCAGTTCTCCATGGCCTGTCCTGCCTTTCTGGATTTTACACTTTTTTCAGATGGCCCTTTTGACCGGGGGGAAGTGAGACTTCATTGTAGTGCAGATTTCCTTTACAAGCTTGCTTGGTTGGCCAAAAAGGGCGTATGCGTTTTTTCCTGAATATATTCAGGAAAAAACGCATACGCCCTTTTTGGCCAAGTGCATCATTGTGGACGTTCTGCCTCTTTTCCTATGCTTTAAATGCAATTCCAGTCTACCTCCTGAAATCGGTTTCCTGCAATTCTGCCCCGTTTTCAAGTCCTCTTGGCAGCCTTACTTCAGTATATTTTTGGATGATAGCTGTCATTTATAACTCTGCAGGTTTGTGAATTACAGTGCCCCTGAGCTCCTTTCTTCAACTCGCTTTCTTGTGAGCTGGCCGCAACACCGCAGGATTGCTTCAGGCCCTAATCTGGTTCCGGCACAGCACGCTGAGCCTTTGGTTAATTCCTCTTCCTGGTGGGAAATGAGAGTTAAATTTGCCCGTCCAGACACCTCCACCTAGTCTCTCATTGGTTCTTCCTATTCCTGTTCATCTTCCTCAGAAATTGCAAATGGGCCAAACAGGAGGTTAAAGGCACTGACTCTCCAAGTCGGGAGAGTGTTAGTTAAGCGTCTGGAATGTTACACCCGAGTACCAGGGGACGAGAATTGAGACATATTGGAACACGTCTCCCGATCACACGGTTGATCATACTCTGGGTTCCACGTGCATGTTTTAGCTGAAGGAAGAATCCCTTAAACCTGGAGAGTTGAGACCCGTGGAATGGGTACCATGCAATATGACTTCAAAGGGTCTTCATTTGCTCACCGAACCTCTCCAATCCTATCACTGCTGCGTTTATGCCCCTGTACACACGCTTGATTTTCTTTCAGAGACATAGCAATCCATAGGTTTTAAGATACTTACTAGTCAGGTACATTCTTAGGCGTTTAATATGGGGTGTTGAGTCCATTTCGTTGAGCAAGGAGTAGTTCTTGTCTATTCCATATTTGGCTTAAGGAACTTTATCTGTGCTCATTTCAATCTCTGGTTTTATGCAGCACCCCAACTCACCTTTCCCCTTAAGCAAGCATAAGTTGGTTTTCTAAATTTGAGACCCTGTTCTGTTTTGTAATCCAGTTCCTGTGTAGCCAAGTTTACATTCGGTGTATTAGTGATATCTTATGATGTTTCTTTTTCTGTGTGACTTATTTCAGTTAGAATCATCATACCTGAATCCACTCATTATGCTGCTACGGGCCTGATGACATAGATTTCATTGCTGAGTGATATTGCATTGTACGTAAGTACCACAACTTCTTTATCCATTTTTCACTTTCTGCGATATTGAACTTGTACCGTAAACGAGGTTCTTGTAAACAGAGCCGTCCCAAACTTTGGGGTGGCTGTGTCTTTCTGATTTTAATTTCCCAAGCTACAGGACCATAAGTGGAAGTGCCCTAGGCTCTGTTGCTTTGTTTTTTAGATGTTTCAGGAAACACCATACACCTCTCCCGAGTGGCTGTTGGCAATTTACATCCCGCCCATCAGCATAACAAGGCTCCCAGTTCTCCATGGCCTGTCCTGCCTTTCTGGATTTTACACTTTTTTCAGATGGCCCTTTTGACCGGGGGGAAGTGAGACTTCATTGTAGTGCAGATTTCCTTTGCAAGCTTGCTTGGTTGGCCAAAAAGGGCGTATGCGTTGTTTCCTGTCAGGAAAAAACGCATACGCCCTTTTTGGCCAAGTGCATCATTGTGGACGTTCTGCCTCTTTTCCTATGCTTTAAATGCAATTCCAGTCTACCTCCTGAAATCGGTTTCCTGCAATTCTGCCCCGCTTTCAAATCCTCTTGGCAGCCTTACTTCAGTATATTTTTGGACGATAGCTGTCATTTATAACTCTGCAGGTTTGTGAATTACAGTGCCCCTGAGCTCCTTTCTTCAACTCGCTTTCTTGTGAGGTGGCCGCAACACCGCAGGATTGCTTCAGGCCCTAATCTGGTTCCGGCACGGCACACTGAGCCTTTGGTTAATTCCTCTTCCTGGTGGGAAATGAGAGTTAAATTTGCCCGTCCAGACACCTCCAGCTAGTCTCTCATTGGTTCTCCCTATTCCTGTTTATCTTCCTCAGAAATTGCAAATGGGCCAAACAGGCGGTTAAAGGCACTGACTCTCCAAGTCGGGAGAGTGTTAGTAAAGCGTCTGGAATGTTACACCCGAGTACCAGGGGACGAGAATTGAGACATATTGGAACACGTCTCCCGATCACACGGTTGATCATACTCTGGGTTCCACGTGCATGTTTTAGCTGAAGGAAGAATCCCTTAAACCTGGAGAGTTGAGACCCGTGGAATGGGTACCATGCAATATGACTTCAAAGGGTCTTCATTTGCTCACCGAACCTCTCCAATCCTATCACTGCTGCGTTTATGCCCCTGTACACACGCTTGATTTTCTTTCAGAGACATAGCAATCCATAGGTTTTAAGATACTTACTAGTCAGGTACATTCTTAGACGTTTAATATGGGCTGTTGAGTCCATTTCGTTGAGCAAGGAGTAGTTCTTGTCTATTCCATATTTGGCTTAAGGAACTTTATCTGTGCTCATTTCAATCTCTGGTTTTATGCAGCACCCCAACTCACCTTTCCCCTTAAGCAAGCATAAGTTGGTTTTCTAAATTTGAGACCCTGTTCTGTTTTGTAATCCAGTTCCTGTGTAGCCAGGTTTACATTCCGTGTATTAGTGATATCTTATGATGTTTCTTTTTCTGTGTGACTTATTTCAGTTAGAATCATCATACCTGAATCCACTCATTATGCTGCTACGGGCCTGATGACATAGATTTCATTGCTGAGTGATATTGCATTGTACGTAAGTACCACAACTTCTTTATCCATTTTTCACTTTCTGCGATATTGAACTTGTACCGTAAACGATGTTCTTGTAAACAGAGCCGTCCCAAACTTTGGGGTGGCTGTGTCTTTTTGATTTTAATTTCCCTAAGCTATAGGACCATAAGTGGAAGTGCCCTAGGCTCTGTTGCTTTGTTTTTTAGATGTTTCAGGAAACACCATACACCTCTCCAGAGTGGCTGTTGGCAATTTACATCCCGCCCATCAGCATAACAAGGCTCCCAGTTCTCCATGGCCTGTCCTGCATTTCTGGATTTTACACTTTTTTCAGATGGCCCTTTTGACCGGGGGGAAGTGAGACTTCATTGTAGTGCAGATTTCCTTTACAAGCTTGCTTGGTTGGCCAAAAAGGGCGTATGCGTTTTTTCCTGAATATATTCAGGAAAAAACGCATACGCCCTTTTTGGCCAAGTGCATCATTGTGGACGTTCTGCCTCTTTTCCTATGCTTTAAATGCAATTCCAGTCTACCTCCTGAAATCGGTTTCCTGCAATTCTGCCCCGCTTTCAAGTCCTCTTGACAGCCTTACTTCAGTATATTTTTGGACGATAGCTGTCATTTATAACTCTGCAGGTTTGTGAATTACAGTGCCCCTGAGCTCCTTTCTTCAACTCGCTTTCTTGTGAGCTGGCTGCAACACCGCAGGATTGCTTCAGGCCCTAATCTGGTTCCGGCACAGCACGCTGAGCCTTTGGTTAATTCCTCTTCCTGGTGGGAAATGAGAGTTAAATTTGCCCGTCCAGACACCTCCACCTAGTCTCTCATTGGTTCTTCCTATTCCTGTTCATCTTCCTCAGAAATTGCAAATGGGCCAAACAGGAGGTTAAAGGCACTGACTCTCCAAGTCGGGAGAGTGTTAGTTAAGCGTCTGGAATGTTACACCCGAGTACCAGGGGACGAGAATTGAGACATATTGGAACACGTCTCCCGATCACACGGTTGATCATACTCTGGGTTCCACGTGCATGTTTTAGCTGAAGGAAGAATCCCTTAAACCTGGAGAGTTGAGACCCGTGGAATGGGTACCATGCAATATGACTTCAAAGGGTCTTTATTTGCTCACCGAACCTCTCCAATCCTATCACTGCTGCGTTTATGCCCCTGTACACACGCTTGATTTTCTTTCAGAGACATAGCAATCCATAGGTTTTAAGATACTTACTAGTCAGGTACATTCTTAGGCGTTTAATATGGGGTGTTGAGTCCATTTCGTTGAGCAAGGAGTAGTTCTTGTCTATTCCATATTTGGCTTAAGGAACTTTATCTGTGCTCATTTCAATCTCTGGTTTTATGCAGCACCCCAACTCACCTTTCCCCTTAAGCAAGCATAAGTTGGTTTTCTAAATTTGAGACCCTGTTCTGTTTTGTAATCCAGTTCCTGTGTAGCCAAGTTTACATTCGGTGTATTAGTGATATCTTATGATGTTTCTTTTTCTGTGTGACTTATTTCAGTTAGAATCATCATACCTGAATCCACTCATTATGCTGCTACGGGCCTGATGACATAGATTTCATTGCTGAGTGATATTGCATTGTACGTAAGTACCACAACTTCTTTATCCATTTTTCACTTTCTGCGCCATTGAACTTGTACCGTAAACGAGGTTCTTGTAAACAGAGCCGTCCCAAACTTTGGGGTGGCTGTGTCTTTTTGATTTTAATTTCCCTAAGCTATAGGATCATAAGTGGAAGTGCCCTAGGCTCTGTTGCTTTGTTTTTTAGATGTTTCAGGAAACACCATACACCTCTCCCGAGTGGCTGTTGGCAATTTACATCCCGCCCATCAGCATAACAAGGCTCCCAGTTCTCCATGGCCTGTCCTGCCTTTCTGGATTTTACACTTTTTTCAGATGGCCCTTTTGACCGGGGGGAAGTGAGACTTCATTGTAGTGCAGATTTCCTTTACAAGCTTGCTTGGTTGGCCAAAAAGGGCGTATGCGTTTTTTCCTGAATATATTCAGGAAAAAATGCATACGCCCTTTTTGGCCAAGTGCATCATTGTGGACGTTCTGCCTCTTTTCCTATGCTTTAAATGCAATTCCAGTCTACCTCCTGATATCGGTTTCCTGCAATTCTGCCCCGCTTTCAAGTCCTCTTGGCAGCCTTACTTCAGTATATTTTTGGATGATAGCTGTCATTTATAACTCTGCAGGTTTGTGAATTACAGTGCCCCTGAGCTCCTTTCTTCAACTCGCTTTCTTGTGAGCTGGCCGCAACACCGCAGGATTGCTTCAGGCCCTAATCTGGTTCCGGCACAGCACGCTGAGCCTTTGGTTAATTCCTCTTCCTGGTGGGAAATGAGAGTTAAATTTGCCCGTCCAGACACCTCCACCTAGTCTCTCATTGGTTCTTCCTATTCCTGTTCATCTTCCTCAGAAATTGCAAATGGGCCAAACAGGAGGTTAAAGGCACTGACTCTCCAAGTCGGGAGAGTGTTAGTTAAGCGTCTGGAATGTTACACCCGAGTACCAGGGGACGAGAATTGAGACATATTGGAACACGTCTCCCAATCACACGGTTGATCATACTCTGGGTTCCACGTGCATGTTTTAGCTGAAGGAAGAATCCCTTAAACCTGGAGAATTGAGACCCGTGGAATGGGTACCAAGCAATATGAGTTCAAAGGGTCTTCATTTGCTCACCGAACCTCTCCAATCCTATCACTGCTGCGTTTATGCCCCTGTACACACGCTTGATTCTCTTTCAGAGACATAGCAATCCATAGGTTTTAAGATACTTACTAGTCAGGTACATTCTTAGGCGTTTAATATGGGGTGTTGAGTCCATTTCGTTGAGCAAGGAGTAGTTCTTGTCTATTCCATATTTGGCTTAAGGAACTTTATCTGTGCTCATTTCAATCTCTGGTTTTATGCAGCACCCAACTCACCTTTCCCCTTAAGCAAGCATAAGTTGGTTTTCTAAATTTGAGACCCTGTTCTGTTTTGTAATCCAGTTCCTGTGTAGCCAAGTTTACATTCCGTGTATTAGTGATATCTTATGATGTTTCTTTTTCTGTGTGACTTATTTCAGTTAGAATCATCATACCTGAATGCACTCATTATGCTGCTATGGGCCTGATGACATAGATTTCATTGCTGAGTGATATTTCATTGTACGTAAGTACCACAACTTCTTTATCCATTTTTCACTTTCTGCGTTATTGAACTTGTACCGTAAACAAGGTTCTTGTAAACAGAGCCGTCCCAAACTTTGGGGTGGCTGTGTCTTTCTGATTTTAATTTCCCAAGCTACAGGACCATAAGTGGAAGTGCCCTAGGCTCTGTTGCTTTGTTTTTTAGATGTTTCAGGAAACACCATACACCTCTCCCGAGTGGCTGTTGGCAATGTACATCCCGTCCATCAGCATAACAAGGCTCCCAGTTCTCCATGGCCTGTCCTGCCTTTCTGGATTTTACACTTTTTTCAGATGGCCCTTTTGACCGGGGGGAAGTGAGACTTCATTGTAGTGCAGATTTCCTTTGCAAGCTTGCTTGGTTGGCCAAAAAGGGCGTATGAGTTTTTTCCTGAATATATTCAGGAAAAAACGCATACGCCCTTTTTGGCCAAGTGCATCATTGTGGACGTTCTGCCTCTTTTCCTATGCTTTAAATGCAATTCCAGTCTACCTCCTGAAATCGGTTTCCTGCAATTCTGCCCCGCTTTCAAGTCCTCTTGGCAGCCTTACTTCAGTATATTTTTGGACGATAGCTGTCATTTATAACTCTGCAGGTTTGTGAATTACAGTGCCCCTGTGCTCCTTTCTTCAACTCGCTTTCTTGTGAGCTGGTCGCAACACCGCAGGATTGCTTCAGGCCCTAATCTGGTTCCGGCACGGCACGCTGAGCCTTTGGTTAATTCCTCTTCCTGGTGGGAAATGAGAGTTAAATTTGCCCGTCCAGACACCTCCACCTAGTCTCTCATTGGTTCTCCCTATTCCTGTTCATCTTCCTCAGAAATTGCAAATGGGCCAAACAGGAGGTTAAAGGCACTGACTCTCCAAGTCGGGAGAGTGTTAGTAAAGCGTCTGGAATGTTACACCCGAGTACCAGGGGACGAGAACTGAGATATATTGGAACACGTCTCCCGATCACACGGTTGATCATACTCTGGGTTCCACGTGCATGTTTTAGCTGAAGGAAGAATCCCTTAAACCTGGAGAGTTGAGCCCCGTGGAATGGGTACCATGCAATATGACTTCAAAGGGTCTTCATTTGCTCTCCGAACCTCTCCAATCCTATCACTGCTGCGTTTATGCCCCTGTACACACGCTTGATTGTCTTTCAGAGACATAGCAATCCATAGGTTTTAAGATACTTACTAGTCAGGTACATTCTTAGGCGTTTAATATGAGGTGTTGAGTCCATTTCGTTGAGCAAGGAGTAGTTTTTGTCTATTCTATATTTGGCTTAAGGAACTTTGTCTGTGCTCATTTCAATCTCTGATTTTATGCAGCACCCCAACTCACCTTTCCCCTTAAGCAAGCATAAGTTGGTTTTCTAAATTTGAGACCCTGTTCTGTTTTGTAATCCAGTTCCTGTGTAGACAAGTTTACATCCCGTGTATTAGTGATATCTTATGATGTTTCTTTTTCTGTGTGACTTATTTCAGTTAGAATCATCATACCTGAATCCACTCATTATGCTGCTACGGGCCTGATGACATAGATTTCATTGCTGAGTGATATTGCATTGTACGTAAGTACCACAACTTCTTTATCCATTTTTCACTTTCTGCGATATTGAACTTGTACCGTAAACGAGGTTCTTGTAAACAGAGCCGTCCCAAACTTTGGGGTGGCTGTGTCTTTTTGATTTTAATTTCCCTAAGCTATAGGACCATAAGTGGACGTGCCCTAGGCTCTGTTGCTTTGTTTTTTAGATGTTTCAGGAAACACCATACACCTCTCCCGAGTGGCTGTTGGCAATTTACATCCCGCCCATCAGCATAACAAGGCTCCCAGTTCTCCATGGCCTGTCCTGCCTTTCTGGATTTTACACTTTTTTCAGATGGCCCTTTTGACCGGGGGGAAGTGAGACTTCATTGTAGTGCAGATTTCCTTTGCAAGCTTGCTTGGTTGGCCAAAAAGGGCGTATGCGTTTTTTCCTGAATATATTCAGGAAAAAACGCATACGCCCTTTTTGGCCAAGTGCATCATTGTGGACGTTCTGCCTCTTTTCCTATGCTTTAAATGCAATTCCAGTCTACCTCCTGAAATCGGTTTCCTGCAATTCTGCCCCGCTTTCAAGTCCTCTTGGCAGCCTTACTTCAGTATATTTTTGGACGATAGCTGTCATTTATAACTCTGCAGGTTTGCGAATTACAGTGCCCATGAGCTCCTTTCTTCAACTCGCTTTCTTGTGAGCTGGCCGCAACACTGCAGGATTGCTTCAAGCCCTAATCTGGTTCCGGCACGGCACGCTGAGCCTTTGGTTAATTCCTCTTCCTCGTGGGAAATGAGAGTTAAATTTGCCCGTCCAGACACCTCCACCTAGTCTCTCATTGGTTCTCCCTATTCCTGTTCATCTTCCGCAGAAATTGCAAATGGGCCAAACAGGAGGTTAAAGGCACTGACTCTCCAAGTCGGGAGAGTGTTAGTAAAGCGTCTGGAATTTTGCACCTGAGTACCAGGGGACGACAACTGAGACATATGGGAACATGTCTCCCGATCACACTGTTGATCATACTCTGGGTTCCACGTGCATGTTTTACCTGAAGACAGAATCCCTTAAACCTGGAGAGTTGAGACCCGTGGAATGGGTACCATGCAATATGACTTCAAAGGGTCTTCATTTGCTCACCGAACCTCTCCAATCCTATCACTGCTGCGTTTATGCCCCTGTACACACGCTTGATTTTCTTTCAGAGACGTAGCAATCCATAGGTTTTAAGATACTTACTAGTCAGGTACATTCTTAGGCGTTTAATATGGGGTGTTGAGTCCATTTCGCTGAGCAAGGAGTAGTTCTTGTCTATTCCATATTTGGCTTAAGAAACTTTATCTGTGCTCATTTCAATCTCTGGTTTTATGCAGCACCCCAACTCACCTTTCCCCTTAAGCAAGCATAAGTTGGTTTTCTAAATTTGAGACCCTGTTCTGTTTTGTAATCCAGTTCCTGTGTAGCCAAGTTTACATTCCGTGTATTAGTGATATCTTATGATGTTTCTTTTTCTCTGTGACTTATTTCAGTTAGAATCATCATACCTGAATCCACTCATTATGCTGCTACGGGCCTGATGACATAGATTTCATTGCTGAGTGATATTGCATTGAACGTATGTACCACAACTTCTTTATCCATTTTTCACTTTCTGTGATATTGAACTTGTACCGTAAACGAGGTTCTTGTAAACAGAGCCTTCCCAAACTTTGGGGTGGCTGTGTCTTTTTGATTTTAATTTCCCTAAGCTATAGGACCATAAGTGGAAGTGCCCTAGGCTCTGTTGCTTTGTTTTTTAGATGTTTCAGGAAACACCATACACCTCTCCCGAGTGGCTGTTGGCAATTTACATCCCACCCATCAGCATAACAAGGCTCCCAGTTCTACATGGCCTGTCCTGCCTTTCTGGATTTTACACTTTTTTCAGATGGCCCTTTTGACTGGGGGGAAGTGAGACTTCATTGTAGTGCAGATTTCCTTTGCAAGCTTGCTTGGTTGGCCAAAAAGGGCGTATGCGTTTTTTCCTGAATATATTCAGGAAAAAACGCATACGCCCTTTTTGGCCAAGTGCATCATTGTGGACGTTCTGCCTCTTTTCCTATGCTTTAAATGCAATTCCAGTCTACCTCCTGAAATAGGTTTCCTGCAATTCTGCCCCGCTTTCAAGTCCTCTTGGCAGCCTTACTTCAGTATATTTTTGGACGATAGCTGTCATTTATAACTCTGCAGGTTTGTGAATTACAGTGCCCCTGAGCTCCTTTCTTCAACTCGCTTTCTTGGGAGCTGGCCGCAACACCGCAGGATTGCTTCAGGCCCTAATCTGGTTCCGGCACGGCACGCTGAGCCTTTGGTTAATTCCTCTTCCTGGTGGGAAATGAGAGTTAAATTTGCCAGTCCAGGCACCTCCACCTAGTCTCTCATTGGTTCTCCCTATTCCTGTTCATCTTCCTCAGAAATTGCAAATGGGCCAAACAGGAGGTTAAAGGCACTGACTCTCCAAGTCGGGAGAGTGTTAGTAAAGCGTCTGGAATGTTGCACCTGAGTACCAGGGGACGAGAACTGAGACATATTGGAACATGTCTCCCGATCACACGGTTGATCATACTCTGGGTTCCACGTGCATGTTTTACCTGAAGGCAGAATCCCTTAAACCTGGAGAGTTGAGACCCGTGAAATGGGTACCATGCAATATGACTTCAAAGGGTCTTCATTTGCTCACCGAACCTCTCCAATCCTATCACTGCTGCGTTTATGCCCCTGTACACATGCTTGATTTTCTTTCAGAGACATAGCAATCCATAGGTTTTAAGATACTTACTAGTCAGGTACATTCTTAGGCGTTTAATATGGGGTGTTGAGTCCATTTCGTTGAGCAAGGAGTAGTTCTTGTCTATTCCATATTTGGCTTAAGGAACTTTATCTGTTCTCATTTCAATCTCTGGTTTTAGGCAGCACCCCAACTCACCTTTCCCCTTAAGCAAGCATAAGTTGTTTTTCTAAATTTGAGACCCTGTTCTGTTTTGTAATCCAGTTCCTGTGTAGCCAAGTTTACATTCCGTGTATTAGTGATATCTTATGATGTTTCTTTTTCTGTGATACTTATTTCAGTTAGAATCATCATACCTGAATCCACTCTTTATGTTGCTATGGGCCTGAAGACATAGATTTCATTGCTGAGTGATAATGCATTGTACGTAAGTACCACAACTTCTTTATCCATTTTTCGCTTTCTGCGATATTGAACTTGAAGCGTAAACCAGGTTCTTGTAAACAGAGCCGTCCCAAACTTTGGGGTGGCTGTGTCTTTTTGATTTTAATTTCCCTAAGCTATAGGACCATAAGTGGAAGTGCCCTAGGCTCTGTTGCTTTGTTTTTTAGATGTTTCAGGAAACACCATACACCTCTCCCGAGTGGCTGTTGGCAATTTTCATCCCGCCCATCAGCATAACAAGGCTCCCAGTTCTCCATGGCCTGTCCTGCCTTTCTGGATTTTACACTTTTTTCAGATGGCCCTTTTGACCGGGGGGAAGTGAGACTTCATTGTAGTGCAGATTTCCTTTGCAAGCTTGCTTGGTTGGCCAAAAAGGGCGTATACGTTTTTTCCTGAATATATTCAGGAAAAAACGCATACGCCCTTTTTGGCCAAGTGCATCATTGTGGACGTTCTGCCTCTTTTCCTATGCTTTAAATGCAATTCCAGTCTACCTCCTGAAATCGGTTTCCTGCAATTCTGCCCCGCTTTCAAGTCCTCTTGGCAGCCTTACTTCAGTATATTTTTGGATGATAGCTGTCATTTATAACTCTGCAGGTTTGTGAAGTACAGTGCCCCTGAGCTCCTTTCTTCAACTCGGTTTCTTGGGAGCTGGCCGCAACACCGCAGGATTGCTTCAGGCCCTAATCTGGTTCCGGCACGGCACGCTGAGCCTTTGGTTAATTCCTCTTCCTGGTGGGAAATGAGAGTTAAATTTGCCAGTCCAGGCACCTCCACCTAGTCTCTCATTGGTTCTCCCTATTCCTGTTCATCTTCCTCAGAAATTGCAAATGGGCCAAACAGGAGGTTAAAGGCACTGACTCTCCAAGTCGGGAGAGTGTTAGTAAAGCGTCTGGAATGTTGCACCTGAGTACCAGGGGACGAGAACTGAGACATATTGGAACATGTCTCCCGATCACACGGTTGATCATACTCTGGGTTCCACGTGCATGTTTTACCTGAAGGCAGAATCCCTTAAACCTGGAGAGTTGAGACCCGTGAAATGGGTACCATGCAATATGACTTCAAAGGGTCTTCATTTGCTCACCGAACCTCTCCAATCCTATCACTGCTGCGTTTATGCCCCTGTACACATGCTTGATTTTCTTTCAGAGACATAGCAATCCATAGGTTTTAAGATACTTACTAGTCAGGTACATTCTTAGGCGTTTAATATGGGGTGTTGAGTCCATTTCGTTGAGCAAGGAGTAGTTCTTGTCTATTCCATATTTGGCTTAAGGAACTTTATCTGTTCTCATTTCAATCTCTGGTTTTAGGCAGCACCCCAACTCACCTTTCCCCTTAAGCAAGCATAAGTTGTTTTTCTAAATTTGAGACCCTGTTCTGTTTTGTAATCCAGTTCCTGTGTAGCCAAGTTTACATTCCGTGTATTAGTGATATCTTATGATGTTTCTTTTTCTGTGATACTTATTTCAGTTAGAATCATCATACCTGAATCCACTCTTTATGTTGCTATGGGCCTGAAGACATAGATTTCATTGCTGAGTGATAATGCATTGTACGTAAGTACCACAACTTCTTTATCCATTTTTCGCTTTCTGCGATATTGAACTTGAAGCGTAAACCAGGTTCTTGTAAACAGAGCCGTCCCAAACTTTGGGGTGGCTGTGTCTTTTTGATTTTAATTTCCCTAAGCTATAGGACCATAAGTGGAAGTGCCCTAGGCTCTGTTGCTTTGTTTTTTAGATGTTTCAGGAAACACCATACACCTCTCCCGAGTGGCTGTTGGCAATTTTCATCCCGCCCATCAGCATAACAAGGCTCCCAGTTCTCCATGGCCTGTCCTGCCTTTCTGGATTTTACACTTTTTTCAGATGGCCCTTTTGACCGGGGGGAAGTGAGACTTCATTGTAGTGCAGATTTCCTTTGCAAGCTTGCTTGGTTGGCCAAAAAGGGCGTATACGTTTTTTCCTGAATATATTCAGGAAAAAACGCATACGCCCTTTTTGGCCAAGTGCATCATTGTGGACGTTCTGCCTCTTTTCCTATGCTTTAAATGCAATTCCAGTCTACCTCCTGAAATCGGTTTCCTGCAATTCTGCCCCGCTTTCAAGTCCTCTTGGCAGCCTTACTTCAGTATATTTTTGGATGATAGCTGTCATTTATAACTCTGCAGGTTTGTGAAGTACAGTGCCCCTGAGCTCCTTTCTTCAACTCGGTTTCTTGTGAGCTGGCCGAAACACCGCAGGATTGCTTCAGGCCCTAATCTGATTCTGGCATGGCACGCTGAGCCTTTGGTTAATTCCTCTTCCTGGTGGGAAATGAGAGTTAAATTTGCCCGTCCAGACACCTCCAGCTAGTCTCTCATTGGTTCTCCCTATTCCTGTTCATCTTCCGCAGAAATTGCAAATGGGCCAAACAGGAGGTTAAAGGCACTGACTCTCCAAGTCGGGAGAGTGTTAGTAAAGCGTCTGGAATGTTGCACCCGAGTACCAGGGGACGAGAACTGAGACATATTGGAACATGTCTCCTGATCACACGGTTGGTCATACTCTGGGTTCCACGTGCATGTTTTAGCTGAAGGCAGAATCCCTTAAACCTGGAGAGTTGAGACCCGTGGAATGGGTACCATGCAATATGACTTCAAAGGGTCTTCATTTGCTCACCGAACCTCTCCAATCCTATCACTGCTGCCTTTATGCCCCTGTACACACGCTTGATTTTCTTTCAGAGACATAGCAATCCATAGGTTTTAAGATACTTACTAGTCAGGTACATTCTTAGGCGTTTAATATGGGGTGTTGAGTCCATTTCGTTGAGCAAGGAGTAGTTCTTGTCTATTCCATATTTGGCTTAAGGACCTTTATCTGTGCTCATTTCAATCTCTGGTTTAATGCAGCACCCCAACTCACCTTTCCCCTTAAGCAAGCATAAGTTGGTTTTCTAAATTTGAGACCCTGTTCTGTTTTGTAATCCAGTTCCTGTGTAGCCAAGTTTACATTCCGTGTATTAGTGATATCTTATGATGTTTCTTTTTCTGTGTGACTTATTTCAGTTAGAATCATCATACCTGAATCCACTCATTATGCTGCTATGGGCCTGATGACATAGATTTCATTGCTGAGTGATATTGCATTGAACGTAAGTACCACAACTTCTTTATCCATTTTTCACTTTCTGCGATATTGAACTTGTAGCGTAAACGAGGTTCTTGTAAACAGAGCCGTCCCAAACTTTGGGGTGGCTGTGTCTTTTTGATTTTAATTTCCCTAATCTATAGGACCATAAGTGGAAGTGCCCTAGGCTCTGTTGCTTTGTTTTTTAGATGTTTCAGGAAACACCATACACCTCTCCCGAGTGGCTGTTGGCAATTTACATCCCGCCCATCAGCATAACAAGGCTCACAGTTCTCCATGGCCTGTCCTGCCTTTCTGGATTTTACACTTTTTTCAGATGGCCCTTTTGACCGGGGGGAAGTGAGACTTCATTGTAGTGCAGATTTCCTTTGCAAGCTTGCTTGGTTGGCCAAAAAAGGCGTATGCGTTTTTTCCTGAATATATTCAGGAAAAAAACGCATACGCCCTTTTGGCCAAGTGCATCATTGTGGACGTTCTGCCTCTTTTCCTATGCTTTAAATGCAATTCCAGTCTACCTCCTGAAATTGGTTTCCTGCAATTCTGCCCCACTTTCAAGTCCTCTTGGCAGCCTTACTTCAGTATATTTTTGGACGATAGCTGTCATTTATTACTCTGCAGGTTTGTGAATTACAGTGCCCCTGAGGTCCTTTCTTCAACTCGCTTTCTTGTGAGCTGGCCGCAACACGGCAGGATTGCTTCAGGCCCTAATCTGGTTCCGGCACGGCACGCTGAGCCTTTGGTTAATTCCTCTTCCTGGTGGGAAATGAGAGTTAAATTTGCCCGTCCAGACACCTCCAGCTAGTCTCTCTTTGGTTCTCCCTATTCTTGTTCATCTTCCTCAGAAATTGCAAATGGGCCAAACAGGAGGTTAAAGGCACTGACTCTCCAAGTCGGGAGAGTGTTAGTAAAGCGTCTGGAATGTTGCACCCGAGTACCAGGGGACGAGAACTGAGACATATTGGAACACGTCTCCCAATCACATGGTTGATCATACTCTGGGTTCCACGTGCATGTTTTAGCTGAAGGAAGAATCCCTTAAACCCGCAGAGTTGAGACCCGTGGAATGGGTACCATGCAATATGACATCAAAGGGTCTTCATTTGCTCACCGAACCTCTCCATTCCTATCACTGCTGTGTTTATGCCCCTGTACACACGCTTGATTTTCTTTCAGAGACATAGCAATCCATAGGTTTTAAGATACTTACTAGTCAGGTACATTCTTAGGCGTTTAATATGGGCTGTTGAGTCCATTTCATTGAGCAAGGAGTAGTTCTTGTCTATTCCATATTTGGCTTAAGGAACTTTATCTGTGCTCATTTCAATCTCTGGTTTTATGCAGCACCCCAACTCACCTTTCCCCTTAAGCAAGCATATGTTGGTTTTCTAAATTTGAGACCCTGTTCTGTTTTGTAATTCAGTTCCTGTGTAGCCAAGTTTACATTCCGTGTATTAGTGATATCTTATGATGTTTCTTTTTTGTGTGACTTATTTCAGTTAGAATCATCATACCTGAATCCACTCATTATGCTGCTACGGGCCTGATGACATAGATTTCATTGCTGAGTGATATTGCATTGTACGTAAGTACCACAACTTCTTTATCCATTTTTCACTTTCTGTGATATTGAACTTGTACCGTAAATGACGTTCTTGTAAACAGAGCCGTCCCAAACTTTGGGGTGGCTGTGTCTTTTTGATTTTAATTTCCCTAAGCTATAGGACCATAAGTGGAAGTGCCCTAGGCTCCGCTGCTATGTTTTTTAGGTGTTTCAGGAAGCACCATACACTTCTTCCGAGTGGCTCTTGGCAATTTACATCCCGCCCATCAGCATAACAAGGCTCCCAGTTCTCCATGGCCTGTCCTGCTTTTTTGGATTTTACACTTTTTTCAGATGGCCCTTTTGACCGGGGGGAAGTGAGACTTCATTGTAGTGCAGATTTCCTTTGCAAGCTTGCTTGGTTGGCCAAAAAGGGCGTATGCGTTTTTTCCTGAATATATTCAGGAAAAAACGCATACGCCCTTTTTGGCCAAGTGCATCATTGTGGACGTTCTGCCTCTTTTCCTATGCTTTAAATGCAATTCCAGTCTACCTCCTGAAATCGGTTTCCTGCAATTCTGCCCCACATTCAAGTCCTCTTGGCAGCCTTACTTCAGTATATTTTTGGACGAGAGCTGTCATTTATAACTCTGCAGGTTTGTGAATTACAGTGCCCCTGAGCTCCTTTCTTCAACTCGCTTTCTTGGGAGCTGGCCGGAACACCGCAGCATTGCTTCAGGCCCTAATCTGGTTCCGGCACGGCACGCTGAGCCTTTGGTTAATTCCTCTTCCTGGTGGGAAATTAGAGTTAAATTTGCCCGTCCAGACACCTCCACCTAGTCTCTCATTGGTTCTCCCTATTCCTGTTCATCTTCCGCAGAAATTGAAAACTGGGCCAAAGAGGAGGTTAAAGGCACTGACTCTCCAAGTCGGGAGAGTGTTAGTAAAGCGTCTGGAATGATGCACCCGAGTACCAGGGGACGAGAACTGAGACATATTGGAACACGTCTCCCGATCACACGGTTGATCATACTCTGGGTTCCACGTGCATGTTTTAGCTGAAGGAAGAATCCCTTAAACCTGGAGAGTTGAGACCCGTGGAATGGGTACCATGCAATATGACTTCAAAGGGTCTTCATTTGCTCACCGAACCTCTCCAGTCCTATCATTGCTGCGTTTATGCCCCTGTACACACGCTTGATTTTCTTTCAGAGACATAGCAATCCATAGGTTTTAAGATACTTACTAGTCAGGTACATTCTTAGGCGTTTAATATGGGCTGTTGAGTCCATTTCGTTGAGGAAGGAGTAGCTCTTGTCTATTCCATATTTGGCTTAAGGAACTTTATCTGTGCTCATTTCAATCTCAGTTTTTATGCAGCACCCCAACTCACCTTTCCCCTTAAGCAAGCATAAGTAGGTTTTCTAAATTTGAGACCCTGTTCTGTTTTGTAATCCAGTTCCTGTGTAGCCAAGTTTACATTCTGTGTATTAGTGATATCTTATGATGTTTCTTTTTCTGTGTGACTTATTTCAGTTAGAATCATCATACCTGAATCCACTCATTATGCTGCTACGGGCCTGATGACATAGATTTCATTGCTGAGTGATATTGCATTGTACGTAAGTACCACAACTTCTTTATCCATTTTTCACTTTCTGCGCTATTGAACTTGTACCGTAAACGAGGTTCTTGTAAACAGAGCCATCCCAAACTTTGGGGTGGCTGTGTCTTTTTGATTTTAATTTCCCTAAGCTATAGGACCATAAGTGGAAGTGCCCTAGGCTCTGTTGCTTTGTTTTTTAGATGTTTCAGGAAACACCATACACCTCTCCCGAGTGGCTGTTGGCAATTTACATCCCGCCCATCAGCATAACAAGGCTCCCAGTTCTCCATGGCCTGTCCTGCCTTTCTGGATTTTACACTTTTTTCAGATGGCCCTTTTGACCGGGGGGAAGTGAGACTTCATTGTAGTGCAGATTTCCTTTGCAAGATTGCTTGGTTGGCCAAAAAGGGCGTATGCGTTTTTTCCTGAATATATTCAGGAAAAAACGCATACGCCCTTTTTGGCCAAGTGCATCATTGTGGACGTTCTGCCTCTTTTCCTATGCTTTAAATGCAATTCCAGTCTACCTCCTGAAATCGGTTTCCTGCAATTATGCCCCGCTTTCAAGTCCTCTTGACAGCCTTACTTCAGTATATTTTTTGACGATAGCTGTCATTTATAACTCTGCAGGTTTGTGAATTACAGTGCCCCTGAGCTCCTTTCTTCAACTCGCTTTCTTGGGAGCTGGCCGGAACACCGCAGCATTGCTTCAGGCCCTACTCTGGTTCCGGCACGGCACGCTGAGCCTTTGGTTAATTCCTCTTCCTGGTGGGAAATGAGAGTTAAATTTGCCCGTCCAGACACCTCCAGCTAGTCTCTCATTGGTTCTCCCTATTCCTGTTCATCTTCCGCAGAAATTGCAAACTGGGCCAAACAGGAGGTTAAAGGCACTGACTCTCCAAGTCGGGAGAGTGTTAGTAAAGTGTCTGGAATGATGCACCCGAGTACCAGGGGACGAGAACTGAGACATATTGGAACACGTCTTCCGATCACATGGTTGATCATACTCTGGGTTCCACGTGCATGTTTTAGCTGAAGGAAGAATCCCTTAAACCTGGAGAGTTGAGACCCGTGGAATGGGTACCATGCAATATGACTTCAAAGGGTCTTCATTTGCTCACCGAACCTCTCCAATCCTATCATTGCTGCGTTTATGCCCCTGTACACACGCTTGATTTTCTTTCAGAGACATAGCAATCCATAGGTTTTAAGATACTTACTAGTCAGGTACATTCTTAGGCGTTTAATATGGGCTGTTGAGTCCATTTCGTTGAGCAAGGAGTAGTTCTTGTCTATTCCATATTTGGCTTAAGGAACTTTATCTGTGCTCATTCCAATCTCTGGTTTTATGCAGCACCCCAACTCACCTTTCCCCTTAAGCAAGCATAAGTTGGTTTTCTAAATTTGAGACCCTGTTCTGTTTTGTAATTCAGTTCCTGTGTAGCCAAGTTTACATTCCGTGTATTAGTGATATCTTATGATGTTTCTTTTTCTGTGTGACTTATTTCAGTTAGAATCATCATACCTGAATCCACTCATTATGCTGCTACGGGCCTGATGACATAGATTTCATTGCTGAGTGATATTGCATTGTACGTAAGTACCACAACATCTTTATCCATTTTTCACTTTCTGCGATATTGAACTTATCCCGTAAACGAGGTTCTTGTAAACAGAGCCATCCCAAACTTTGGGGTGGCTGTGTCTTTTATATTTTAATTTCCCTAAGCTATAGGACCATAAGTGGAAGTGCCCTAGGCTCTGTTGCTTTGTTTTTAGATGTTTCAGGAAACACCATACACTTCTCCCAAGTGGCTATTGGCAATTTACATCCCGCCCATGAGCATAACAAGGCTCCCAGTTCTCCATGGCCTGTCCTGCCTTTCTGGATTTTACACTTTTTACAGATGGCCCTTCTGACCGGGGACAAGTGAGACTTCATTGTAGTGCAGATTTCCTTTGCAAGCTTGCTTGGTTTTCCAAATAGGGCGTATGTATTTTTTCCTGAATATATTCAGGAAAAAACGCATACGCCCTTTTTGGCCAAGTGCATCATTGTGGACGTTCTGCCTCTTTTCCTATGCTTTAAATGCAATTCCAGTCTACCTCCTGAAATCGGTTTCCTGCAATTCTGCCGTGCTTTCAATGCCTCTTCATAGCCTTTCCTCAATATACTTTTTGAAAATAGTTGGCCTTTATAATTCTGCACGTTTTTGAATTGCAGTTGCCCTTAGCTCCATTTTTCAGCTCTTATTTTTGTGATATTCCCTCATAACCACAGGATTCCTTCAGGCCATATTCTTCTTCTGGTACGCCTTGCTGTGCATTTGTTTAATTCTGCTTACTGATGTTAAATTAGAGTGACATGTGCCCATTGAAACCGCTACAGCTAGATTCTCACTGGTTCCCCCTATTCCCATTCATCCTCCACACTAACTGCAGACTGTGCGATACCAGAACTTAAAGGCATTGACTCTCCATGTGGGGTTTTTGTTAGTAAAGCGGCATGAATGTCGATCCGGAGCCCCAGGAGAGGAACAATGAGGTGCGTTTTAGAAACCTTTCCCGATCATATGGTATACCTGTCGCTGGGTTTCCCAAGCATGGTTTAGCTGTAGGAAGATTCCCTTCAACCTGGAGTGTTGGGACCCTTGGAATGAGTAGCATGAAGTATTGCATTAAACTTTCGGCAGTTGCTCACCAAAGCTCACCAATCCTCTCAGCCCCAAGTGTCCAGCCTTATGTCTTATCCAGCTGTGGGTTTATATGTGGTCAATCCAGGTTGCATCACAGCCCCTGAGCGAATATTGTAAGAATTTTTCTCTCTTTGATTGTTTCTGCGTTTTGTTTTTAAAATTTATTTCTATAATGGGGTTTAGCTCATTTTCACTGCTGTGTTTGTGCTGCTCTGCACACACTTGATTCCCTTATGAAGATATGTCAATACATGGGTCTTAAGATTCTTATTACTCAGATTTATTTCTGTGCAGTGTATTGGGTGTGTTGAGGCCAGTTCATTGAGCAAGGTGTAGATCTTGTCTAATACTTATTTGGTTTATTGAACGGTATCTGTGCTAATTTCAAACTCTGGTTTTATGCATCACCCCACCTCTCCTTTCCCCTTAAGTTGACATAAGTGTGTTTTCTAAATGTGAGACACTGTTCTGTTCTGTAATTCATTTCTTGTGCAGCCATATTTACCCTCCCTCTATAAGTGATATCTTATGATATGTTTCTTTTTCTGTTTGACTTATTTCAAGTAGTAGTATCGGACCTAAATCCACTCTTTATCCTTCTACTAGCCTTATTACATTGATTTCATGGTGAAGAGATATTCCATTGTACATAAGTACCACATCTTCTTTATCCATTGTTCTCTTTCCTGGGATATTTAAGGTGTACTGAAGTTGAGGTTCTTGTAAACAGAGTAGCCCTAAACTGTGGTGTGCTTGTGTCTTGTTGATTTTTAGACTTCCCTAGATATACTCCCATGATTGGAAGTGTCCTATGCTCTGTAGCTCTGTTTTTTAGATGATTTAGGAACCACCATACACTTCTCCAGAGTGGCTCTCGGCAGTTCACACACTGCCCATCAGCGTATAAAGGCTCCCTGTTCTCCATGGCCTGTCCTGCATTTCTGGTTTTTACAATTTTTTAGGATGGCCCTTTTGACCAGTGGGTAATGAGACTTCTTTGTTGTGCACATTTGCATTGCTTGCTTGCTTCGTTGCCCATAAAGTGTGTATGCGTTTTTTCCTGGATATAATCAGGAAAAAACGCATACGCCCTTTTGGGCCAACTGCATCATTGTCGAAATTCTGCCGCTTTTCATGTGCTTTAAAGACGAGTCCAATCTATCTCTTGAAATCTGTTTCTTGCAATTCTGTCTTGCATTCAGATCCTCTTCTTTGCCTTACCTCAACATATTTTTGGACGTTAGTTTTCATTTATAACTCTGCAGGTTTGTGAATTGCAGTGACCCTGAGCTCCATTTTTTAAGTTGCTCTTTTGTGAGCTGGCCTCAAACCCGCAGGATTGCTTCCGGCCCTATTTTGGCTCGGGCGAGGCGGGCTGAGCCTTTTTTCAATTCTTATTCTTAATGGGAAATTAGAGTGATATGTGCCCGTCCAAACCCCTACAACTATTCTCTCATTGGTTCCCCCTCTTCCCGTTCATCCTCCTCACAATTTGCAAAATGTGTGAAACAGAAGTTGAAATGTGCTGATTCTCCAAGTGGGGAGATTCTAAGTAACGTGGCTGGAATGGTGAACAGGAGCACCAGGAGAGGATAAATGAGCTGCATTTTAGACACATCTCCCGATCACATGGTGTACAGTCCTCTGGGTTTTCCATGCATGTTTTAGCTGTAGGAAGATCCCTTGAACCTGCAGATTTGGGACCCATTGAATGGGTACCAGGTAGTGTTACTTTAAAGGGTGTGCATTTCCTCATCCAACCTCACATTTCTCTTAGTGCAAACAGTTTCCAGCCTTATGTCTCATCCTGCTGTGGGTCTAGACGTGTTCAATCCATGTTGCATCACCGTCCCTGAGGAAAAGTTGTAAGAGGTTTTCTCTGTCTCTCTGTCGTTTATTTTTTTCAATTTATTACTATATTGGTTACAGCTTATTTTCAAAGCTCTGTTTCTTGCTGCTGTACATCCACTTGATTCACGTACAGAGAGACATCAGTAAATTCTTTTTCAGATTCTTACCAGTCGTATATATTCTTTTCCGGTGACTTGAGTGTGCTGAGTGCAGTTCTTTTAGCTACCGTGTAGGCCTTGTTGATTATCAGTTTGGTATTTGGAATGGTATCTTTGCTAATTTCAACCTCTTGGATGATGCCTCACCCCTCCCCACCTTTCCCGTTTAGCAGCCTTATGCGTGTTTTCTACATATTTGACTATGTTTTTGTTTTGTAAGTTATTTCATGTGTAGCTATTTTGGATTCCACCTTTAAGTGATATCTTATGATATGTGTCTTTTTCTTTTTGAATTATGTCACTTAGAATGATCATACGTAACTCCTCTGGAGTTGTTACAACTGGCCATATTTCATTGATTTCCAGGCTGAGTAATATTCCACTCTACATAAGTACCACATCTCTATCCATGTTTTCCCTCCAGAGACATTTAAGTTATATCCTAGTCGAGGATCTTTTAAACAGAGAGGCGGTAAATATTGGGGTGCCTGTGTCCTCTCGATTTTTGTTTTTCCCAAGATATACGCCCATGAGTGCAAGTGCCCTATGCTCTGTAGCTCATTTTTTAGATGCTTTAGTAAACACAATACACTTCTCCAGAATGGCCGTTGGCAATATACATTTCCACTATAAGTCTCACAGGGCTCCCTCTTCTCCTTGCCCTGTCCTGCATTTCTGTTGTTTACGCTTTATGAGGATGGCTCTTCTGACTGATCTGAAGTGATATCTTTTGTAGTATTGATTTCCAGTGCCCACCTGTTTGGTTGGCTAAAAAAGTGTATGCCCTTTTCTTGAATATATACAGAATAAAACGCATACACCCTTTTTGGCCAACTGCAATGTTGGCAATGTTCAGCCCCTTTTCTTGTGCTTAATGGTGAGTCCTTTCTACCTCCTCAAATCCCTTTCCTGCCATTCTCCCTTGCTTACAAGTCCTTTTCTCTGACTTTCCTCAAGACATTTTTCAGTGATAGATATTTTCAACTCTGCAGTTTCGTGAATTTTACTGTCCCTGAGTTCCATTGTTCAACTTGTGTTTATGGGAACTGGCCACAAAGCAGCGGGATTTCCTCAAGCCCTATACTGTTTCCATGGGCAACCCTAGCCTTTGGTCAATTCGTCTTCCTGATTGGAAATTAGAGTGACATGTGCCTGTCTGAACACCTAGGACTTGTCTCTCATTGTTCCTCATCCTTCCGCTTCATCCTCTGGACAAATTCCAAACTGTACGCAACAGGATGTTGACAGTGCTGCCATCTCCAAGTGGGGAGACTGTTAGTAAAGACGCTGGAGGGGCGAACCCGAGCACCAGGAGATGAGGAGATGAGATGCCTTTTCCAAACTCTTCCCGATCAGACGGTATACCATCCTCTGGGTGTGACAGACATGTTTTAGCAGTAGGAAGAGTCCCATTCATGTAAGGAGAACACCAGGGCTTTTTCAAAATCAGTGTCTCCCCGAAACCCAAACTGGGGAATTTTTTAAGCTACGGCTACACATATGTTCATTAAGGGCCTTGGGAAGTAGGCAGAGTTCAAACTTTAGATGATTGAAGTCTTCAGGGTCAGAAGCACTCACCACCAGCTTCCCTTAGGTTACACTTTAACTGTCATTGATAGATGATGTCAATAAAAATATCTATTCTTTTTCAGATTATTTCCCCTTATAGGTTATTGCAAAATGTTGAGTGTAGTTCCCTGTGCTATACAGTAGTTCCTTGTTGATGATCTATTTTATACATAGCAGTGTGTATGTGTTAATCCCAAACTGTTAGTTTATCCCTCCTCCCACCTTTCCCCTTTGGTAATAATAAATTATAAGATTTTATACTTCTCAGAAATGGGAGAGCTGAAAGAGAGGTATCATTTTCAATGGAAAAGCATTTAAAACAAGATTGAAGCTTTAACCAAGATTATTAGATGTACATCTTTGGAAAGAAATCACTTCGTTTCTCTAATATTGACCTGACAAATAAGACAAACCTTTTCACTGAACTTGCTTATAATAAAGTGATGGAAATATCCAATGGAAGCGTTAGAAACATCTTATTTTACCCGAGCCTTATACACTGTTCTATGTTAACTACAGTTTGGCTCACACATCTGTTCATTGAGGTTACAATAGTCTCAATTTCTGTTACTGATCCTCCAGAGTGGACCCCAACAAGTGTCCCCCTGCCCAGTGTCATTGGGGCCAACAGATCGAGGCTGAGTTTGGTTCACAAGCAAAGGAAACTTTATATTTTGATCAGAGAATGGAGAGGTGAGAGCAAGCACTACCCCGTGGGCTGTGGGCTGGGCTGCTGTGTAGAGATCCTGTCAGAGTCAGTGGGAGGGAGGGGGCGGAGCTCTCGAGGGCCGGGTTGGCTGCAGCTCAGGCTCTATATCGCGGAGTCTGCACTGGGCCCCAGGAGCTGAGGTGTCGACCCAGCCATTCTGCACTAGGAAATCTGGTCTGAAGTGCCGGGTGTGGAACCTCTGCATGCGAGACCCTAGGAGTATGTGAAATTAGACAAAGCACAAAGGATAAAAAAGGTCAGACTTGACTTTATTGCCCAGATTCCATTTTTATCTCCCAGGGATTTTTAATGGGCTTTGCTGGGGACAAACCCCTCCTCTGCCTTTTGTCCCGTTCCTCATTCTTGGAGTGCTGAGGGTGCAGACCCTTCTTCTGTAACTGCTGAGTGCTGAGTTGGGAGCCCTCATACCCAGGGACGAGGGTCAGAACTTCTCCCCAGCAGCCTCCAGGTGACGTTGATTGTCCCCAGGCCCCCTGCCTCCTTGCTCGTCCGCCTGAGCACCAGCATTGGAAGTGTTATAGATTCTAATGACCTTTAAGGGTCCAGGAAAGAGATGTGCAGAGACGCTGTGGGGGCCGGTTTCACCCCGCCCCACATTTGTTCGGCCACCTTAGGCTGACCGTTTCTGCCAGCCTAGATGCTCTGACCAGTAGTCTGCGCTTTCTTCAATTAGGCCCCTGAATTAACGTACAAACAGCACCAGGTGTCAGAGCCCTGCCCGCTCAACTCCCAGACAGTCCAGGGTCAGTGGTGATCAAGGACCATGATGGCCACTGAGTCAACAGCCTTTTGAAGTAAACAGGAGTCCAGCCAGTCTTATTGGCCACCATCAGCATGGTGTCTGTAGGCTTTTCTATGGTGACAGTGTGATATACGGTTCCCCCACCAAGATTATTAGCTCCCCTCTGGGTGCAGTAAGTCCTGCAAGCAGTAGTCTACTCTTTTGGGACACACTCTTGTTGTTTTATGAGAGAAACTCCAGGTCAAGTGATGTTCACACGAGTCGTCATGGTGCCCTGTTGCCCCCGGTTATCTCTCTGGATGTTGGAGTTGGAGGGCCTCCTCACTCGAGGTTGGTGTGCCCACGGAACGAACCCTGCAACTTCAGGGTATGGTTGGTGGTTAGGATCACCACGTGGGGTCCTTTTCCCTTAGGAGGGAGGTGGCCTTTTGGGCTGCTGATTTCCAGGTTTTTAGATACCGCCAGTATCTTGGCCAGATGTGGCAGTAGGCCAAGCCCCTTGGTGACCGTAGTTTATCCTACCTGGATGGCATTCTTGCATTGTTCCATTTCAAGTGGTCCCAGTTTTTGCACTAATTCTCCAATGGCGATTCACCTTTCACCAGGAATGTAAAGATCAAAGGGTTTAGCTAAATTAGGGAGTTCCAGGGCAAGGGTCTGAATTGACTGCTCTTTCCATTCTTGAAAGGCCACTTCTGGATTCTATTCAAAAGGATCATCATCTTTTCCTTTCAGTGTTTCATATAGAGGCCCAGCTAGTAGACTGTAGTTAGGGATCCAGAAGCAGCAAACCCTGGCCTCCCCAGGAACCCCTAAGCTGTCTTCTAGTTTTAGAAAGGGGTAAGGCTGAAAATGGTTTCTTCCCTTTCCTGGGATGGGCTTCTCCGACCTTCTGTGAGAATGAAGCCCAGGCAGGTCACCGCAGTCTGTGATATTTGAGCTTTTTCTTGGACAACTTCTATCCTTTATTGGCTTGGTAGTTCAGAGGCCTCCTTAGTAGGGCTGGTGATCAGAATGTCGTCTGTGTACTGAAGGAGGGTTTCCTTTTCCAGAGGTAGAACTTTTAGGTCTTTAGCTAAGCTTTCCCCAAAGATGGTGTGGGAATTTTTGCACCCTTGGGGCAAGACGGCCCGGAAGTATTGTTTTAGTTGTATGTTGAGTCCTGCCACCCACAAGCCAAAATTTCTTGTGACTCTGGGACTAATGGAATACAAAAGAAGGCATCATTGAAGACTAATACAGAATACCATGTCCTGGTGGTTGGTAGAATGACCAGCAGGGTGTAGGAATTAGGAGCAACTGGAGGTATATCCTCGGTGGCTTCACTGACTGTCCTGACATCCTTTACCAGGTCCCCAGCAGCCCATGGGGCTCTCGTGGTCACACCAATCCCAGAATATGGAGCTCACCTGGGCAGGTACCCCACCCCCACCCCAGCCCACGGGGCTCTCGTGGTCAGGCCCCTCCCAGGATACAGAGCTACCCTTGCAGGTACCGTGGCAGGGCTGGGCACACAGGAACCGTGCACATAGCCCTCATTGCAGAGCACCCCCAGCTCACCTGTCGCTCAGAGCTGACACAGAGCACCTCAGAGCAGGACTTGAACTAACAAACAGCAGCTGCGACAGGTCTGTGACCCTGGGCATCACTCTGTGCGGCCTCCCTCCACCTGGTCTTCCAGAGACTTCCACTGCACCCGGGGCACCAGGCCTCTGTCTCCAACCACCACCCACCCCTCCTCTCCCTGACTCCTGGGTTCCTCTCATTAGGAGAGGGTTTTCTTGAAGTTGTCTCCCACTCATGGGCCAGATAAAATGATTAGAAAACAAGCCAAAGCTGCAGCCCCTTGTCTATCCTGACTCTCAGGAGCCCACACCTGTTCCTTGGACCTGGCCGGTTCAGCAAGTTCCATTTTCTGCAACTGTGAGCCCCTGAGGGGTGATGATTGGCTGAGCTGGGCAGCCTAACCGTGCTGGCCAGCCCTCCCCAGGTGTGCCTGGGTTGAGATCAATATAAATACCACTCCAGGCAGCAAGAGCCCCTGCAGCCGTGCCTGACGCCATTTTCTCTGCCCTGTCAGCAGTCTCGGTGCTGGGCTGGTGGGAGGGAGTGAGAGGCCACGGCTTTGTGGGTGGCCCAGTGTGAGTGGGGCTCTGCTGGACTTTCTGCAGCAGTTGCCAGGCTGCCACCTGCTAAAGAAGAGGATGTGTCACCCATACCTGCTGCTGGAATTTCTCCCTGGGCAGAGGTGAGGAAGGAAAAAAGCAGTGGGGGCAGGGACAGGACGGGTATCTCAGGCAGGGAAATGGAAATCTTCCAGAAGAGCACCCAGGGCCAGGACCATCCTGGCTGGCCTGCAGGCACCAAGTCGGCCGGCATGCTGTCACTCGTGTGGCTCTATGGCCCTTCCTCTAGGCTTTCAAGTCCTTGTATATATTCAGGTGTTTTACCTGGGACGGGTGGGAACAGTTCAGCAGCAGCTGGCCTGGGGCTCATCTCACGTTTACTCACAGATGCTTCGGCACGGTCCCCCAGGCTTGTAATGAGGACACTCCTTGTGGGGTGGCTGCTGGCTGCATGCGAGCGGAATCCCCACCTCTGACCAACTTCAGAATTGTCTATCACTGGAGCAAGTGCCCTGATTGGGTTTTCATCTGTATAACTGGTGGGTTCTGTTTTGTTTTTTTCTTTTTTGTTTCAAGGTAGGTTTTATTCCTCTTTTTTGTACTTATGGATGTAAGCATGGAAATAATTCATTCATATAAATACATGTATGTGAAGGGAATAACATTTTTCCGTTTTTTTAAAAATTTTATTTTTCATTTTATTTTATTTATTTTTTATACAGCAGGTTCTTATTGGTTATCTATTTTATACATATAAATGTATACATGTCAATCCCAATCTCCCAACTCCTCCCACCGCCACCCCCCCATGGCTTTCCCCTCTTTGTGTCCATACATTTGTTCTCTACATCTGTGTCTCTATTTCTTCCCTTCAAACCGGTTAATCTGTACAGTTTTTCTAGGTTCCACATATATGTGTTAATATACAATATTTGTTTTTCTCTTTCTGACTTACTTCACTCTGTATGACAGTCTCTAGATCCATCGACGTCTCTACAAATGACCCAATTTCATTCCTTTTTATGGCTAATAGTCCATTTTATATATGTACCACATCTTTATCCATTTGTCTGTCTGTGGGCATTTAGGTTGCTTCCCTTACCTGGCTATTGTAAATAGTGCTGCAATGAACATTGTGGTGAATGTGTCTTTTTGATTTATGGTTTTCTCTGGGTATATGCCCAGTAGTGGGTTGCTGGATCATATGGTAATTCTATTTTTAGTTTTTTAAGGAACCTCCATACTGTTCTCCATAGTGACTATCAATTTACATTCCCACCAATCGTGGAAGAGGGTTCCTTTTCTCCACACCCTCTCCAGCATTTGTTGTTTGTAGATTTTCTGATGATGCCCATTCTAACAGGTGTGAGGTGATACCACATTGTAGTTTTGATTTGCATTTCTCTAATAATTAGTGATGTAGAGCAGCTTTTCATGTGCTCCTTGGCCATCTCTACGTCTTTTTGGAAGAAATGTCTATTTAGATCTTCTGCCCATTTTTGTATTGGGTTGTTTGTTTTTTTAATATTGAGCTGCATCAGCTGTTTATATATATTGGAGATTAATCCTTTGTCCATTGATTCAGTTGCAAATATATTCTCCCATTCTGAGGGTTGTCTTTTTGTGTTTGTAGTTTCCATTGCTTTGCAAAAGCTTTTACGTTTCATTAGGTCCCATTTGTTTAGTTTTCTTTTTTATGTCATTACTCTAGGAGGTGGATCAAAAAAGATCTTGCTGTGATTTATGTTAGAGTATTCTTCCTATGTTTTCCTCTAAGAGTTTTATACTGTCCGGTCTTACATTAAGGTCTCTAATCCATTTTGAATTTATTTTTGTGTATGGTGTTAGGGGGTGTTCTAATTTCATTCTTTTACATGTAGCTGTCCATTTTTCCCAGCACCACTGATTGAAGACACTGTCTTTTCTCCATTGTATAGTCTTGCCTACTTTGTCATAGATTAGTTGACCATAGGTGTGTAGGTTTATCTCTGGGCTTCTTTCTTTTTTATTTTCCTTTTACACCTTTATTGGAGTATAATTGCTTTACAATGGAGTGTCAGTTTCTGCTGTATAACAAAGTGAATCAATTATACATATACATATATCACCATATCCCCTCCCACCCTCCACATCCCACCCCTTTAGGTGGTCGCAAAGCACCGAGTTGATCTCCCTGTGCTATGTGGCTGCTTCCCAGTAGCTATCGATGTTACATTTGGTAATGTATATATGTCCATGGCACTCTCTCACTTCGTCCCAGCTTACCCTTCCCCCTCCCTGTGTCCTCAAGTCCTTTCTCTATGTCTGTGTCCTTAATCCTGTCCTGCCCCTAGGTTCTTCATAAACTTTTTTCTTTAGATTCCATATATCTCTGTTAGCACACGGTATTTATTTTTCTCTTTCTGACTCACTTCACTGTGTAGGACAGACTCTAAGTCCATCCCCCTCACTACAAATAACTCAGTTTTGTTTCTTTTTATGGCTGAGTAATATTCCATTTATATATGTGCCAGATATTCTTTATCCATTCATCTGTCGATGGACACTTAGGTTGCTTCCATGTCCTGGCTATTGTAAGTAGAACTGCAACGAACATTGTTGTATATAACTCTTTTTGAATTATGGTTTTCTCAGGGCAAATGCCCAGTAGTTGGATTGCTGGGTCGTATGGTACTTCTATTTTTAGTTTTTTAAGGAACCTCTATACTGTTATCCCTAGTGGGTATAGCAATTTACATTCCCAGCAACAGTGCAAGAACGTTCCCTTTTCTCCAGTAAATGCCTCTCCAGCATTTATTGTTTGTAGATTTTTTGATGATTGCCATTCTGACTGCTGGGAGGTGATAACTCACTGTAGTTTTGATTTGCATTTCTCTAATGATTAGTGATGTTCAGCATCCTTTCATGTGTTTATTGGCAATCTGTATATCTCCTTTGGAGAAATGTCTATTTAGGTCTTCTGCCCATTTTTGGATTGTGTTGTTTGTTTTTGTGATATTGAGCTACACGAGCTGCTTGTAAATTTTGGAGATTAATCTTTTGTCATTTGCTTCATTTGAAAACATTTTCTCCCATTCTGAGGGTTGTATTTTCGTCTTGTTTATGTTTTCCTTTGCTGTGCAAAAGCTTTGAAGTTTCATTAGGTCCCATTTGTTTATTTTTGTTTTTATTTCCACTTCTCTAGGAGGTGGGTCAAAAAGGATCTTGCTGTGATTTATGTCATAGAGTGTTCTGCCTATGTTTTCCTCTAATAATTTTATAGTGTCTGGTCTAACATTTAGATCTCTAATTAATTTTGAGTTTATTTTTGTGTATGGTGTTATGGAGCATTCTAATTTCATTCTTTCACGTGTGGTTGTCCAGTTTTCCCAGCACCACTTACTGAAGAGACTGTCTTTTCTTCATTGTATATCTTTGCCTCCTTTGTCATAGATGAGTTAGCCATAGGTACGTAGGTTTATCTCTGGGCTTTCTATCTTGTTCAATTGATCTATATTTCTGTTTTTGTGCCAGTACCATATAGTCTTGATTAATGTAGCCTTGTAGTATAGTCTGAAGTTAGGAAGTCTGATTCCTCCAGCTCTTTTAATTTCCCTCAAGATTGCTTTGGCTATTCGGGGTCTTTTGTGTCTCCATACAAATTTTAAGATTTTTTTGTTCTAGTTCTGTAGAAAATGCCAGTGGTATTTGATAGGGATTGCATTGAATCTGTAGCTTGCTTTGGGTACTATAGTCATTTACACAATATTGATTCTTCTAATCCAAGAACATGGTTTATACCTCCATATGTTTATATCATCTTTGATTTCTTTCAGCAGTGTCTTATAGTTTTCTGAGTACAGGTCTTTTACCTCCTTATGTAGGTTCATTCCTCCGTATTTTATTCTTTTTGTTGCAATGGTGAATGAGATTGTTTCCTTAATTTCTCTTTCTGATCTTTCATTATTAGTGTATAGGAATGCAAGAGATTTCTGTGCATTAATTTTGTATCCTGCAACTTTACCAAATTCATTGATTAGCTCTAGTAGTTTTCTGGTGGCATCTTTAGGATTCACTATGTGTAGTATCGTGTCATTTGCAAACAGTGACAATTTTACTTCTTCTTTTCCAATTTGTATTCCTTTTATTTCTTTTTCTTCTCTGATTACTGTGTCTAGGACTTCCAAAACTATGTTGAGTAATAGTGGTGAGAGTGGACATCCTTGTCTTGTTCCTGATCTTAGAGGAAATGCTTTTAGTTTTTCACTATTGAGAATGATGTTTGCTGTGGGTTTGTCATATACTGCCTTTATTATGTTGAGGTAGATTCCCTCTATGCCCACTTTTTGGAGACTTTTAATCATAAATTGGTGTTGAATTTTGTCGAAAGCTTTTCCTGCATCTATTGGGATGATCATATTTTTATTCTACAATTTGTTAATGTGGTGTATCACATTGATTGATTTGTGTATATTGAAGAATTCTTGCATCCCTGGGATAAACCCCACCTGATCATGGTGCATGATCCTTTTAATGTGTTGTTCAATTCTGTTTCCTAGTATTTTGTTGAGGATTTTTACATCTATATTAATCAGTGATATTGGTCTCTAATTTTCTTTTTCTGTAGTATCTTTGTCTGGTTTTGGTATCAGGGTGATGGTGGCCTCGTATAATGAGTTTGGGACTGTTCCTTCCCCTGAAAAGTTCTGAAGAGTTTGAGAAGATTGGGTGTTAGCTCTTGTCTAAATGTTTGATAGAATTCACCTCTGATGCCATCTAGTTCTGGACTTTTGTTTGTTGGAAGATTTTTAATCACACTTTCAATTTCATTACTTGTGATAGGTCTGTTCATATTTTCTATTTCTTCCCGGTTCAGTCTTGGAAGGTTATACCTTTCTAAGAATTTGTCCATTTCTTCCAGGTTGTCCATTTTATTGGCATAGAGTTGTTTGTAGAGGTCTCTTAGGATGCTTTGTATTTCTGTGGTGTCTGTTACAACTTCTCCTTTTTCATTTCTAATTTTATTGATTTGAGTCCTCTCCCTCTTTTACTTGAGTCTGGCTACAGGTTTATCGTTTTTGTTTATCTTCTCAAAGAACCAGCTTTTAGTTTTATTGATCTTTGCTATTGTTTTTATTTCATTTATTTCTGCTCTGATCTTTATGATTTCTTTCCTTCTATTAACTTTGGGTTTTGTTCTTCGTTCTCTAGTTCCTTTAGGTGTAGGGTTAGATTGTTTATTTGAGATTTTTCTGGTTTCTTGAGGTAGGCTTTTATTGCTATAAACTTCCCTCTTAGAACTGTTTTTGCTGCATCCCATAGGTTTTCAATCATCGTGTTTTTGTTGTCATTTGTCTCTAGGTAGTTTTTGATTTCCTCTTTTATTTCTTCAGTGATCTCTTGGTTATTTAGAAACGTATTGTTTAGCCTCCATGTGTTTGTTTTTTACGTTATTTTCCCTGTAATTGAGTTCTAATCTCATAGCATTGTGGTCGGAACAGCTGCTTGATATGATTTCAGTTTTGTTAAATTTACTGAGGCTTTATTTGTGACCCAAGATGTGATCTATCCCGGAGAATGTTCCGTGTACCATTGAGAAGAACTTGTAGTCTGCTGTTTTTGGATGGAATGTCCTATAAATATCCATTAAATCTATCTGGTCTATTGTGTCATTTAAAGCTTGTGTTTCCTTATTAATTTTCTGTCTGGATGATCTCCATTGGTGTAAGTGAGGTGTTAAAGTCCCTTGCTATTATTATGTTACTGTTGATTTCCTCTTTTATAGCTGTTAGCAGTTGCCTTATATATTGAGGTGTTCCTGTGTTGGGTACATATATATTTATAATTGTTATATCTTGGATTGATCCCTTGATCATTATGTAGTGTCCTTCCTTGTCTCTTGTAACATTCTTTATTTTAAAATCTATTTTATCTGATATGAGTATTGCTACTCCAGCTTTCTTTTGATTTTCATTTGCATGGAATATATTTTCCATCCCCTCACTTTCAGTCTGTATGTGTCCCTAGGTTTGAAATGGGTCTCTTGTAGACAGCATATATATGGATCTTGTTTTTCTATCCATTCAGTAAGCCTGTGTCATTTGGTTGGAGCATTTAATCCATTCATGTTTAAGGTAATTATCAATATGTATGTTCCTATTACTATTTTCTTAATTGTTATGGGTTTGTCTTAGTGGGTCCTTTTCTTCTCTTGTGTTTCCCACTTAGAGAAGTTCCTTTAGCATTTGTTGTAGAGCTGGTTTCATGGTGCTGAATTCTCTTAGCTTTTGCTTGTCTGTAAAGCTTTTGATTTCTCCATCAAATCTGAATGAGATACTTGCTGGGTGGAGTACTCTTGGTGGTAGGTTCTTCCTTTTCATCACGTTAAATTTATCATGCCACTCCCTTCTGGCTTGTAGATTTTCTGCTGAGAAATCAGCTGTTAACCTTATGGGAGTTCCGTTGTATGTTGTCATTTTTCCCTTGTTGCTTTCAATAATTTTTCTTTGTCTTTAATTTTTTCAATTTGATTACTGTGTGTCTCGGCATTTTTCTCCTTTGGTTTATCCTGCCTGGGACTCTCTGCGCTTCGTGGACTTCGGTGGCTATTTCTTTTCCCATGCTAGGGAAGTTTTCAACTATAATCTCTTCAGATATTTTCTCGAGTCCTTTCTCTCTCTGTTCTCCATCTGAGACCCCTATAATGCGAATGTTGTTGCATTTAATGTTGTCCCAGAAGTCTCTTAGGTTGTCTTCATTTATTTTCATTCTTTTTCTTTATTCTGTTCCATGGCAGTGATTTCCACCTTTCTGTCTTCCAGGTCACTTATCCGTTCTTCTGTCACAGTTATTCTGCTACTGATTCCTTCTAGTGTATTTTTCATTTCAGTTATTGTATTGTTCATCTCTGTTTGTTTGTTCTTTAATTCTTCTAGGTGTTTGTTCCTTAATTCTTCTAGGTCTTTGTTAAGCATTTCTTGCATCTTCTCGATCTTTGCCTCCATTATTTTTCTAAGGTCTTGGATCATCTTCACTATCATTATTCTGAATTCTTTTACTGGAAGGTTACCTATCCCCACTTCATTTCATTGTTTTTCTGAGGATTTATCTTGTTCCTTGATCTGGTATAAAGTCCTCTGCCTTTTCATTTTCTCTATCTTTCTGTGAATGTGGTTTTCCTTCCACAGGCTGCAGAATTGTAGTTCTTCTTGCTTCTGCTGTCTGCTCTCCAGTGATTGAGTCTATCTGAGAGGCTTGTGCAAGCTTCCTTATGCGAGGGACTGGTGGTGGGTAGAGCTGGGTGTTGCTCTGGTGGGCAGAGCTTTAATCTGCTTGTCTGTGGATTAAATAAAAGTTTAATAAAAAGTTTAATCCGCTTGTCTGCTGAGGCATGGGGCTGGGTTCTCTCCCTGTTGGTTGTTTGGACTGAGGCGACCCAGCACTGGAGCCTACCTTGCTCTTGGTGAGGCTAATGGTGGACTCTGGGAGAGTTCATGCCAAGGAGTATTTCCCAGAACTTCTGCTGTCAGTGTCATTGTCCCCATGGTGAGCTGCAGCCACACCCCACCTCTGCAGGAGACCCTCTAAAACTAGCAGCTAGGTATGATCATTCACCTATGGGGTGACTGCTCCTTCCCCTGGGTCCTGATGTGCACACTACTTTGTGTGTGTCCTCCAAGAGGGGAGTCTCTGTTGAGACTCTGAGTCTCTGAGTGCAGTTGAGACTCTGAGTGGAGTCGCACAGACTCTGGGTCCTGTGGAGCTTCGATGTTTTGTGGTTCTAGAAATCCTATAGGAGACGGTCCACAGCAGGTGAAGCTAATGCTGTCATAGAGGTGGTGAAACCAAAGATCTGCAGTTCCGACTAGAGGTGCTGATGTACAAACAGGACAAAATCATCTCATGTGAATGTAGTTCAGGCATGTTTAAAATGAATGCAGTCATGTTAATGCCTAACATCTTCTATCTTGTGCCTCTCCTCAAGGACCCCCTCCTCAGTTCCTGAGTCTCCTGTAAGTCATGTACAGGGGAATGGAGAGTGGGCTCTGTCCAGTCTGAGCCCTGAGTTACCCTGTGTGTATCTTAGGATACTTTGTATTTCTGTGGTGGCTCTTGTAACATCATCTCTTTCAGTTCTGATTTATTTGGGCCCTCTCTTTTAAAAAAAAGTACTACTGTTGTCTTTTATTCTTTACAGAAGTTTAATAAGTGTTTGATCTACTACCCTTACTCTATGTATACTTTTTGCCGTGAGATTTTTACTTTTGTTTGTTTTCTTGTTACTGTCAATAATTAGTGAGAATTCTTTTAAGCTACCTTCAACATTGCTTATAAAGCTGCTTTATTAGTGATGACAGAGCTTTAATGGAAGTCGTGTTCTGGTTGTAAACTAGAATGCAATGTGCCAGCAAAAAGTCCCTTAAGTGTATGTCTCATTACTTCTTGTTCTTTTTTTTCCTTTTTTCTCTCTTTTTTTTCTTGTTCTTTTTTTAATTTTTATTTTTTATCAGAGCAAATTTGATTAAAATGTTTTGTTTGTTCTAGGTGTGTAAGATGTGGTTCTTTTACACATATACATGTATCTATACTTCTTCAGATCGTTTTCTCATGTAGCTTGTGACACAATGTTGAGTAGTCTTCTCTTGGTATTCCGTAGGTCTTTGATGATTATATATTTCACATGTGTTTCTATACCTATGTTAACCCCAATATCCTAATATATCCAGTCCTCACACCTTTCCATTTGGTGAACCTTAACTTTGTTTAATGAATCTGTGATTGCCTTTCTCTGTGGAAATATCTTCATTGGTATCAATTTTTAGCTAACACCTATAAGTGATATTATAGGGTATGTGTCTTTTGCTGTCTGACTTAGTACAATTTGCCTGATTACCTCTAGAATCATCTACGGTGCTGCAAATGGCATTGTTTCATTTTTTTCCCTAGATAATATTCCATCTGTACATGTACCAGTTCTTCTTTGTCCACTCACCTCTTGATGGACTTTCTGGTTGCCTCCATGTCTTGGCTATTGTAATACTGCTGCACTGCACATTTGCCTGCCTGTGTCTTTCCAATTCTGTCTTCTTATGTTATAGGCCCAAGAGTGGGCCTCCTGTATCATATAGTATCTCAGGGTTTACCGTTTAAATGCACCATGATTCTGTGCTCATTAGTGGCTCTTTCCAGGTTACATCTCACTTAAAGTTGAGGGTATGCATTTCTCCACAACACCTTCAGCATTTGTTTATTTATTTATTTTTAACATCTTTATTGAAGTATAATTGCTTTACAATGGTGTGCTAGCTTGTGCTTTACAACAAAATGAATCAGTTATACATATACATATGTTCCCATATCACTTCCCTCTTGCGTCTCCCTCCCTCCCACCCTCCCTCCCCTCCAGGCGGTCACAAAGCACCGAGCTGATCTCCCTGTGCCATGCTGCTGCTTCCCACTAGCTATCTACCTTACGTTTGGTAGTGTATATATGTCCATGCCTCTCTCTCCCTTTGTCACAGCTTACCCTTCCCCCTCCCCATATCCTCAAGTCCATTCTCTAGTAGGTCTCTGTCTTTACTCCTGTTTTACCCCTAGGTTCTTCATGACATTTTTTTTTCTTAAATTCCAGGTATATGTGTTAGCATACGGTATTTGTCTCTCTCTTTCTGACTTACTTCACTGTGTATGACAGACTCTAGGTCTATCCACCTCATTACAAATAGCTCAATTTTGTTTCTTTTTATGGCTTCAGCATTTATTGTTTGTAGTTTTCTTGCTGATGGATATTCTGACTGGTGTGAGCTGATACCTCTTTGTGGTTGAATTTGCATATGACTCATAATCCTTTGAAATTGAGCTTTAAGACATGTCCTTTTTATTTTTCAAACTGTGATTACAGCTTAGCCCTTCAAAGTGTTTTCTAAAGTATGTGTTACATTTTGAAATTTATTGGCCATTACCTCCCTCAAAACATTTTGAGGGCAGGTTTCATTTACAGCCCTGCAGTACTTGTTCACATGAAGTGACCATTAGCACAGGCTTTAAAGCTGCTTTTGCAGGTAACGGCCAGATTGCGGCAGCCTTTCTTTGTTCCCCATGCTGGTACTAGGGAAACAGAGCTTCCGGCCAGTGGTCTTCCTCGGTTATAAATTAGAGTGGAATGTGCCCGGATAAACCCCCAAAGGCTGATGTCTCCTTATTTTTGTTTCTTTTTTAAATTTAATTTATATTTTTATCGGAGTAATATTCCATTGTGTATATGGACCACTTCTTGGTGCATAGCTCTGTTGAGGGACATTTTCGCTGCTTCCAAGTGTTGGCTATATTAAATATTGCTGGAGTGCAAGATTGCCAGCCTGTGACTTTTTGATTCTCATTTTCTCAGGTGATAGGCCCAGCAGTGGGTGTGACTGATTGACTAGTAGCTCAATGTTTACCTTTTCAAAGCACCTCCATTGTGTTTTCATTAGTGGCTCTTACCATGTCTCCCTTAGAACCGAGGGTACGAACTTCTCCACAATCCCTTCAGCATTTATAGTTTGCAGCATTTTTGCTAATGGCCAGTCTGACTGCTGTGACCTGATAGGTTTTTGTAATTTGGGTTTGCATGACTTTAAAAATTCCTAAAATTCATCATTTTCCACGCCTTTTTCCTTTCTGTTAAAAATCAAGTGTGAGTACAATATATCTCTTGAAGCTCTCTTCTTGGAAGGTTGCCCTCTTTTGAATTTTTGGTGGATATTCGACCCCAGGATTTTTTTGGAGGGCAGATGTCATTACAGAACTGCAAGTTTGGTGAATATTTAGTGACCATTAGCACTGGGTTTAAAGCTGCTGTTGTGGGAAACGGCCACAAGGAGGCAGCATTTGTCCTTTCCCAAATCTGAGTACTAGGGCAGCAGAGCCTTTCTGGAAGTCGTGGTCCTAGGTTTTAAGTTAGAATGGAATGTGCCAGGAGGAACGCCCATAAGTTTATGTCTCATTACATCTTGGTTTTTAAAATTTATTTAATCGGGGTAATGATTAGATATTGTTTGTCCAGATGTACACAATCTGGTTCATTTGTACAATATATATGTCTATTCATGTTCAGATCCTCTTCCCATGTAAAATATTACAGTGTTCCGTAGACCTCCCTTGCTATATGGTCCGTCTTTTCGATATATGTTTATTATATGTATTTGTATACGTATGGTAACGTTAATCTTAATTTATCCATTCTGCCCACCTTTCCTTTTAGATAAGCATACTTAATTTCTAAGTCTGTGAGTGTCTTTCTCTGTGGAAATATGTTCATTTGTGTTAGTTATTAGATAACGCCTATAAGTGATATCATAGGATATAGGTCTTTTGCTTTCTGACTTACCTCATATTCTGTGATTATCTCCAAGCTCATCTATGGCACCTCAAATAGCAGTGTTTCATTGTTTTCTATGGCTAATATTCTATTGTGAACGTGGACCACTTCTTCTTCATCCATACATCTGTTGATGGACATTTTGGTGGCTTCACTGTCTTGGCTATTGTGAATAAGGCTGCAGTGTAGCTTTTGCAGCCCGAGTCTTCTCGATTCTGGTCTTCTCAGGTGAGAGGCCCAGTGGTGTGACTGCTGCATCGAATGGTATCTCAACTTTTACTTTTAATCGTAGCTCCTTTCTGTTCTCATTATTGGCTCTTACCACGTTACATCTCACCAGCAGCTAGAGGGTACACAGTTCTCTAAAACCCCTTCAGAATTTATTGTTTGTAGATCTTTTGCTGATGGTCAGTCGACTGGTGTGAGTTGAAACCTTTTTGTACATTAGATTTGCATGAGTCTAATAATTCCTGAGGTTGAGCTTTCACCCATTTTCCTTTTTTTAAACAAGAGAGTGAGTCAAACTTACCTCTTCATACTATCGTCTTGAAAAATTTGTCAGTTTTGAATTTTATTGTCCATTCCCTACCTCAGCACAGTTGTTTAGGGCAGGTGTCCTTTGCAGCCCTGAGTCCTTGTGAATGTTAAGAGAACATTAGCTGTGGGCTTAACGCCACTCTTGCGGAAAACGGCCACAAGGCAGCAGAATTTCTACATTGCCAACTCTGGGTTTTTGGGCAGCAGAGCCTTCCTGGAAATCGTGTTAGTAGGCTGCAAATTAGAGTGGAATGTGCCAGAGCACATCCCCAAGAGCTTATATCTCCTTACTTCTTGTTTGTTTTATAAATTTAATTTTTATTAATTATCAGAGCAAACTTGATAAAAATATTTTGTTTCTCCTAGGTGTACAGAATCTGGTTCATTATATCAATGTATCTGTCATTTATCTTTGCATTCTTTACTGTGTAGGTTATTACAGAGTGTTGCCTAGACCTCTCTTGGTATTCCATAGGTATTTTGTGATTATATATTTCATATGTATTAGTACATGTCTGTTAACCCTCATATCCTAATTCACACATTCCTTACACTTTTCCATTTGGTTAAACATAATTTTTTTTTTCTTAATCCATGCTTTTCCTTCTCTTGGAAATAAGTTCGTGAGTATCAACTTTTAGGTAACACCTAGAAGTGATGTCATAGGATATCTGTCTTTCACTTTCTTTCTTTAATTTGAGTGATTATCTCTAGGTCCTTATATGGTGGTGCAAACGGCACTGTTTCATTGTTTTCCATGGCTAATATTCCATTGTTTATATGGACCACTTCCTCTTTGTGCATTTTTCTGTTGATGGACATTTTGGTTTCTTCCAAGTCTTGGCTATGTTAAATATTCCTGCAGTACAGGATTGCCAGCCTGTGTCTTTTCCATTCTGCTCTGCTCAGGTGATAGGCACATCAAAGGACCTACCAGATCACATGGTAGCTCAATTTTTACCCTTAAACGCACCTCCATTATGTTCTCGCTACTGGCTGTTACCAGTTTACATCCCCCCAGCAGCTGGAGGGTACACAGTTCTCTGAAACCCCTTCAGCATTTATTCTTTGTAGACTTTTTGCTGAAGAACATTCTGACGGCTGTGAGGTGAACATTTCTGTAATTGGATTTGCATGGCTTTATTCATTGCTGATGTTGTGCATTTTTCAATTTCCTTTTATTTTAAAGAGAAAAAAAGAAAAGACAAAATGTGCGTAAAATATGCCTCTTGACATTGTCTTCTTGAAATGTTGACGTCTTTTGAATTTTCTGGTCGATTACGACCCCAGGACATTTTTTGAGGCCTGGTGTCCTTTACAGTGCTGCACATATTTTGAATATTTTTTGAGGCCCGGTGTCCTTTACAGTGCTGCACATATTTTGAATATTAAGTGAACATTACCTCTTGGTTTAAAGCTGCTGTTGTGTGAAACAGCCACAAGGCGGCAGCATTTCTCCTTTACCAAATCTGGTTACCAGGGCAACAGAGCCTTAATGGAAGTCCTGTTCTAGGTTGAAAATTAGAATGGGATGTGCCAGGAAAAATTCCTTTCAGTTTATGTCTCATTATTTCTTGTTCATATTTTTAATTTAATTTTTATTTTTTATCGCAGCAAATTTGATTACAATGGTTTTTTTTTTGTTCTAGGTGTGCAAGATGTGGTTCTTTCACACACATACATATATCTATTCTTCTTTGGAACCTTTTCCCAGGTAGGTTATGACACAATGTTGAGTAGTCTTCTCTTGGTATTCCATAGGTCTTTGGTGATTATATATTTCACATGTGTTTCTATATCTATGTTAACCCCAATATCGTAATGTATCCAATCCTCACACCTTTCGATTTGGGGAACCATAAGTTTGTTCAATGAATCTGTGATTGCCTTTCTCTGTGGAAATATCTTCATTGTTATCAATTTTCAGGTAACACCTATAAGTGATATACGTTAGGTGTCTTTCGCTTTCTCACTTACTACAAGTTGCATGGTTACCTCTAGACTCATCTATGGTGCTGCAAATGGCATTGTTTCATTTTTTTCCCGAGCTAATATTCCATCTCTATATGTAACAGTTCCTCTTTGTCCACTCATCTGTTGATGGACTTTTGGTTGCTTCCATGTCTTGGCTATTGTAATACTGCTGCAGTGCAGATTTGCCTGCCTGTGTCTTTCCAATTATGTCTTCTTATGTTATAGGCCCAGGAGTGGGCCTGCTGGATCATATAGTAGCTCAATGTTTACCTTTTAAAGGCACCTCCACCCTGTTCCCATTAGTGACTCTTACCAGGTTACGTCCCACTTCAAATTAAGGGTATGCATTTCTCCACAACCTTTTCAGCATTGATCATTTGTAGTTTCTTTCCTGATGGTTATTCTGAATGGTGTGAGCTGATACCTCTGTGTGGTTGGATTTGCATGTGTCTCATAATCCTTTGAAATTGAGCTTTCAGGCATGTCCTTTTATTTTTCAAACGGTTATTACAGCTTAGTTCTTCAAATGGTTTTCTTGAAATATGTGCCACATTTTGAAATACTTTGACCTTTACCTCCTGCAAAACATGATGAAAGCAGGTTTCCTTTACAGCCCTGCAGGACTTGTTCATATGAAGTGAAAATTAGCATAGGTTTTAAAGCTGCTTTTGCAGGTAATGGCCAGAGGGTGGAGCATTTCATAATTCTATGAAACATAACTGAACACACAATATATATTTTTTCTTTTAAATTTCCATTGTTACTTTTTTAAAGTACAATTATAATTGAAGTTCTTTGTAACAAGTGAAATTTAAAAAATTAAAGGAAAAGATAATATTTTACCACTTGCCATCCTTTCCCATTTACTGAAACGACCAGCATAATGTGTAGAGTTCTCATTTTATTCAGGTGTTCTATACATCTGGAATATCATGCTTCTCACTGTAGAAAAACAGATTTAGCTCTCACACTTTTTATAGGCTACATAACAGTCCATAGAACAGAAGTACCAACTATTTCAGACTTAGCTTTTTGAGGGACACTCAGGTTACTTTCTGTTTTATTTTGTTGTTCTTTTTCTGGGGGGGGGGTAGGAGTTTATTATTTATTTATTTATTTTTGTTGTGTTGGGTCTGAGTTTCCGTGTGAGGGCTTTCTCTAGTTGTGGCAAGTGGGGGGCCACTCTTGATCTCGGTGCGCGGGCCTCTCACTATTGCGGCCTCTCTTGTTGCAGAGCACAGGCTCCAGATGCGAGGGCTCACTGGTTGTGGCTTATGGGCCTAGTTGCTCCATGGCATGTGGGATCCTCCCAGACCAGGGCTCGAACCTGTGTCCCCTGCATTAGCAGGCAGATTCTAACCACCGCACCACCAGCGAAGCCCCCTATTTTGTTGTTCTGCTAGTTTGTTTTAACCCAAGAAAATATTTTTTTAAATACAAAAAAACTAAATTAAGCTAAGGGTAAGGATTAGGGTTTAGGGTAAGGTTTAGGGTTAGGATACGGGTTAGGATTATTGTACGGCTTAGAGTATGGTTTAGGGTTATGGTTGTGGTATGGGTTAGTGTTAGGGTATAGTTTAGGGTATGGCTATGGTTTAGTGTTAGGGTACGGGTTAAGGTATGGGTTAGTGTTAGGGTATGGGTTAGGATTAGGGTATGGTTTACATTCAGGGTTATGGTTAGGTTTAGTGTATGGGTTAGTGTTAGGTATGGGTTAGGGTAAGGGTTAGGATTAGGTTTAGTGTTAAGGAAGGGGTACAGTTTAGGGTACAGTATAGGGAACAACAAAGGGTTAGGGTTAGGGTACGTGTTAGGGTACAGTTTAGTGTTAGTGTACGGGTTAGGATTAAGGTATGGTTTAGGGTAAGGTTTAGGGTTAGGGTTAGGGAACGGGTATGGTTTGGGGTACAGTTTAGGGTATGACCACGGGTTAGGAGTAGGGTAAGTGTTAAGGTATAGTTTAGTGTTAGTGTACAGGTTAGGATTATGGTACGGCATAGTGTAAGGGTTAGGGTTAGGGTTAGGGAATGGGTACAGATTAGGTTACAGGTTAGGGTATGACAACGGGTTAGGGTTAGGGTACGTGTTAGTGTATGGGTTAGGATTAGGGTACGGGTTAGGTTATGGGTTAATGTTAGGGGATGGGTTAGGATTAGGGTACGGGTTATGGTACGGTTTAGGGAAAGGGTTAGGATATGGGGTAGGGTAAGGATAAAGTTTAGTGTATGGCTATGTGTTACTGTTAGGGTACATGTTAGCGTACGGGTTAGTGTTTGTGTACAGCTTACGGTAAGGGTTAGGGTTAGGGAACGGGTACGGTCTCAGGTACAGGTTAGGGTACGGTAGCGGGATAGGGTTAGGGTACGTGTTAGGATGAGACTTCTTTGTAGTGTAGATTTGAATTTCCCGCTTGCTTGGTTGGCCAAAAAGGGCGTATGCGTTTTATCCTGAATATATTCAGGAAAAAACGCATACGCCCTTTTTGGCCAAGTGCATCGTTGCCGAAGATCTGCCGCTTTTCATATGCTTTAAATGCAATTCCAATCTACCTCCTGAAATCTGTTTCCTGCAATTGTGCCTTGTTTCAAGTCCTCTTCACAGCCATACCTCAATACATTTTTGGACAATAGTTGTCCTTTATAACTCTGCAGGTTTGTGAATTGCAGTGCCCCTGAGCTCGTTTTTTCAACTCGCTTTCTGTGAGCTGGCCACAAATCAACAGGATTGCTTCAGGCCCTATTCTGGTTCCGGCACGGCATGCTGAGTCTTTGGTTAATTCTACATCCTGGTGGGAAATTAGAGTGAAATGTGCCCGTCCAAACACCTACAGCTAGTCTCTCATTGGTTCTCCCTATTCCCGTTCATCCTCCGCAGAAATTGCAGAGTGTGCCAAACAGGAGGTTACAAGCACTGACTCTCCAAGTGGGGAGATTGTTAGTAAAGCGCCTGGAATGGCGAACCCGAGTACCAGCGGACGAATAATGAGATGCGTTTTAGAAACCTTGCCCGATCACACTGTGGACCATCCTCTGGGTTTCCCACACATGTTTTAGCTGTAGGAAGAATCCCTTAAACCTGGAGAGTTGGGACCCATGGAATGGGTAGCACGCAGTACTACTTCAAAGGGTTTGCATTTGCTCACCGAACCTCACCAATCCTCACAGCCCCAAGTGTCCAGCCTTATGTCTCTCCCAGCTGTGGGTGTAGATGTGGTAAATCCCGGTTTCGTCACAAGCCCTGAACGAATTATTTAAGAATTTATCTCTCTTTCACTGTCTTTGTGTTTTGATTTTGAAATTTATTTTTATAATGGGGTTTAGCTGATTTTCACTGCTGTGTTTATGCCGCTCGATGCACACTTGATCCTCTTATGGAGACATATAAACACATAGGTTTTAAGATTCTTACTAGTCAGATATATTCCTCTGCAGTGAATAGGGGGTGTTGAGTCCACTTCATTGAACAAGGAGTATATCTTGTCTATTACTGGCTTATGGAACGGTATCTGTGCTCATTTCAATCTCTGGTTTTATGCAGCACCCCAACTCACCTTTCCCCTTAAGCAAGCATAAGTTGGTTTTCTAAATGTGAGACTCTGTTCTGTTTTGTAATTCAGTTCATGTGTAGCCAAGTTTACATTCCCTCTGTAAGTGATATCTTATGACTAGTTTCTTTTTCTGTGTGACTTATTTCACTCAGAATCATCTTACCTAAATCCACTCATTATGCTGCTATGGGCCTGATGACATTGATTTCATTGCAGAGTGATATTCCATTCTATGTAAGTACCACAACTTCTTTATCCATTTTTCTCTTTCTGGGATACTTAAGTTGTTCCGTTGTCGAGGTTCTTGTAAACACAGCAGCCCTAAACTTTGGGGTGGCTGAGTCTTGTTGATTTTAATTTTCCTAAGCTATAGGGTCATAGGTGGAAGTGCCCGAGTCTCTGTAGCTTTGTTTTTTAGAGGTTTCAGGAAACACCATACACTTCTCCAGAGTGGCTGTTGGCCATTTACATCCCGCCCATCAGCACAACAAGGCTCCCTGTTCTCCATGGCCTGTCCTGCCTTTCTGGTTTTTACACTTTTTTCAGATGGCCCATTTGACCGGTGGGAAGTGAGACTTCATTGTAGTGTGGATTTCCATTGCACGCTTCCTTGGTTGGCTAAAAAGGCCGTATGCGTTTTTTCCTGGATATATTCAGGAAAAAACGCATGTGCATTTTTTGGCCAAGTGCATCATTGTCGAAGTTCTGCCGCTTTTCATATGTTTTAATGCAGTTTCCATCTACCTCCTGAAATATATTTCCTGCAATTGTGCCGTGCTTTCAAGTCCTCTTTGCAGCCTTACTTCAGTATATTTTTGGATGATAGCTGTCATTTATAACTCTGCAGGTTTATGAATTACAGTGCCCCTAAGGTCCTTTCTTCAACTCGCTTTCTTGTGAGCTGGCAGGAAAACCACAGGATTGCTTCAGGCCCTAATCTGGTTTCATCATGGCACGCTGAGCCTTTTGTTAATTCCTCTTCCTGGTGGGAAATTAGAGTGAAATGTGACCGTCCAAACACCTACAGCTAGTCTCTCATTGGTTCTCCCTATTCCTGTTCAACCTCTGCAGAAACTGCTAACTGTGCTAAACAGGAGTTTTAAGGCACAGACTCTCCACTTGGGGAGATTTTTAGTAAAGCATCTAGAATGGCGAACCCATGTACCAAGGGACAAAAAATGAGATGCGGTTTAGAAACGTTGCCCGATCACATGGTGTACAATCCTCTGGGTTTCCCATGCATGTTTTAGCTGTAGGAAGAATCCCTTAAACCAGGAGAGTTGGGACCCATGGAATGGGTAGCATACAGTATTACTTCAAAGGGTCTCCATTTGCTCACCGAACCTCACCAATCCTCTCAGCCCCAAATGTCCTGCCTTATGTCTCACCCAGCTGTGGGTGTGGATGTGGTAAATCCAAGTTTCATCACAAGCCCTGAACGAATTATTTAAGAACTTTCTCTCCTTCACTGTCTTTGTTTTTGAAATTTATTTTAATAATGGGGTTTAGTTGATTTTCATGGCTGTGTATACTGCTCTACACACACTTGATTCTCTTACGGAGACATATAAGTACATATGTTTTAATATTCTTATTGTCAGATATATTCCTCTGCAGTGAATAGGCGGTGTTGAGTCTAATTCGTTGAGCAAGGAGTATATCTCGTCTATTACATATTTGGCTTATGGAATAGTATCTGTGCTAATTTCAATCTCTGGTTTTACGTAGCACCCCAACTCATCATTCCCCTTAAGAAAGCATAAGTTTGTTTTCTAAATGTGAGACTCTGTTCTGTTTTGTAATTCAGTTCATGTGTAGCCAAGTTTACATTCCCTCTATAAGTGATATCTTATGGTAAGTTTCTTTTTCTGTGTGACTTATTTCCTTTGAATCATTGTACCTAAATCCATTCATTATGCTTGTACAGGCCGGAAGACATTGATTTCATTGCTGAGTGATGTTCCATTGTACGTAAGTATGAAAACGTCTTTATCCATTTCTCTCTTTCAAGGATATTTAATTTGTACCGTAGTCGAGACTCTTGTAAACAGAGCAGCCCTAAACTTTGGGGTGGTTGTTTCTTGTTATTTTAATTTTCCTGAGTTATAGTGCTATAAGTAGGTTTAGGGTTAGGGTTAAGGTTAGGGTTAGGGAACGGGTATGGTTTAGGATGCGACAATGGTTTAGGGTGAGTGAAAGTGTTAGGGTACAGGTCAGTGTTAGTGTACCGTTTAGGATTAGGGTAAGTGTTAGGGTAATGCTTCAGGTTAGGGTTATGTTTAGGGAATGGGGATGGTTTAGGGTAGAGGTTAGGGTACGACAACAGTTTAGGGATAGCGTACATGTAAGGGTAAGGGTTAGTGTTAGCGTACGGGTGAGGATTAGGGGACGGGTTAGGGTAAGGCTTCGGGTAAGGGTTAGGGTTAGCGTTAGGGATAGGGGACGGTGACCGTTTAGGGAACAGGTTAGGGTATGACAATGGTTGAGAGTCAGCATTCGTGTTAGGGTATGAGTTAGAGTTAGCGTATGGGTTAGGATTAGGGGACCGGATAGGGTAAGATTTCAGGTAAGGGTTAGGGGACGGGGAAAGTTTAGGGTACAGGTTAGGGTACGACAAGAGTTTAGGGTGAGCGTACATGTTAGGGTATGGGTTAGTGTTAGAATATGGGTTAGAATTAGGGGACGGGTTAGGGTAAGGCTTCAGGTAAAGTTTAAGGTTAGGATTAGGGGACTGGGAAGGTTTAGGGTACAGGTTAGGGAACGACGATGGTTTAGGGTGAGTGTACATGTTAGGGCATGGGTTAGTGTTAGCATACGGGTTAGGATTAGTGGACAGGTTAAGGTAAGGCTTCGGGTAAAGGTTAGGGTTAGGGTTAGGGGACGGGGAAGTTTAGGGTACAGTTTAGGGTACGACAATGGTTTAGGGTGAGTGTACGTGTTAGGGTACGGGTTAGTTTAGCGTATGGGTTAGGATTAGGGGACGGGTTAGGGTAAGGCTTCAGGTAAGGGTTGGGTTAGGAGAGGGGGACAGTTTAGGGTACAGGTTAGGGTGTGACAGCGGTTTAGGGTGACCGTACGTGTTAGGGTATGGGTTAGTGTTAGCGTACGGGTTAGGATTAGGTGACGGGTTAGGGTAAGGCTTCAGGTAAGTGTTAGGGTTAGGGTTAAGGGACGGGGATGGTTTAGGGTACAGATTAGGGTACTACAACGGTTTAGGGTGAGTGTACGTGTTAGGATATGAGTTAGTGTTAGCGTACGGGTTAGGATGAAGGGACAGGATGGGATAAGGCTTCGGGTAAGTGTTAGGGTTAGGCTTATGGGACAGGGACGGTTTAGGGTACATGTTAGGGTACAACAACGGTTTAGGGTGAGCATAGGTATTAGAGTACAGGTTAGTGTTAGGGTATGGCTTAGGATTAGGGGACGAGTTAGTGTAAGGCCTCGGGTAAGTGTTAGGGTTAGGGGACAGGGTCGGATTAGGGTACAGTTTAGGGTACGACAATGGTTAAGGGTGAGCATACATGTTAGGGTACAGGATAGTGTCAGCGTACGGGTAAGGATTAGGGGAAAGTTTAGGGTACGGCTTCCAGTAAGGGGTACGGTTAGGGTTAGGGAATGGAGACGGTTTAGGGCACAGGTTAGTGTACAACAACGGTTTAGGGTGAGTATAAGTGTTAGGATATGGGTTAGTGTTAGCGTACGGGTTAGGATTAGGGGACGGGTTAGGGTAAGGCTTCGGGGAAGGGTAAGGGTTAGGGTTACGGTTAAGGTTAGGGGACGGGGACATTTTAGGGGACAGGTTAGGGTACGACAGTGGTTTAGACTGAGCGTACGTGTGAGGGCATGGGTTAGTGTTGGTGTACAGGTTAGGATTAGCGGACGTGTTAGGGTAAGGCTTCGGTTAAGGGTTAGGGTTATGGTTAGGGGACGGGGACTTTTTAGGGTCCAAGTGAGGGTAGGACAACGGTTTAGGGGGAGCAACCGTGTGAGGGCACGGGTTAGTGTTAGCTTACGGGTTAGGATTAGGGGACGGGTGAGGGGAAGGCTTCGGGGAAGGGTTAGGATTAGGGTCCGGGCTAGGGTTAAGGTTAGGGGATGGGAACGGTTTAGGGTCCAGGTGAGGGTACAACAACGGTTTAGGGTGAGCGTACGAGTGAGGGCATGGGTTAGTGTTAGCGTACGGGTTAGGATTAGGGTACGGGTGAAGGGAAGGCTTCGGGGAAGGGTTAGGGTTAGGGTTCGGGCTAGGGTTAGGGTTAGGGAACGGGGACGGTTTAGAGTCCAGGTGAGGGTACAACAACGGTTTAGGGTGAGCGTACGTGTGAGGGCACGGGTTAGTGTTAGCGTACGGCTTAGGTTTACAGAACGGGTGAGGGGAAGGCTTCGGGGAAGTGTTAGGTTTAGTGTTCGGGCTAGGGTTAGGGTTAGGGGACGGGGACGGTTTAGGGTCCAGGTGAGGATACGACAATGGTTTAGGGGGAGCGTACGTGTGAGGCCATGGGTTAGTGTTAGCATACGGGTTAGGATTAGAGGACGGGTGAGGGGAAGGCTTCGGGGAAGGTTTAGGGTTAGGGTTCGGTCTAGGGTTAGGGTTAGCGGACGGGGACGGTTTAGGGTCCAGGTGAGGGTACGACAACGTTTTAGGGGGAGCGTACGTGTGAGGGCGCGGGTCAGCGTGAGCGAACGGGTTTGGATTAGGGGACGGGTGAGTGTCAGGCTTCGGGGAAGGGTTAGAGTTAGGGTTCGGGCTAGGGTTAGGGTTAGGGGACGGGGACGGTTTAGGGTCCAGGTGAGGGTACGACAACGCTTTAGGGGGAGCGTACGTGTGAGGGCGTGGGTTCGCGTTAGCATACTTGATAGGATTAGGGGACGGGTGAGGGTCAGGCTTCGGGGAAGGGTTAGGTTTAGTGTTTGGGCTAGGGTTAGGGTTAGGGGACGGGGACGGTTTAGGGTCCAGGTGAGGGTACGACAACGCTTTAGTGGGAGCGTACATGTGAGGACGCGGGTTAGCGTGAGCGTACGGGTTCGGATTAGGGGACGGGTGAGGGGAATGCTTCGGGGAAGTGTTAGGGTTAGGGTTTGGGCTAGGGTTAGGTTTAGGGGACGGAAACGGTTTAGGGTCCAGGTGAGGGTACGACAACGCTTTAGGGGGAGCGTACGTGTGAGGGCACGGGTTAGCGTGAGTGTACTGTTTAGGATTAGGGGACGGGTGAAGGTCAGGCTTCGGGGAAGGGTTAGGGTTAGGGTTTTGGCTAGGGTTAGGGTTAGGGGACGTGGACGGTTTAGGGTCCAGGTAAGGGTACGACAACGCTTTAGGGGGAGCGTCCATGTGAGGTCATGGGTTAGTGCTAGCGTACGGGTTAGGATTAGGGGACGGGTGAGGGTCAGGCTTCGGGGTAGGGTTAGTGTTAGGGTTCGGGCTAGGGTTAGGGTTAGGGGACGGGGACGGTTCAGGGTCCATATGAGGGTACGACAACTCTTTAGGGGGAGCGTACGTGTGAGGGCGCGGGTTATCGTGAGCATACGGGTTAGGATTAGGGGACGGGTGAGGGTCAGGCTTCGGGGAAGTGTTAGGGTTAGGGTTCGGGCTAGGTTTAGGGTTATGGGACGGGGACGGTTTAGGGTCCAGGTGAGGGTACGACAATGCTTTACGGGGAGCGTATGTGTGAGGGCGTGGGTTAGCGTGAGCGTACGGGTTAGGATGAGGGGACGGGTGAGGGTCAAGCTTCGGGGAAGATTTAGGCTTAGGTTTTGGTCTAGGGTTAGGGTTAGGGGACGGGGACGGTTTAGGTTTCAGGTGAGGGTATGACAACGCTTTAGGGGGAGCATACGTGTGAGGGCGCGGGTTAGCGTGAGCATACGGGTTAGGATTAGGGGACGCGTGAGTATCAGGCTTCGGGGTAGGGTTAGGGTTAGGGTTCGGGCTGGGGTTAGGCTTAGGGGTCGGGGACGGTTTAGGGTCCAGGTGAGGGTACGACAACGCTTTAGCGGGAGCGTACGTGTGAGTGCGCGTGTTAGTGTCAGCGTACGGGTTAGGATTAGGGGACGGGTGAGGGTCAGGCTTCGGGGAAGGGTTAGGGTTAGGGACAGGCTAGGGTTAGGGTTAGGGGACGGGCACGGTTTAGGGTCCAGGTGAGGGTACGACAACGCTTTAGGGAGAGCGTACGTGTGAGGGCGTGGGTTAGTGTTAGCGTACGGGTTAGGATTAGGGGACGGGAGAGGGTCAGGATTCGGGGAAGTGTTAGGGTTAGGGTTCGGGGTAGGATTAGGGTTAGGGGCCCGGGACGGTTTAGGGTCCAGGTGAGGGTACGACAACGCTTTAGGGGGAGCGTACGTGTGAGGGCGCGGGTTAGTGTGAGCGTACGGGTTAGTATTATGGGACGGGTGAGGGTCAGGCTTCGGGGAAGTGTTAGGGTTAGGGTTCGGGCTAGGGTTAGGGGACGGGGACTGGGACGGTTGAGGGTCCAGGTTAGGGTATGACAACACTTTAGGGGTAGCGTACTTGTGAGGGCGCATGTCAGTGTTAGCGTACAGGTTAGGATTAGGGGACGGGTGAGGGTCAGGCTTCGGGGAAGGGTTAGGGTTAGGGATCGGGCTAGGTTTAGGGTTAGGGGCCCGGGATGGTTTAGGGTTCATGTGAGGGTACGACAACGCTTTAGGGGGAGCGTACATGTGAGGGTGTGGATTAGCGTTAGCGTACAGGTTAGGATTAGGGGACGTGTTGGGTCAGGCTTCGGGGAAGGGTCAGGCTTAGGGTTCTGTCTAGGGTTAGGGTTAGGGGAAGGGGATGGTTTAGGGTCCAGGTGAGGGTACGACAACGCTTTAGGGGGAGCGTACATGTGAGGGCGTGGGTTAGCATTAGCGTGCGGGTTAGGATTAGGGGACGGGTGAGGGTCAGGCATCGGGGAATGGTTAGGGTTAGGGTTCGGGCTAGGGTTAGGGTTATCGGACGGGGACGGTTTAGGGTCCAGGTGAGGGTACGACAACGCTTTAGGGGGAGCGTACGTGTGAGGGCGCGGGTTAGTGTTAGCGTATGGGTTAGGATTAGGGGACGGGTGAGGGTCAGGCTTCGGGGAAGGGTTAGGGTTAGGGTTCGGGCTAGGGTTAGGGTTAGGGGTTGGGACGGTTTAGGGTCCAGGTGAGGGTACGACAACGCTTTAGGGGGAGCGTACATGTGAGGGAGTAAGTTAGCGTTAGCGTACGGGTTAGGATTAGGGGACGGTTTGGGGTCAGGCTTCGGGGAATAGTTAGGGTTAGGGTTTGGGCTAGGGTTAGGGTTAGGGGACGGGGACGGTTTAGGGTCCAGGTGAATGTATGACAACGCTTTAGGGGGAGCGTATGTGTGAGGGCGTGGGTTAGCGTGAGCATACGTGTTAGGATTAGTGGACGGGTGAGGGTCAGGCTTCGGGGTAGGGTTAGGTTTAGGGTTCGGGCTAGGTTTAGGTTTAGGGGACGGGGACGGTTTAGGGTACAGGTGAGGGTACAACCACGCTTTAGGGGGAGCGTACGTTTGAGGGCGCGGGTTAGTGTTAGCGTACGGGTTAGGATTAGGGGACGGGTGAGGGTCAGGTTTCGGGGAAGGGTTAGGGTTAGGGTTCGGGGTAAGGTTAGGGTTAGGGGATGGGGACGGTTTAGGGTCCAGGTGAGGGTACGACAACGCTTTAGGGGGAGCGTACGTGTGAGGGCGCGTGTTAGCGTTAGCGTACGGGTTAGGATTAAGGGACGGGTGAGAGTCAGGCTTCGGGGAAGGGTTAGGGTTAGGGTTCGGGCTGGGGTTAGGGGACGGGGACAGGGACGGTTTAGGGTCCAGGGGAGGGTATGACAATGCTTTAGGGGGAGCGTATGTGTGAGGGCGCGGGTTAGCGAGAGCGTACAGGTTAGGATTAGGCGACGGGTGAGAGTCAGGCTTCGGGGAAGGGTTAGGGTTAGGGTTCGCGGTAGGGTTAGAGTTAGGAGACGGGGACGGTTTAGTGTCCAGGTGAGGTTATGACAACGCTTTAGGGGGAGCGTACATGTGAGGGCGTGGGTTAGCGTTAGCGTACGCGTTAGGATTAGGGGACGGGTGAGGGTCAGGCTTCGGGGAAGGGTTAGGGTTAGGTTTCAGTCTAGGGTTAGGGTTAGGGGACGGGGACGGTTTAGGGTACAGCTGAGGGTATGAAAACGCTTTAGGGGGAGCATACGTGTGAGGGCGCGGGTTAGCGTTAGCGTGCGGGTTAGGATTAGGGGACGGGTTAGGTTCAGGCTTCGGGAAGGATTACGGTTAGGGTTCGGTCTAGGGTTAGGGTTAGGGGATGGGGACGGTTTAGGGTCCAGGTGAGAGTACGACAAAGCTTTAGGGGGAGGGAACGTGTTAGGGGGCGGGTTAGCGTTAGCGTACGGGTTAGGATTAGGGGACGGGTGAGTGTCAGGCTTCGGGGAAGAGTTAGGGTTAGGGTTCAGCCTAGGGTTAGGGGACGGGGACGGTTTAGGGTCCAGGTGAGGGTACGACAACGCTTTAGTGGGAGCGTACGTGTGAGGGCGCGGGTTAGTGTTAGCGTGCGGGATAGGATTAGGGTACGGGAGAGGGTCAGGCTTCGGGGAAGGGTTAGGGTTAGGGTTCGGGCTAGGTTTAGGGTTAGGGTACGGGGACAGTTTAGGGTCCAGCTGAGGGTACGACAACGCTTTAGGGGGAGCATACGTGTGAGGGCACGGGTTAGCATTAGCGTGCGGGTTAGGATTAGGGAACGGGTGAGGGTGAGGATTCGGGGAAGGGTTAGGGTTAGGGTTCGGGCTAGGGTTAGGGTTAGGAGACGGGGACGGTTTAGGTTCCAGGTGAGGGTACGACAACGCTTTAAGGAGAGCGTACGTGTCAGGGTGCGGGTTAGCGTGAGCGTACGTGTTAAGATTAGGGTACGGGTGTTGGTCAGGCTTCGGGGAAGTGTTAGGGTTAGGGTTCGGGCTAGGGTTAGGGTTAGGGGACGGGGATGGTTTAGGGTCCAGGTGAGGGTACGACAACGCTTTAGGGGGAGCGTACGTGTGAGGGCACGGGTCAGTGTTAGCGTACGGGTTAGGATTAGGGGACGGGTGAGGGTCAGGCTTCGGGGAAGGGTTAGGGTTAGGGAAAGGCTAGGGTTAGGGTTAGGGGACGGGGACGGTTTAGGGTACAGGTGAGGGTACGACAACGCTTTAGGGGGAGCGTAAGTGTGAGAGCGTCGGTTAGTGTTAGCGTACGTGATAGGTTTAGGGTACGGGTGAGGGTCAGGCTTCGGTGAAGGGTTAGGGTTAGGGGACGGGGACGGTTTAGGGTCCAGGTGAG